>NW_027175159.1:0-346568 GCF_028021215.1 Eschrichtius robustus | reverse complement strand
AGAAACTCAGAAGATGGTACACCGTGTGATTTTGAAAGGTTTCTAAAACACACCCCATTTCTCATCTCCTTGTGCTCGGGTTCGCCTTTCCAGCTACTTTACTAGCAATCAACTTATTTGGAGAATCAGCACCTTTAACCTCCTGTTCCCTACAGGTTGCAATTTGTCCTGAGGATGAACGGGAAGAGGGGCAACCAATGAGAGACTAGATCTAGGTGTTGGGACAGGCACAGGTCACTCTATTTTCCCATCAGGAAGAAGAATTAATCACAGGCTCAGCCTGCCGCCCAGAAGCAGAATAGGGCCTGAGGCAATCCCGCGCTTTTGCGGCCAGCTCCCAAAAAAGCGAGTTGAAAAATGGAGCTCAGGGACACTGCAATTCACAAACCCGCAGAGTTATAAATGATAACTCTCATCCACAGATATATTGAGGGAAGGCAACGAAGAGGATTTGAAAGCAAGGCAGAATTGCAGGAAACAGATTTCAGGAGGTAGATTCGAATCGCCTGTAAAGCACATGAAAAGCGGCAAAACGTCGACAATGATGCCCTTGGCCAAGAAGGGCGTATGCGTTTTTTCCTGAATATATTCAGGAAAAAACGCATACGCCCTTTTTGGCCAACCAAGCAACCTGGAAAGGCAAATCAGCGCTACAAAGAAGTCTCGCTTCCCATCGGTCAAAAGGGCCATGCTGCAAAAAGTGTCAAAACCAGAAATGCAGGACAGGCCATGGAGAAATGGCAGCCTTGCTACGCTGATGAGCGGGATGTAAGTTGCCAACAGCCACTCTGGAGAAGTGTACGGTGTGTCCTGAAACATCGAAAAAAAACAGCTTACGGAGCATAGGGCACGTCCACTCATGGGCGTATAAATTGGGAAAACTAAAAATCAGCAAGACAGAGGCACCCCAAAGTTTAGGGCTGCTCTGTTGACAAGAACCTCCACTTCATGACACCTTAAATATCCCAGGAAAGAGAAAAATGGATAAAGAAGTTGTGGTCCTTATGTACAATGCAATATCACTCAGACATGAAATCAATGTCATAAGGCTAGTAGAAGCAAGATGAGTGGACTTAGGTACGACGATTCTAAGTGAAATAAGTCACACAGAAAAAGACACTTATCATAAGCTATCACTTATAGAGGGAATGTAAAAACCGCTACACTTGAACTGAATTACAGAACAGAACAGAATCACACGTTTAGAAAACACACTATGGCTGCTTAACGGGAAAGGTGAGGTGGGGTGATGCATAAAACAAGGGTTTCAAATTCGCTCAGATACCGTTCCATACACCAAATATGTAATAGACAAGACCTACTCCTTGCTCAGTGAACTGGACTCAACACCCCCTATTCACCGCAGAAGAGTATATGTGACTAGTAACAATCTTAAAACCTATGTATTTATATCTGTCTGGATGTGAGTCAAGTGGGTGTAAATCCGCATAAACACAGGCGGGAAAGCAGCTAAACCCCATTATAAAAATTAATTACTTTTAAAAACCCATAAAACAAAGACAGTGAAAGAGAGATAAATTCTTACAAAATTCGTTCAGGGGCTGTGATGCAACCTGGATTGACCATATCTAGACCCACAGCTGGATGAGACATAAGGGTGGACACTCTTGGGGCTGAGAGGTTGGGTGAGCAAACGCAGACCCTTTAAAGTAATACTGCGCGGTACCCATCCCATGGGTCCCAAATCTCCAGGTTCAAGGGCATCTTCCTACATCGAAAACATGCATGAGAAACTCAGAAGATGGTACACCGTGTGATTTTGAAAGGTTTCTAAAACACACCCCATTTCTCATCTCCTTGTGCTCGGGTTCGCCTTTCCAGCTACTTTACTAGCAATCAAATTACTTTGAGAATCAGCACCTTTAACCTCCTGTTCCCTACAGGTTGCAATTTGTCCTGAGGATGAACGGGAAGAGGGGCAACCAATGAGAGACTAGATCTAGGTTTTGGGACAGGCACAGGTCACTCTATTTTCCCATCAGGAAGAAGAATTAACCACAGGCTCAGCCTGCTGCCAGGAACCAGAATAGGGCCTGAGGCAATCCCGTGCTTTTGCGGCCAGCTCTCAAAAAAGACAGTTGAAAAATGGAGCTCAGGGACACTGCAATTCACAAACCCGCAGAGTTATAAGTGATAACTCTCATCCAAAGATATATTGAGGGAAGTCAACGAAGAGGATTTGAAAGCAAGGCAGAATTGCAGGAAACAGATTTCAGGAGGTAGATTCGAATCGCCTGTAAAGCACATGAAAAGCGGCAAAACTTCGACAATGATGCCCTTGGCCAAGAAGGGCGTATGCGTTTTTTCCTGAATATATTCAGGAAAAAACGCATACGCCCTTTTTGGCCAACCAAGCAACCTGGAAAGGCAAATCAGCGCTACAAAGAAGTCTCGCTTCCCATCGGTCAAAAGGGCCATGCTAAAAAAGTGTCAAAACCAGAAATGCAGGACAGGCCATGGAAAAATGGCAGCCTTGCTACGCTGATGGGCGGGATGTTTATTGCCAACAGCCACTCTGGAGAAGTGTACGGTGTGTCCTGAAACATCGAAGAAACACAGCTTAGGGAGCATAGGGCACGTCCACTCATGGGCGTATAAATTGGGAAAACTAAAAATCAGCAAGACACAGGCACCCCAAAGTTTGGGGCTGCTCTGTTGACAAGAACCTCCACTTCATGACACCTTAAATATCCCAGGAAAGAGAAAAATGGATAAAAAATTTTTGGTCCTTATGTACAATGCAATATCACTCAGACATGAAATCAATGTCATAAGGCTAGTAGAAGCAAGATGAGTGGACTTAGGTACGACGATTCTAAGTGAAATAAGTCACACAGAAAAAGACACTTATCATAAGCTATCACTTATAGAGGGAATGTAAAAACCGCTACACTTGAACTGAATTACAGAACAGAACAGAATCACACGTTTAGAAAACACACTATGGCTGCTTAACGGGAAAGGTGAGGTGGGGTGATGCATAAAACAAGGGTTTCAAATTCGCTTAGATACCGTTCCATACACCCAATATGTAATAGACAAGACCTACTCCTTGCTCAGTGAACTGGACTCAACACCCCCTATTCACCGCACAAGTATATATGTGACTAGTAACAATCTTAAAACCTATGTATTGATATCTGTCTGGAAGTGAGTCAAGTGGGTGTAAATCCGCATAAACACAGCCGTGAAAAGCAGTTAAACCCCATTATAAAAATAAATTACTTTTAAAAACCCGTAAAACAAAGACAGTGAAAGAGAGAGAAATTCTTACAAAATTCGTTCAGAGGCTGTGATGCAACCTGGATTGACCATATCTACTCGCACAGCTGGACGAGACATAAGGGTGGACAGTCTTGGGGCTGAAAGGTTGGGTTAGGTTGGGTGAGCAAACGCAGACCCTTTAAAGTAATACTGCGTGGTACCCATCCCATGGGTCCCAAGTCTCCAGGTTCAAGGGCATCTTCCTACATCGAAAACATGCATGAGAAACTCAGAAGATGGTACACCGTGTGATTTTGAAAGGTTTCTAAAACGCACCTCATTTCTCATCTCCTTGTGCTCGGGTTCGCCATTCCAGCTACTTTACTAGCAATCTCCCTACTTGGAGAATCAGCACCTTTAAGCTCCTGTTCCCTACAGGTTGCAATTTGTCCTGAGGATGAACGGGAAGAGGGGCAACCAATGAGAGACTAGATCTAGCTGTTGGGACAGGCACAGGTCACTCTATTTTCCCATCAGGAAGAAGAATTAACCACAGGCTCAGCCTGCTGCCAGGAACCAGAATAGGGCCTGAGGCAATCCCGTACTTTTGCGGCCAGCTCTCAAAAAAGACAGTTGAAAAATGGAGCTCAGGGACACTGCAATTCACAAACCCGCAGAGTTATAAGTGATAACTCTCATCCACAGATATATTGAGGGAAGTCAACGAAGAGGATTTGAAAGCAAGGCAGAATTGCAGGAAACAGATTTCACGAGGTAGATTCGAATCGCCTTTAAGGCACATGAAAAGCGGCAAAACGTCGACAATGATGCCCTTGGCCAAAAAGGGCGTATGCGTTTTTTCCTGAATATATTCAGGAAAAAACGCATACGCCCTTTTTGGCCAACCAAGCAACCTGGAAAGGCAAATCAGCGCTACAAAAAGTCTCGCTTCCCATGGGTCAAAAGGGCCATGCTGCAAAAAGTGTCAAAACCAGAAATACAGGACCGGCCATGGAGAAATGGCAGCCTTGCTACACTGATGGGCGGGATGTAAATTGCCCACAGCCACTCTGGAGAAGTGTACGGTGTGTCCTGAAACATCGAAAAAACACAGCTTAGAGAGCATAGGGCACGTCCACTCATGGGCGTATAAATTGGGAAAACTAAAAATCAGCAAGACACAGGCACCCCAAAGTTTGGGGCTGCTCTGTTGACAAGAACCTCCACTTCATGACACCTTAAATATCCCAGGAAAGAGAAAAATGGATAAAAAAGTTGTGGTCCTTATGTACAATGGAATATCACTCAGACATGAAATCAATGTCATAAGGCTAGTAGAAGCAAGATGAGTGGACTTAGGTACGACGATTCTAAGTGAAATAAGTCACACAGAAAAAGACACTTATCATAAGCTATCACTTATAGAGGGAATGTAAAAACCGCTACACTTGAACTGAATTACAAAACAGAACAGAGTCACACGTTTAGAAAACACACTATGGCTGCTTAACGGGAAAGGTGAGGTGGTGTGATGCATAAAACAAGGGGTTCAAATTTGCTCAGATACCGTTCCATACACCCAATATGTAATAGACAAGACCTACTCCTTGCTCCGTGAACTGGACTCAACACCCCCTATTCACCGCACAAGAATATATGTGACTAGTAACAATCTTAAAACCTATGTATTGATATCTGTCTGGAAGTGAGTCAAGTGGGTGTAAATCCGCATAAACACAGCCGTGAAAAGCAGCTAAACCCCATTATAAAAATAAATTACTTTTAAAAACCCGTAAAACAAAGACAGTGAAAGAGAGAGAAATTCTTACAAAATTCGTTCAGGGGCTGTGATGCCACCTGGATTGACCATATCTAGACCCACAGCTGGATGAGACATAAGGGTGGACACTCTTGGGGCTGAGAGGTTGGGTGAGCAAACGCAGACCCTTTAAAATAATACTGCGTGATACCCATCCCATGGGTCCCAAATCTCCAGGTTCAAGGGCATCTTCCTACATCGAAAACATGCATGAGAAACTCAGAAGATGGTACACCGTGTGATTTTGAAAGGTTTCTAAAACACACCCCATTTCTCATCTCCTTGTGCTCGGGTTCGCCTTTGCAGCTACTTTACTAGCAATCAACTTACTTGGAGAATCAGCACCTTTAACCTCCTGTTCCCTACAGGTTGCAATTTGTCCTGAGGATGAACGGGAAGAGGGGCAACCAATGAGAGACTAGATCTAGGTGTTGGGACAGGCACAGGTCACTCTATTTTCCCATCAGGAAGAAGAATTAATCACAGGCTCAGCCTGCCGCCCAGAAGCACAATAGGGCCTGAGGCAATCCCGCGCTTTTGCGGCCAGCTCCCAAAAAAGCGAGTTGAAAAATGGAGCTCAGGGACACTGCAATTCACAAACCCGCAGAGTTATAAATGATAACTCTCATCCACAGATATATTGAGGGAAGGCAACGAAGAGGATTTGAAAGCAAGGCAGAATTGCAGGAAACAGATTTCAGGAGGTAGATTCGAATCGCCTGTAAAGCACATGAAAAGCGGCAAAACGTCGACAATGATGCCCTTGGCCAAAAAGGGCGTATGCGTTTTTTCCTGAATATATTCAGGAAAAAACGCATACGCCCTTTTTGGCCAACCAAGCAACCTGGAAAGGCAAATCAGCGCTACAAAGAAGTCTCGCTTCCCATCGGTCAAAAGGGCCATGCTGCAAAAAGTGTCATAACCAGAAATGCAGGACACGCCATGGAGAAATGGCAGCCTTGCTACGCTGATGAGCGGGATGTAAGTTGCCAACAGCCACTCTGGAGAAGTGTACGGTGTGTCCTGAAACATCGAAAAAACACAGCTTAGGGAGCATAGGGCACGTCCACTCATGGGCGTATAAATTGGGAAAACTAAAAATCAGCAAGACACAGGCACCCCAAATTTTAGGGCTGCTCTGTTGACAAGAACCTCCACTTCATGACACCTTAAATATCCCAGGAAAGAGAAAAATGGATAAAGAAGTTGTGGTCCTTATGTACAATGCAATATCACTCAGACATGAAATCAATGTCATAAGGCTAGTAGAAGCAAGATGAGTGGACTTAGGTACGACGATTCTAAGTGAAATAAGTCACACAGAAGAAGACACTTATCATAAGCTATCACTTATAGAGGGAATGTAAAAACCGCTACACTTGAACTGAATTACAGAACAGAACAGAATCACACGTTTAGAAAACACACTATGGCTGCTTAACGGGAAAGGTGAGGTGGGGTGATGCATAAAACAAGGGGTTCAAATTCGCTCAGATACCGTTCCATACACCCAATATGTAATAGACAAGACCTACTCCATGCTCAGTGAACTGGACTCAACACCCCCTATTCACCGCACAAGAATATATGTGACTAGTAACAATCTTAAAACCTATGTATTGATATCTGTCTGGAAGTGAGTCAAGTGGGTGTAAATCCGCATAAACACAGCCGTGAAAAGCAGCTAAACCCCATTATAAAAATAAATTACTTTTAAAAACCCGTAAAACAAAGACAGTGAAAGAGAGAGAAATTCTTACAAAATTCGTTCAGGGGCTGTGATGCAACCTGGATTGACCATATCTAGACCCACAGCTGGATGAGACATAAGGGAAGACACTCTTGGGGCTGAGAGGTTGGGTGAGGTTGGGTGAGCAAACGCAGACCCTTTAAAGTAATACTGCATGGTACCCATCCCATGGGTCCCAAATCTCCAGGTTCAAGGGCATCTTCCTACATCGAAAACTTACATGAGGAACCCTGATGAAGATACACCGTGTGATTTTGAAAGGTTTCTAAAACGCACCTCATTTCTCATCTCCTTGTGCTCGGGTTCGCCATTCCAGCTACTTCACTAGCAATCTCCCTACTTGGAGAATCAGCACCTTTAACCTCCTGTTCTGTACAGGTTGCAATTTGTCCTGAGGATGAACGGGAAGAGGGGCAACCAATGAGAGACTAGATCTAGGTGTTGGGACAGGCACAGGTCACTCTATTTTCCCATTAGGAAAAAGAATTAACCACAGGCTCAGCCTGCCGCCGGGAACCAGAATAGGGCCTGAGGCAATCCCGTGCTTTTGTGGCCAGCTCCCAAACAAGACAGTTGAAAAATGGAGCTCAGGGGCACTGCCATTCACAAACCTGCTGAGTTATAAATGATAACTCTCGTCCACAAATATATTGAGGGAAGGCAACAAAGAGGATTTGAAAGCAAGGCAGAATTGCAGGAAACAGGTTTCAGGAGATAGATTCGAATCGCCTTTAATGCACATGAAAAGCGGCAAAACGTCGACAATGATGCCCTTGGCCAAAAAGGGCGTATGCGTTTTTTCCTGAATATATTCAGGAAAAAACGCATACGCCCTTTTTGGCCAACCAAGCAACCTGGAAAGGCAAATCAGTGCTACAAAGAAGTCTCGCTTCCCATCGGTCAAAAGGGTCATGCTGCAAAAAGTGTCAAAACCAGAAATGCAGGACAAGCCATGGAGAAATGGCAGCCTTGCTACGCTGATGGGCGGGATGTTAATTGCCAACAGCCACTCTGGAGAAGTGTACGGTGTGTCCTGAAACATCGAAAAAAAACAGCTTAGGGAGCATAGGGCACGTCCACTCATGGGCGTATAAATTGGGAAAACTAAAAATCAGCAAGACACAGGCACCCCAAAGTTTAGGGCTGCTCTGTTGACAAGAACCTCCACTTCATGACACCTTAAATATCCCAGGAAAGAGAAAAATGGATAAAGAAGTTGTGGTTCTTATGTACAATGGAATATCACTCAGACATGAAATCAATGTAATAAGGCTAGTAGAAGCAAGATGAGTGGACTTAGGTACGACGATTCTAAGTGAAATAAGTCACACAGAAAAAGACACTTATCATAAGCTATCACTTATAGAGGGAATGTAAAAACCGCTACACTTGAACTGAATTACAAAACAGAACAGAGTCACACGTTGAGAAAACACACTATGGCTGCTTAACGGGAAAGGTGAGGTGGGGTGATGCATAAAACAAGTGTTTCAAATTCGCTCAGATACCGTTCCATACACCCAATATGTAATAGACAAGACCTACTCCTTGCTCCGTGAACTGGACTCAACACCCCCTATTCACCGCACAAGAATATATGTGACTAGTAACAATCTTAAAACCTATGTATTGATATCTGTCTGGAAGTGAGTCAAGTGGGTGTAAAGCCGCATAAACACAGCCGTGAAAAGCAGCTAAACCCCATTATAAAAATAAATTACTTTTAAAAACCCGTAAAACAAAGACAGTGAAAGAGAGAGAAATTCTTACAAAATTCGTTCAGAGGCTGTGATGCAACCTGGATTGACCATATCTACACGCACACCTGGATGAGACATAAGGGTGGACACTCTTGGGGCTGAAAGGTTGGGTTAGGTTGGTTGAGCAAACGCAGACCCTTTAAAGTAATACTGTGTGGTACCCATCCCATGGGTCCCAAGTCTCCAGGTTCAAGGGCATCTTCCTACATTGAAAACATGCATGAGAAACTCAGAAGATGGTTAACCGTGTGATTTTGAAAGGTTTCTAAAACGCACCTCATTTCTCATCTCCTTGTGCTCGGGTTCGCCATTCCAGCTACTTTACTAGCAATCTCCCTACTTGGAGAATCAGCACCTTTAACCTCCTGTTCCCTACATGTTGCAATTTGTCCTGAGGATGAACGGGAAGAGGGGGAACCAATGAGAGACTAGATCTAGCTGTTGGGACAGGCACAGGTCACTCTATTTTCCCATCAGGAAGAAGAATTAACCACAGGCTCAGCCTGCTGCCAGGAACCAGAATAGGGCCTGAGGCAATCCCGTGCTTTTGCGGCCAGCTCTCAAAAAAGACAGTTGAAAAATGGAGCTCACGGACACTGCCATTCACAAACCTGCAGAGTTATAAGTGATAACTCTCATCCACAGATATATTGAGGGAAGGCAACGAAGAGGATTTGAAAGCAAGGCAGAATTGCAGGAAACAGATTTCAGGAGGTAGATTCGAATCGCCTTTAAGGCACATGAAAAGTGGCAAAACGTTGACAATGATGCCCTTGGCCAAAAAGGGCGTATGCGTTTTTTCCTGAATATATTCAGGAAAAAACGCATACGCCCTTTTTGGCCAACCAAGCAACCTGGAAAGGCAAATCAGCGCTACAAAGAAGTCTCGCTTCCCATCGGCCAAAAGGGCCATGCTGCAAAAAATGTCAAAACCAGAAATGCAGGACAGACCATGGAGAAATGGCAGCCTTGCTACGCTGATGGGCGGGATGTAAATTGCCAACAGCCACTCTGGAGAAGTGTACGGTGTGTCCTAAAACATCGAAAAAACACAGCTTAGTGAGCATAGGGCACGTCCACTCATGGGCGTATAAATTGGGAAAACTAAAAATCAGCAAGACACAGGCACCCCAAAGTTTGGGGCTGCTCTGTTGACAAGAACCTCCACTTCATGACACCTTAAATATCCCAGGAAAGAGAAAAATGGATAAAAAAGTTGTGGTCCTTATGTACAATGGAATATCACTCAGACATGAAATCAATGTCATAAGGCTAGTAGAAGCCAGATGAGTGGACTTAGGTACGACGATTCTAAGTGAAATAAGTCACACAGAAAAAGACACTTATCATAAGCTATCACTTATAGAGGGAATGTAAAAACCGCTACACTTGAACTGAATTACAAAACAGAACAGAGTCACACGTTTAGAAAACACACTATGGCTGCTTAACGGGAAAGGTGAGGTGGGGTGATGCATAAAACAAGGGGTTCAAATTCGCTCAGATACCGTTCCATACACCCAATATGTAATAGACAAGACCTACTCCTTGCTCAGTGAACTGGACTCAACACCCCCTATTCACCGCACAAGAATATATGTGACTAGTAACAATCTTAAAACCTATGTATTGATATCTGTCTGGATGTGAGTCAAGTGGGTGTAAATCCGCATAAACACAGCCGTGAAAAGCAGCTAAACCCCATTATAAAAATAAATTACTTTTAAAAACCCGTAAAACAAAGACAGTGAAAGAGAGAGAAATTCTTACAAAATTCGTTCAGAGGCTGTGATGCAACCTGGATTGACCATATCTACACGCACAGCTGGATGAGACATAAGGGTGGACACTCTTGGGGCTGAAAGGTTGGGTTAGGTTTGGTGAGCAAACGCAGACCCTTCAAAGTAATACTGCGTGGTACCCATCCCATGGGTCGCAAATCTCCAGGTTCAAGGGCATCTTCCTACATCGAAAACATGCATGAGAAACTCAGAAGATGGTACACCGTGTGATTTTGAAAGGTTTCTAAAACACACCCCATTTCTCATCTCCTTGTGCTCGGGTTCGCCTTTCCAGCTACTTTACTAGCAATCAAATTACTTGGAGAATCAGCACCTTTAACCTCCTGTTCCCTACAGGTTGCAATTTGTCCTGAGGATGAACGGGAAGAGGGGCAACCAATGAGAGACTACATCTAGGTGTTGGGACAGGCACAGGTCACTCTATTTTCCCATCAGGAAGAAGAATTAACCACAGGCTCAGCCTGCTGCCAGGAACCAGAATAGGGCCTGAGGCAATCCCGTGCTTTTGCGGCCAGCTCTCAAAAAAGACAGTTGAAAAATGGAGCTCAGGGACACTGCAATTCACAAACCCGCAGAGTTATAAGTGATAACTCTCATCCACAGATATATTGAGGGAAGTCAACGAAGAGGATTTGAAAGCAAGGCAGAATTGCAGGAAACAGGTTTCAGGAGGTAGATTCGAATCGCCTTTAAAGCACATGAAAAGCGGCAAAAGGTCGACAATGATGCCCTTGGCCAAAAAGGGCGTATGCGTTTTTTCCTGAATATATTCAGGAAAAAACGCATACGCCCTTTTTGGCCAACCAAGCAACCTGGAAAGGCAAATCAGCGCTACAAAGACGTCTCGCTTCCCATCGGTCAAAAGGGCCATGCTAAAAAAGTGTCAAAACCAGAAATGCAGGACAGGCGATGGAAAAATGGCAGCCTTGCTACGCTGATGGGCGGCATGTTTATTGCCAACAGCCACTGTGGAGATGTGTACGGTGTGTCCTGAAACATCGAAAAAACACAGCTTAGGGAGCATAGGGCACGTCCACTCATGGGCGTATAAATTGGGAAAACTAAAAATCAGCAAGACACAGGCACCCCAAAGTTTGGGGCTGCTCTGTTGACAAGAACCTCCACTTCATGACACCTTAAATATCCCAGGAAAGAGAAAAATGGATAAAAAAGTTGTGGTCCTTATGTACAATGCAATATCACTCAGACATGAAATCAATGTCATAAGGCTAGTAGAAGCAAGATGAGTGGACTTAGGTACGACGATTCTAAGTGAAATAAGTCACACAGAAAAAGACACTTATCATAAGCTATCACTTATAGAGGGAATGTAAAAACCGCTACACTTGAACTGAATTACAAAACAGAACAGAGTCACACGTTTAGAAAACACACTATGGCTGCTTAACGGGAAAGGTGAGGTGGGGTGATGCATAAAACAAGGGGTTCAAATTTGCTCAGATACCGTTCCATACACCCAATATGTAATAGACAAGACCTACTCCTTGCTCCGTGAACTGGACTCAACACGCCCTATTCACCGCACAAGAATATATGTGACTAGTAACAATCTTAAAACCTATGTATAGATATCTGTCTGGAAGTGAGTCAAGTGGGTGTAAATCCGCATAAACACAGCCGTGAAAAGCAGCTAAACCCCATTATAAAAATAAATTACTTTTAAAAACCCGTAAAACAAAGACAGTGAAAGAGAGAGAAATTCTTACACAATTCGTTCAGGGGCTGTGATGCCACCTGGATTGACCATATCTAGACCCACAGCTGGATGAGACATAAGGGTGGACACTCTTGGGGCTGAGAGGTTGGGTGAGCAAACGCAGACCCTTTAAAGTAATACTGCGTGATACCCATCCCATGGGTCCCAAATCTCCAGGTTCAAGGGCATCTTCCTACATCGAAAACATGCATGAGAAACTCAGAAGATGGTACACCGTGTGATTTTGAAAGGTTTCTAAAACACACCCCATTTCTCATCTCCTTGTGCTCGGGTTCGCCTTTCCAGCTACTTTACTAGCAATCAAATTACTTGGAGAATCAGCACCTTTAACCTCCTGTTCCCTACAGGTTGCAATTTGTCCTGAGGATGAACGGGAAGAGGGGCAACCAATGAGAGACTAGATCTAGGTGTTGGGACAGGCACAGGTCACTCTATTTTCCCAATAGGAAGAAGAATTACCCACAGGTTCAGCCTGCCGCCCGGAACCAGAATAGGGCCTGAGGCAATCCCGTGCTTTTGCGGCCAGCTCCCAAAAAAGCGAGTTGAAAAATGGAGCTCAGGGACACTGCAATTCACAAACCCGCAGAGTTATAAATGATAACTCTCATCCACAGATATATTGAGGGAAGGCAACGAAGAGGATTTGAAAGCAAGGCAGAATTACAGGAAACAGATTTCAGGAGGTAGATTCGAATCGCATGTAAAGCACATGAAAAGCGGCAAAACGTCGACAATGATGCCCTTGGCCAAGAAGGGCGTATGCGTTTTTTCCTGAATATATTCAGGAAAAAAACGCATACGCCCTTTTTGGCCAACCAAGCAACCTGGAAAGGCAAATCAGCGCTACAAAGAAGTCTCGCTTCCCATCGGTCAAAAGGGCCATGCTGCAAAAAGTGTCAAAACCAGAAATGCAGGACAGGCCATGGAGAAATGGCAGCCTTGCTACGCTGATGGGCGGGATGTTAATTGCCAGCAGCCACTCTGGAGAAGTGTACGGTGTGTCCTGAAACATCGAAAAAACACAGCTTAGTGAGCATAGGGCACGTCCACTCATGGGCGTATAAATTGGGAAAACTAAAAATCAGCAAGACACAGGCACCCCAAAGTTTGGGGCTGCTCTGTTGACAAGAACCTCCACTTCATGACACCTTAAATATCCCAGGAAAGAGAAAAATGGATAAAGAAGTTGTGGTCCTTATGTACAATGCAATATCACTCAGACATGAAATCAATGTCATAAGGCTAGTAGAAGCAAGATGAGTGGACTTAGGTACGACGATTCTAAGTGAAATAAGTCACACAGAAAAAGACACTTATCATAAGCTATCACTTATAGAGGGAATGTAAAAACCGCTACACTTGAACTGAATTACAGAACAGAACAGAATCACACGTTTAGAAAACACACTATGGCTGCTTAACGGGAAATGTGAGGTGGGGTGATGCATAAAACAAGGGTTTCAAATTCGCTCAGATACCGTTCCATACACCCAATATGTAATAGACAAGACCTACTCCTTGCTCAGTGAACTGGACTCAACACCCCCTATTCACCGCACAAGAATATATGTGACTAGTAACAATCTTAAAACCTATGTATTGATATCTGTCTGGAAGTGAGTCAAGTGGGTGTAAATCCGCATAAACACAGCCGTGAAAAGCAGCTAAACCCCATTATAAAAATAAATTACTTTTAAAAACCCGTAAAACAAAGACAGTGAAAGAGAGAGAAATTCTTACAAAATTCTTTCAGAGGCTGTGATGCAACCTGGATTGACCATATCTACACGCACAGCTGGATGAGACATAAGGGTGGACAGTCTTGGGGCTGAGAGGTTGGGTTAGGTTGGGTGAGCAAACGCAGACCCTTTAAAGTAATACTGCATGGTACCCATCCCATGGGTCCCAAGTCTCCAGGTTCAAGGGCATCTTCCTACATCGAAAACATGCATGAGAAACTCAGAAGATGGTACACCGTGTGATTTTGAAAGGTTTCTAAAACGCACCTCATTTCTCATCTCCTTGTGCTCGGGTTCGCCATTCCAGCTACTTTACTAGCAATTTCCCTACTTGGAGAATCAGCACCTTTAACCTCCTGTTCCCTACAGGTTGCAATTTGTCCTGAGGATGAACGGGAAGAGGGGCAACCAATGAGAGACTAGATCTAGGTGTTGGGACAGGCACAGGTCACTCTATTTTCCCATCAGGAAGAAGAATTAACCACAGGCTCAGCCTGCTGCCAGGAACCAGAATAGGGCCTGAGGCAATCCGTGCTTTTGCGGCCAGCTCTCAAAAAAGACAGTTGAAAAATGGAGCTCAGGGACACTGCAATTCACAAACCCGCAGAGTTATAAGTGATAACTCTCATCCACAGATATATTGAGGGAAGTCAACGAAGAGGATTTGAAAGCAAGGCAGAGTTGCAGGAAACAGGTTTCAGGAGGTAGATTCGAATCGCCTTTAAAGCACATGAAAAGCGGCAAAAGGTCGACAATGATGCCCTTGGCCAAAAAGGGCGTATGCGTTTTTTCCTGAATATATTCAGGAAAAAACGCATACGCCCTTTTTGGCCAACCAAGCAACCTGGAAAGGCAAATCAGCGCTACAAAGAAGTCTCGCTTCCCATCGGTCAAAAGGGCCATGCTAAAAAAGTGTCAAAACCAGAAATGCAGGACAGGCCATGGAAAAATGGCAGCCTTGCTACGCAGATGGGCGGGATGTTTATTGCCAACAGCCACTCTGGAGATGTGTACGGTGTGTCCTGAAACATCGAAAAAACACAGCTTAGTGAGCATAGGGCACGTCCACTCATGGGCGTATAAATTGGGAAAACTAAAAATCAGCAAGACACAGGCACCCCAAAGTTTGGGGCTGCTCTGTTGACAAGAACCTCCACTTCATGACACCTTAAATATCCCAGGAAAGAGAAAAATGGATAAAAAAGTTTTGGTCCTTATGTACAATGCAATATCACTCAGACATGAAATCAATGTCATAAGGCTAGTAGAAGCAAGATGAGTGGACTTAGGTACGACGATTCTAAGTGAAATAAGTCACACAGAAAAAGACACTTATCATAAGCTATCACTTATAGAGGGAATGTAAAAACTGCTACACTTGAACTGAATTACAAAACAGAACAGAATCACACGTTTAGAAAACACACTATGGCTGCTTAACGGGAAAGGTGAGGTGGGGTGATGCATAAAACAAGGGGTTCAAATTCGCTCAGATACCGTTCCATACACCCAATATGTAATAGACAAGACCTACTCCTTGCTAGGTGAACTGGACTCAACACCCCCTATTCACCGCACAAGAATATATGTGACTAGTAACAATCTTAAAACCTATGTATAGATATCTGTCTGGATGTGAGTCAAGTGGGTGTAAATCCGCATAAACACAGCCGTGAAAAGCAGCTAAACCCCATTATAAAAATAAATTACTTTTAAAAACCCGTAAAACAAAGACAGTGAAAGAGAGAGAAATTCTTACAAAATTCGTTCAGGGGCTGTGATGCAACCTGGATTGACCATATCTAGACCCACAGCTGGATGAGACATAAGGGTGGACACTCTTGGGGCTGAGAGGTTGGGTGAGCAAACGCAGACACTTTAAAGTAATACTGCGTGGTACCCATCCCATGGGTCCCAAATCTCCAGGTTCAAGGGCATCTTCCTACATCGAAAACATGCATGAGAAACTCAGAAGATGGTACACCGTGTGATTTTGAAAGGTTTCTAAAACACACCCCATTTCTCATCTCCTTGTGCTCGGGTTCGCCTTTCCAGCTACTTTACTAGCAATCAAATTACTTGGAGAATCAGCACCTTTAACCTCCTGTTCCCTACAGGTTGCAATTTGTCCTGAGGATGAACGGGAAGAGGGGCAACCAATGAGAGACTAGATCTAGGTGTTGGGACAGGCACAGGTCACTCTATTTTCCCATCAGGAAGAAGAATTAACCACAGGCTCAGCCTGCTGCCAGGAACCAGAATAGGGCCTGAGGCAATCCCGTGCTTTTGCGGCCAGCTCTCAAAAAAGACAGTTGAAAAATGGAGCTCAGGGACACTGCAATTCACAAACCCGCAGAGTTATAAGTGATAACTCTCATCCACAGATATATTGAGGGAAGTCAACGAAGAGGATTTGAAAGCAAGGCAGAGTTGCAGGAAACAGGTTTCAGGAGGTAGATTCGAATCGCCTTTAAAGCACATGAAAAGCGGCAAAAGGTCGACAATGATGCCCTTGGCCAAAAAGGGCGTATGCGTTTTTTCCTGAATATATTCAGGAAAAAACGCATACGCCCTTTTTGGCCAACCAAGCAACCTGGAAAGGCAAATCAGCGCTACAAAGAAGTCTCGCTTCCCATCGGTCAAAAGGGCCATGCTAAAAAAGTGTCAAAACCAGAAATGCAGGACAGGCGATGGAAAAATGGCAGCCTTGCTACGCTGATGGGCGGGATGTTTATTGCCAACAGCCACTGTGGAGATGTGTACGGTGTGTCCTGAAACATCGAAAAAACACAGCTTAGGGAGCATAGGGCACGTCCACTCATGGGCGTATAAATTGGGAAAACTAAAAATCAGCAAGACACAGGCACCCCAAAGTTTGGGGCTGCTCTGTTGACAAGAACCTCCACTTCATGACACCTTAAATATCCCGGGAAAGAGAAAAATGGATAAAAAAGTTGTGGTCCTTATGTACAATGCAATATCACTCAGACATGAAATCAATGTCATAAGGCTAGTAGAAGCAAGATGAGTGGACTTAGGTACGACGATTCTAAGTGAAATAAGTCACACAGAAAAAGACACTTATCATAAGCTATCACTTATAGAGGGAATGTAAAAACCGCTACACTTGAACTGAATTACAAAACAGAACAGAGTCACACGTTTAGAAAACACACTATGGCTGCTTAACGGGAAAGGTGAGGTGGGGTGATGCATAAAACAAGGGGTTCAAATTTGCTCAGATACCGTTCCATACACCCAATATGTAATAGACAAGACCTACTCCTTGCTCCGTGAACTGGACTCAACACCCCCTATTCACCGCACAAGAATATATGTGACTAGTAACAATCTTAAAACCTATGTATAGATATCTGTCTGGAAGTGAGTCAAGTGGGTGTAAATCCGCATAAACACAGCCGTGAAAAGCAGCTAAACCCCATTATAAAAATAAATTACTTTTAAAAACCTGTAAAACAAAGACAGTGAAAGAGAGAGAAATTCTTACAAAATTCGTTCAGGGGCTGTGATGCCACCTGGATTGACCATATCTAGACCCACAGCTGGATGAGACATAAGGGTGGACACTCTTGGGGCTGAGAGGTTGGGTGAGCAAACGCAGACCCTTTAAAGTAATACTGCGTGATACCCATCCCATGGGTCCCAAATCTCCAGGTTCAAGGGCATCTTCCTACATCGAAAACATGCATGAGAAACTCAGAAGATGGTACACCGTGTGATTTTGAAAGGTTTCTAAAACACACCACATTTCTCATCTCCTTGTGCTCGGGTTCGCCTTTCCAGCTACTTTACTAGCAATCAACTTACTTGGAGAATCAGCACCTTTAACCTCCTGTTCCCTACAGGTTGCAATTTGTCCTGAGGATGAACGGGAAGAGGGGCAACCAATGAGAGACTAGATCTAGGTGTTGGGACAGGCACAGGTCACTCTATTTTCCCAATAGGAAGAAGAATTACCCACAGGTTCAGCCTGCCGCCCGGAACCAGAATAGGGCCTGAGGCAATCCCGTGCTTTTGCGGCCAGCTCCCAAACAAGACAGTTGAAAAATGGAGCTCAGGGGCACTGCCATTCACAAACCTGCTGAGTTATAAATGATAACTCTCGTCCACAAATATATTGAGGGAAGGCAACGAAGAGGAATTGAAAGCAAGGAAGAATTGCAGGAAACAGATTTCAGGAGGTAGATACGAATCGCCTGTAAAGCACATGAAAAGCGGCAAAACGTCGACAATGATGCCCTTGGCCAAAAAGGGCGTATGCGTTTTTTCCTGAATATATTCAGGAAAAAACGCATACGCCCTTTTTGGCCAACCAAGCAACCTGGAAAGGCAAATCAGCGCTACAAAGAAGTCTCCCTTCCCATCGGTCAAAAGGGCCATGCTAAAAAAGTGTCAAAACCAGAAATGCAGGACAGGCCATGGAAAAATGGCAGCCTTGCTACGCTGATGGGCGGGATGTTTATTGCCAACAGCCACTCTGGAGAAGTGTACGGTGTGTCCTGAAACATCGAAGAAACACAGCTTAGGGAGCATAGGGCACGTCCACTCATGGGCGTATAAATAGGGAAAACTAAAAATCAGCAAGACACAGGCACCCCAAAGTTTAGGGCTGCTCTGTTGACAAGAACCTCCACTTCATGACACCTTAAATATCCCAGGAAAGAGAAAAATGGATAAAGAAGTTGTGGTCCTTATGTACAATGGAATATCACTCAGACATGAAATCAATGTCATAAGGATAGTAGAAGCAAGATGAGTGGACTTAGGTACGAGGATTCTAAGTGAAATAAGTCACACAGAAAAAGACACTTATCATAAGCTATCACTTATAGAGGGAATGTAAAAACCGCTACACTTGAACTGAATTACAAAACAGAACAGAGTCACACGTTTAGAAAACACACTATGGCTGCTTAACGGGAAAGGTGAGGTGGGGTGTTGCAGAAAACAAGGGTTTCAAATTCGCTCAGATACCGTTCCATACACCCAATATGTAATAGACAAGACCTACTCCTTGCTCAGTGAACTGGACTCAACACCCCCTATTCACCGCACAAGAATATATCTGACTAGTAAGAATCGTAAAACCTATGTATTGATATCTCTCTGGAAGTGAGCCAAGTGGGTGTAAAGCCGCATAAACACAGCCGTGAAAAGCAGCTAAACCCCATTATAAAAATAAATTACTTTTAAAAACCCGTAAAACAAAGACACTGAAAGAGAGGGAAATTCTTACATAATTCGTTCAGGGGCTGTGATGCAACCTGGATTGACCATATCTAGACCCACAGCTGGATGAGACATAAGGGTGGACACTCTTGGGGCTGAGAGGTTGGGTGAGGTTGGGTGAGCAAACGCACAACCTTTAAAGTAGTACTGCGTGGTACCCATCCCATGGGTCCCAAATCTCCAGGTTCAAGGGCATCTTCCTACATCGAAAACATGCATGAGAAACCCAGAAGAAGGTACACCATGTGATTTTGAAAGGTTTCTAAAACGCACCTCATTTCTCATCTCCTTGTGCTCGGGTTCGCACTTCCAGCTACTTTACTAGCAATCTCCCTACTTGGAGAATCAGCACCTTTAAACTCCTGTTCCCTACAGGTTGCAATTTGACCTGAGGATGAACGGGAAGAGGGGCAACCAATGAGAGACTAGATCTAGGTGTTGGGACAGGCACAGGTCACTCTATTTTCCCATCGGGAAGTAGAATTAACCACAGGCTCAGCCTGCTGCCCAGAAGCAGAATAGGGCCTGAGGCAAACCCGCGCTTTTGCGGCCAGCTCCCAAAAAAGCCAGTTGAAAAATGGAGCTCAGGGACACTGCAATTCACAAACCCGCAGATCTATAAATGATAACTCTCATCCACAAATATATTGAGGGAAGGCAACGAAGGGGATTTGAAAGCAAGGCAGAATTGCAGGAAACAGGTTTCAGGAGGTAGATTCGAATCGCCTTTAAAGCACATGAAAAGTCGCAAAACGTCGACAATGATGCCCTTGGCCAAAAAGGGCGTATGCGTATTTTCCTGAATATATTCAGGAAAATACGCATACGCCCTTTTTGGCCAACCAAGCAACCTGGAAAGGCAAATCAGCGCTACAAAGTAGTCTCGCTTCCCATCGGTCAAAAGGGCCATGCTGCAAAAAGTGTCAAAACCAGAAATGCAGGACAGGCCATGGAGAAATGGCAGCCTTGCTACGCTGATGGGCGGGATGTAAATTGCCAACAGCCACTCTGGAGAAGTGTACGGTGTGTCCTGAAACATCTAAAACACACAGCTTAGGGAGCATAGGGCACGTCCACTCATGGGCGTATAAATTGGGAAAACTAAAAATCAGCAAGACACAGGCACCCCAAAGTTTAGGGCTGCTCTGTTGACAAGAACCTCCACTTCATGACACCTTAAATATCCCAGGAAAGGGAAAAATGGATAAAGAAGTTGTCGTCCTTATGAACAAAGGAATATCACTCAGACATGAAATCAATGTCATAAGGCTCGAAGAAGCAAGATGAGTGGACTTAGGTACGACGATTCTAAGTGAAATAAGTCACACAGAAAAAGACACTTATCATAACCTATCACTTATAGAGGGAATGTAAAAACCGCTACACTTGAACTGAATTACAAAACAGAACAGAGTCACACGTTTAGAAAACACACTATGGCTGCTTAACGGGAAAGGTGAGGTGGGGTGATGCATAAAACAAGGGTTTCAAATTGGCTCAGATACCGTTCCATACACCCAATATGTACTAGACAAGACCGACTCCTTGCTCAGTGAACTGGACTCAACACCCCCTTTTCACCGCACAAGAACATATGTGACTAGTAAGAATCTTAAAACCTATGTATTGATATCTGTCTGGAAGTGAGTCAAGTGGGTGTAAAGCCGCATAAACACAGCCGTGAAAACCAGCTAAACCCCATTATAAAAATAAATTACTTTTAAAAACCCGTAAAACAAAGACAGTGAAAGAGAGAGAAATTCTTACAAAATTCGTCCAGGGGCTGTGATGCAACCTGGATTGACCATATCTAGACCCACAGCTGGATGAGACATAAGGGTAGACACACTTGGGGCTGATAGGTTGGGTGAGGTTGGGTGAGCAAACACAGACCCTTTAAAGTAATACTGCCTGGTACCCATCCCATGGGTCCCAAATCTCCAGGTTCAAGGTAATCTTCCTACATCGAAAACATGCATGAGAAACCCAGAAACACCGTGTGATTTTGAAAGGTTTCTAAAAGGCACCTCATTTCTCATCTCCTTGTGCTCGGGTTCGCCATTCCAGCTACTTTACTAGCAATCTCCCTACTTGGAGAATCAGCACCTTTAACCTCCTGTTCCCTACAGGTTGCAATTTGTCCTGAGGATGAACGGGAAGAGGGGCAACCAATGAGAGACTAGATCTAGGTGTTGGGACAGGCACAGGTCACTCTATTTTCCCATCAGGAAGAAGAATTAACCACAGGCTCAGCCTGCCGCCCAGAAGCAGAATAGGGCCTGAGGCAATCCCGCGCTCTTAAGGCCAGCTCCCAAAAAAGCGAGTTGAAAAATGGAGCCCAGGGACACTGCCATTCACAAACCCGCAGAGTTATAAATGATAACTCTCGTCCACAAATATATTGAGGGAAGGCAACGAAGAGGATTTGAAAGCAAGGCAGAATTGCAGGAAACAGGTTTCAGGAGGTAGATTTGAATCGCCTTTAAAGCACATGAAAAGTCGCAAAACGTCGAGAATGATGCCCTTGGCCAAAAAGGGCGTATGCGTTTTTTCCTGAATATATTCAGGAAAAAACGCATACGCCCTTTTTGGCAACCAAGCAACCTGGAAAGGCAAATCAGCGCTACAAAGAAGTCTCGCTTCCCATCGGTCAAAAGGGCCATGCTGCAGAAAGTGTCAAAACCAGAAATGCAGGACAGGCCATGGAGAAATGGCAGCCTTGCTACGCTGATGGGCGGGATGTAAATTGCCAACAGCCACTCTGGAGAAGTATACGGTGTGTCCTGAAACATCGAAAAAACACAGCTCAGGGAGCATAGGGCACGTCCACTCATGGGCGTATAAATTGGGAAAACTAAAAATCAGCAAGACACAGGCACCCCAAAGTTTAGGGCTGCTCTGTTGACAAGAACCTCCACTTCATGACACCTTAAATATCCCAGGAAAGAGAAAAATGGATAAAGAAGTTGTGGTCCTTATGTACAATGGAATATCACTCAGACATGAAATCAATGTCATAAGGCTAGTAGAAGCAAGATGAGTGGATTTAGGTACGACAATTCTAAGTGAAATAAGTCACACAGAAAAAGACACTTATCATAAGCTATCACTTATAGAGGGAATGTAAAAACCGCTACACTTGAACTGAATTACAAAACAGAACAGAGTCTCACGTTTAGAAAACACACTATGGCTGCTTAACGGGAAAGGTGAGGTGGGGTGATGCATAAAACAAGGTTTTCAAATTCGCTCAGATACCGTTCCATACACCCAATATGTAATAGACAAGACCTACTCCTTGCTCAGTGAACTGGACTCAACACCCCCTATTCACTGCACAAGAATATATCTGACTAGTAAGAAACTTAAAACCTATGTATTGATATCTGTCTGGAAGTGAGTCCAGTGGGTGTAAAGCCGCATAAACACAGCCGTGAAAAGCAGCTAAACCCCATTAAAAAAATAAATTACTTTTAAAAACCCGTAAAACAAAGACAGTGAAAGAGAGGAATTCTTACATAATTCGTTCAGGGGCAGTGATGCAACCTGGATTGACCATATCTAGACCCACAGCTGGATGAGACATAAGTGTGGACACTCTTGGGCTGAGAGGTTGGGTGAGGTTGGGTGAGCAAACGCACAACCTTTAAAGTAGTACTGCGTGGTACCCATCCCATGGGTCCCAAATCTCCAGGTTCAAGGGCATCTTCCTACATCGAAAACATGCATGAGAAACCCAGAAGAGGGTACACCATGTGATTTTGAAAGGTTTCTAAAACGCACCTCATTTCTCATCTCCTTGTGCTCGGGTTCGCCATTCCAGCTACTTTACTAGCAATCTCCCTACTTGGAGAATCAGCACCTTTAAGCTCCTGTTCCCTACAGGTTGCAATTTGTCCTGAGGATGAACGGGAAGAGGGGCAACCAATGAGAGACTAGATCTAGGTGTTGGGAAAGGCACAGGTCACTCTATTTTCCCATCAGGAAGAAGAATTAACCATAGGCTCAGCCTGCCGCCCAGAAGCAGAATAGGGCCTGAGGCAATCCCGCGCTCTTATGGCCAGCTCCCAAAAAAGGGAGTTGAAAAATGGAGCCCAGGGACACTGCCATTCACAAACCCGCAGAGTTATAAATGATAACTCTCGTCCACAAATATATTGAGGGAAGGCAACGAAGAGGATTTGAAAGCAAGGCAGAATTGCAGGAAACAGGTTTCAGGAGGTAGATTCGAATCGCCTTTAAAGCACATGAAAAGTCGCAAAACGTCGACAATGATGCCCTTGGCCAAAAAGGGCGTATGCGTTTTTTCCTGAATATATTCAGGAAAAAACGCATACGCCCTTTTTGGCCAACCAAGCAACCTGGAAAGGCAAATCAGCGCTACAAAGTAGTCTCGCTTCCCATCGGTCAAAAGGGCCATGCTGCAAAAAGTGTCAAAACCAGAAATGCAGGACAGGCCATGGAGAAATGGCAGCCTTGCTACGCTGATGGGCGGGATGTAAATTGCCAACAGCCACTCTGGAGAAGTGTACGGTGTGTCCTGAAACATCTAAAACACACAGCTTAGGGAGCATAGGGCACGTCCACTCATGGGCGTATAAATTGGGAAAACTAAAAATCAGCAAGACACAGGCACCCCAAAGTTTAGGGCTGCTCTGTTGACAAGAACCTCCACTTCATGACACCTTAAATATCCCAGGAAAGGGAAAAATGGATAAAGAAGTTGTGGTCCTTATGTACAAAGGAATATCACTCAGACATGAAATCAATGTCATAAGGCTCGAAGAAGCAAGATGAGTGGACTTAGGTACGACGATTCTAAGTGAAATAAGTCACACAGAAAAAGACACTTATCATAACCTATCACTTATAGAGGGAATGTAAAAACCGCTACACATGAACTGAATTACAAAACAGAACAGAGTCACACGTTTAGAAAACACACTATGGCTGCTTAACGGGAAAGGTGAGGTGGGGTGATGCATAAAACAAGGGTTTCAAATTGGCTCAGATACCGTTCCATACACCCAATATGTACTAGACAAGACCGACTCCTTGCTCAGTGAACTGGACTCAACACCCCCTTTTCACCGCACAAGAACATATGTGACTAGTAAGAATCTTAAAACCTATGTATTGATATCTGTCTGGAAGTGAGTCAAGTGGGTGTAAAGCCGCATAAACACAGCCGTGAAAACCAGCTAAACCCCATTATAAAAATAAATTACTTTTAAAAACCCGTAAAACAAAGACAGTGAAAGAGAGAGAAATTCTTACAAAATTCGTCCAGGGGCTGTGATGCAACCTGGATTGACCATATCTAGACCCACAGCTGGATGAGACATAAGGGTAGACACACTTGGGGCTGATAGGTTGGGTGAGGTTGGGTGAGCAAACACAGACCCTTTAAAGTAATACTGCCTGGTACCCATCCCATGGGTCCCAAATCTCCAGGTTCAAGGTAATCTTCCTACATCGAAAACATGCATGAGAAACCCAGAAACACCGTGTGATTTTGAAAGGTTTCTAAAAGGCACCTCATTTCTCATCTCCTTGTGCTCGGGTTCGCCATTCCAGCTACTTTACTAGCAATCTCCCTACTTGGAGAATCAGCACCTTTAACCTCCTGTTCCCTACAGGTTGCAATTTGTCCTGAGGATGAACGGGAAGAGGGGCAACCAATGAGAGACTAGATCTAGGTGTTGGGACAGGCACAGGTCACTCTATTTTCCCATCAGGAAGAAGAATTAACCACAGGCTCAGCCTGCCGCCCAGAAGCAGAATAGGGCCTGAGGCAATCCCGCGCTCTTAAGGCCAGCTCCCAAAAAAGCGAGTTGAAAAATGGAGCCCAGGGACACTGCCATTCACAAACCCGCAGAGTTATAAATGATAACTCTCGTCCACAAATATATTTTGGGAAGGCAACGAAGAGGATTTGAAAGCAAGGCAGAATTGCAGGAAACAGGTTTCAGGAGGTAGATTTGAATCGCCTTTAAAGCACATGAAAAGTCGCAAAACGTCGAGAATGATGCCCTTGGCCAAAAAGGGCGTATGCGTTTTTTCCTGAATATATTCAGGAAAAAACGCATACGCCCTTTTTGGCCAACCAAGCAACCTGGAAAGGCAAATCAGCGCTACAATGAAGTCTCGCTTCCCATCGGTCAAAAGGGCCATGCTGCAGAAAGTGTCAAAACCAGAAATGCAGGACAGGCCATGGAGAAATGGCAGCCTTGCTACGCTGATGGGCGGGATGTAAATTGCCAACAGCCACTCTGGAGAAGTATACGGTGTGTCCTGAAACATCGAAAAAACACAGCTCAGGGAGCATAGGGCACGTCCACTCATGGGCGTATAAATTGGGAAAACTAAAAATCAGCAAGACACAGGCACCCCAAAGTTTAGGGCTGCTCTGTTGACAAGAACCTCCACTTCATGACACCTTAAATATCCCAGGAAAGAGAAAAATGGATAAAGAAGTTGTGGTCCTTATGTACAATGGAATATCACTCAGACATGAAATCAATGTCATAAGACTAGTAGAAGCAAGATGAGTGGATTTAGGTACGAGAATTCTAAGTGAAATAAGTCACACAGAAAAAGACACTTATCATAAGCTATCACTTATAGAGGGAATGTAAAAACCGCTACACTTGAACTGAATTACAAAACATAACAGAGTCTCACGTATAGAAAACACACTATGGCTGCTTAACGGGAAAGGTGAGGTGGGGTGATGCATAAAACAAGGTTTTCAAATTCGCTCAGATACCGTTCCATACACCCAATATGTAATAGACAAGACCTACTCCTTGCTCAGTGAACTGGACTCAACACCCCCTATTCACCGCACAAGAATATATCTGACTAGTAAGAAACTTAAAACCTATGTATTGATATCTGTCTGGAAGTGAGTCCAGTGGGTGTAAAGCCGCATAAACACAGCCGTGAAAAGCAGCTAAACCCCATTAAAAAAATAAATTACTTTTAAAAACCCGTAAAACAAAGACAGTGAAAGAGAGGAATTCTTACATAATTCGTTCAGGGGCAGTGATGCAACCTGGATTGACCATATCTAGACCCACAGCTGGATGAGACATAAGTGTGGACACTCTTGGGGCTGAGAGGTTGGGTGAGGTTGGGTGAGCAAACGCACAACCTTTAAAGTAGTACTGCGTGGTACCCATCCCATGGGTCCCAAATCTCCAGGTTCAAGGGCATCTTCCTACATCGAAAACATGCATGAGAAACCCAGAAGAGGGTACACCATGTGATTTTGAAAGGTTTCTAAAACGCACCTCATTTCTCATCTCCTTGTGCTCGGGTTCGCCATTCCAGCTACTTTACTAGCAATCTCCCTACTTGGAGAATCAGCACCTTTAAGCTCCTGTTCCCTTCAGGTTGCAATTTGTCCTGAGGATGAACGGGAAGAGGGGCAACCAATGAGAGACTAGATCTAGGTGTTGGGAAAGGCACAGGTCACTCTATTTTCCCATCAGGAAGAAGAATTAACCATAGGCTCAGCCTGCCGCCCAGAAGCAGAATAGGGCCTGAGGCAATCCCGCGCTCTTATGGCCAGCTCCCAAAAAAGGGAGTTGAAAAATGGAGCCCAGGGACACTGCCATTCACAAACCCGCAGAGTTATAAATGATAACTCTCGTCCACAAATATATTGAGGGAAGGCAACGAAGAGGATTTGAAAGCAAGGCAGAATTGCAGGAAACAGGTTTCAGGAGGTAGATTCGAATCGCCTTTAAAGCACATGAAAAGTCGCAAAACGTCGACAATGATGCCCTTGGCCAAAAAGGGCGTATGCGTTTTTTCCTGAATATATTCAGGAAAAAACGCATACGCCCTTTTTGGCCAACCAAGCAACCTGGAAAGTCAGATCAGCGCTAAAAATTAGTCTCGCTTCCCATCGATCAAAAGGGCCATGCTGCAAAAAGTGTTCAAAACCAGAAATGCAGGACAGGCCATGGAGAAATGGCAGCCTTGCTACGCTGATGGGCGGGATGTAAATTGCCAACTGCCACTCTGGAGAAGTGTACGGTGTCTCCTGAAACATCTAAAACACACAGCTTAGGGAGCATAGGGCACGTCCACTCATGGGCGTATAAATTGGGAAAACTAAAAATCAGCAAGACACAGGCACCCCAAAGTTTAGGGCTGCTCTGTTGACAAGAACCTCCACTTCATGACACCTTAAATATCCCAGGAAAGAGAAAAATGGATAAAGAAGTTGTGGTCCTTATGTACAATGGAATATCACTCAGACATGAAATCAATGTCATAAGGCTAGAAGAAGCAAGATGAGTGGACTTAGGTACGACGATTCTAAGTGAAATAAGTCACACAGAAAAAGACACTTATCATAAGCTATCACTTATAGAGGGAATGTAAAAACCGCTACACTTGAACTGAATTAGAAAACAGAACAGAGTCACACGTTTAGAAAACACACTATGGCTGCTTAACGGGAAAGGTGAGGTGGGGTGATGCATAAAACAAGGGTTTCAAATTGGCTCAGGTACCATTCCATACACCCAATATGTAATAGAAAAGACCGACTCCTTGCTCAGTGAACTGGACTCAACACCCCCTATTCACCGCACAAGAATATATGTGACTAGTAAGAATCTTAAAACCTATGTATTGATATCTGTCTGGAAGTGAGTCAAGTGGGTGTAAAGCCGCATAAACACAGCCGTGAAAAGCAGCTAAACCCCATTATAAAAATAAATTACTTTTAAAAACCCGTAAAACAAAGACAGTGAAAGAGAGAGAAATTCTTACAAAATTCGTTCAGGGGATGTGATGCAACCTGGATTGACCATATCTAGACCCACAACTGGATGAGACATAAGGGTAGACACACTTGGGGCTGAGAGGTTGGGTGAGGTTGGGTGAGCAAACACAGACCCTTTAAAGTAATACTGCGTGGTACGCATCCCATGGGTTCCAAATCTCCAGGTTCAAGGGCATATTCCTACATCGAAAACATGCATGAGAAACCCGGAAACACCGAGTGATTTTGAAAGGTTTCTAAAACGCACCTCATTTCTCATCTCCTTGTGCTCGGGTTCGCCATTCCAGCTACTTTACTAGCAATCTCCCTACTTGGAGAATCAGCACCTTTAACCTCCTGTTCCCTACAGGTTGCAATTTGTCCTGAGGATGAACGGAAGAGGGGCAACCAATGAGAGACTAGATCTAGGTGTTGGGACAGGCACAGGTCACTCTATTTTCCCATCAGGAAGAAGAATTAACCACAGGCTCAGCCTGCCGCCCAGAAGCAGAATAGGGCCTGAGGCAATCCCGCGCTCTTAAGGCCAGCTCCCAAAAAAGCGAGTTGAAAAATGGAGCCCAGGGACACTGCCATTCACAAACCCGCAGAGTTATAAATGATAACTCTCGTCCACAAATATATTGAGGGAAGGCAACGAAGAGGATTTGAAAGCAAGGCAGAATTGCAGGAAACAGGTTTCAGGAGGTAGATTTGAATCGCCTTTAAAGCACATGAAAAGTCGCAAAACGTCGAGAATGATGCCCTTGGCCAAAAAGGGCGTATGCGTTTTTTCCTGAATATATTCAGGAAAAAACGCATACGCCCTTTTTGGCCAACCAAGCAACCTGGAAAGGCAAATCAGCGCTACAAAGAAGTCTCGCTTCCCATCGGTCAAAAGGGCCATGCTGCAGAAAGTGTCAAAACCAGAAATGCAGGACAGGCCATGGAGAAATGGCAGCCTTGCTACGCTGATGGGCGGGATGTAAATTGCCAACAGCCACTCTGGAGAAGTATACGGTGTGTCCTGAAACATCGAAAAAACACAGCTCAGGGAGCATAGGGCACGTCCACTCATGGGCGTATAAATTGGGAAAACTAAAAATCAGCAAGACACAGGCACCCCAAAGTTTAGGGCTGCTCTGTTGACAAGAACCTCCACTTCATGACACCTTAAATATCCCAGGAAAGAGAAAAATGGATAAAGAAGTTGTGGTCCTTATGTACAATGGAATATCACTCAGACATGAAATCAATGTCATAAGGCTAGTAGAAGCAAGATGAGTGGATTTAGGTACGACAATTCTAAGTGAAATAAGTCACACAGAAAAAGACACTTATCATAAGCTATCACTTATAGAGGGAATGTAAAAACCGCTACACTTGAACTGAATTACAAAACAGAACAGAGTCTCACGTTTAGAAAACACACTATGGCTGCTTAACGGGAAAGGTGAGGTGGGGTGATGCATAAAACAAGGTTTTCAAATTCGCTCAGATACCGTTCCATACACCCAATATGTAATAGACAAGACCTACTCCTTGCTCAGTGAACTGGACTCAACACCCCCTATTCACTGCACAAGAATATATCTGACTAGTAAGAAACTTAAAACCTATGTATTGATATCTGTCTGGAAGTGAGTCCAGTGGGTGTAAAGCCGCATAAACACAGCCGTGAAAAGCAGCTAAACCCCATTAAAAAAATAAATTACTTTTAAAAACCCGTAAAACAAAGACAGTGAAAGAGAGGAATTCTTACATAATTCGTTCAGGGGCAGTGATGCAACCTGGATTGACCATATCTAGACCCACAGCTGGATGAGACATAAGTGTGGACACTCTTGGGCTGAGAGGTTGGGTGAGGTTGGGTGAGCAAACGCACAACCTTTAAAGTAGTACTGCGTGGTACCCATCCCATGGGTCCCAAATCTCCAGGTTCAAGGGCATCTTCCTACATCGAAAACATGCATGAGAAACCCAGAAGAGGGTACACCATGTGATTTTGAAAGGTTTCTAAAACGCACCTCATTTCTCATCTCCTTGTGCTCGGGTTCGCCATTCCAGCTACTTTACTAGCAATCTCCCTACTTGGAGAATCAGCACCTTTAAGCTCCTGTTCCCTACAGGTTGCAATTTGTCCTGAGGATGAACGGGAAGAGGGGCAACCAATGAGAGACTAGATCTAGGTGTTGGGAAAGGCACAGGTCACTCTATTTTCCCATCAGGAAGAAGAATTAACCATAGGCTCAGCCTGCCGCCCAGAAGCAGAATAGGGCCTGAGGCAATCCCGCGCTCTTATGGCCAGCTCCCAAAAAAGGGAGTTGAAAAATGGAGCCCAGGGACACTGCCATTCACAAACCCGCAGAGTTATAAATGATAACTCTCGTCCACAAATATATTGAGGGAAGGCAACGAAGAGGATTTGAAAGCAAGGCAGAATTGCAGGAAACAGGTTTCAGGAGGTAGATTCGAATCGCCTTTAAAGCACATGAAAAGTCGCAAAACGTCGACAATGATGCCCTTGGCCAAAAAGGGCGTATGCGTTTTTTCCTGAATATATTCAGGAAAAAACGCATACGCCCTTTTTGGCCAACCAAGCAACCTGGAAAGGCAAATCAGCGCTACAAAGTAGTCTCGCTTCCCATCGGTCAAAAGGGCCATGCTGCAAAAAGTGTCAAAACCAGAAATGCAGGACAGGCCATGGAGAAATGGCAGCCTTGCTACGCTGATGGGCGGGATGTAAATTGCCAACAGCTACTCTGGAGAAGTGTACGGTGTGTCCTGAAACATCTAAAACACACAGCTTAGGGAGCATAGGGCACGTCCACTCATGGGCGTATAAATTGGGAAAACTAAAAATCAGCAAGACACAGGCACCCCAAAGTTTAGGGCTGCTCTGTTGACAAGAACCTCCACTTCATGACACCTTAAATATCCCAGGAAAGGGAAAAATGGATAAAGAAGTTGTGGTCCTTATGTACAAAGGAATATCACTCAGACATGAAATCAATGTCATAAGGCTCGAAGAAGCAAGATGAGTGGACTTAGGTACGACGATTCTAAGTGAAATAAGTCACACAGAAAAAGACACTTATCATAACCTATCACTTATAGAGGGAATGTAAAAACCGCTACACATGAACTGAATTACAAAACAGAACAGAGTCACACGTTTAGAAAACACACTATGGCTGCTTAACGGGAAAGGTGAGGTGGGGTGATGCATAAAACAAGGGTTTCAAATTGGCTCAGATACCGTTCCATACACCCAATATGTACTAGACAAGACCGACTCCTTGCTCAGTGAACTGGACTCAACACCCCCTTTTCACCGCACAAGAACATATGTGACTAGTAAGAATCTTAAAACCTATGTATTGATATCTGTCTGGAAGTGAGTCAAGTGGGTGTAAAGCCGCATAAACACAGCCGTGAAAACCAGCTAAACCCCATTATAAAAATAAATTACTTTTAAAAACCCGTAAAACAAAGACAGTGAAAGAGAGAGAAATTCTTACAAAATTCGTCCAGGGGCTGTGATGCAACCTGGATTGACCATATCTAGACCCACAGCTGGATGAGACATAAGGGTAGACACACTTGGGGCTGATAGGTTGGGTGAGGTTGGGTGAGCAAACACAGACCCTTTAAAGTAATACTGCCTGGTACCCATCCCATGGGTCCCAAATCTCCAGGTTCAAGGTAATCTTCCTACATCGAAAACATGCATGAGAAACCCAGAAACACCGTGTGATTTTGAAAGGTTTCTAAAAGGCACCTCATTTCTCATCTCCTTGTGCTCGGGTTCGCCATTCCAGCTACTTTACTAGCAATCTCCCTACTTGGAGAATCAGCACCTTTAACCTCCTGTTCCCTACAGGTTGCAATTTGTCCTGAGGATGAACGGGAAGAGGGGCAACCAATGAGAGACTAGATCTAGGTGTTGGGACAGGCACAGGTCACTCTATTTTCCCATCAGGAAGAAGAATTAACCACAGGCTCAGCCTGCCGCCCAGAAGCAGAATAGGGCCTGAGGCAATCCCGCGCTCTTAAGGCCAGCTCCCAAAAAAGCGAGTTGAAAAATGGAGCCCAGGGACACTGCCATTCACAAACCCGCAGAGTTATAAATGATAACTCTCGTCCACAAATATATTTTGGGAAGGCAACGAAGAGGATTTGAAAGCAAGGCAGAATTGCAGGAAACAGGTTTCAGGAGGTAGATTTGAATCGCCTTTAAAGCACATGAAAAGTCGCAAAACGTCGAGAATGATGCCCTTGGCCAAAAAGGGCGTATGCGTTTTTTCCTGAATATATTCAGGAAAAAACGCATACGCCCTTTTTGGCCAACCAAGCAACCTGGAAAGGCAAATCAGCGCTACAATGAAGTCTCGCTTCCCATCGGTCAAAAGGGCCATGCTGCAGAAAGTGTCAAAACCAGAAATGCAGGACAGGCCATGGAGAAATGGCAGCCTTGCTACGCTGATGGGCGGGATGTAAATTGCCAACAGCCACTCTGGAGAAGTATACGGTGTGTCCTGAAACATCGAAAAAACACAGCTCAGGGAGCATAGGGCACGTCCACTCATGGGCGTATAAATTGGGAAAACTAAAAATCAGCAAGACACAGGCACCCCAAAGTTTAGGGCTGCTCTGTTGACAAGAACCTCCACTTCATGACACCTTAAATATCCCAGGAAAGAGAAAAATGGATAAAGAAGTTGTGGTCCTTATGTACAATGGAATATCACTCAGACATGAAATCAATGTCATAAGGCTAGTAGAAGCAAGATGAGTGGATTTAGGTACGACAATTCTAAGTGAAATAAGTCACACAGAAAAAGACACTTATCATAAGCTATCACTTATAGAGGGAATGTAAAAACCGCTACACTTGAACTGAATTACAAAACAGAACAGAGTCTCACGTTTAGAAAACACACTATGGCTGCTTAACGGGAAAGGTGAGGTGGGGTGATGCATAAAACAAGGTTTTCAAATTCGCTCAGATACCGTTCCATACACCCAATATGTAATAGACAAGACCTACTCCTTGCTCAGTGAACTGGACTCAACACCCCCTATTCACCGCACAAGAATATATCTGACTAGTAAGAAACTTAAAACCTATGTATTGATATCTGTCTGGAAGTGAGTCCAGTGGGTGTAAAGCCGCATAAACACAGCCGTGAAAAGCAGCTAAACCCCATTAAAAAAATAAATTACTTTTAAAAACCCGTAAAACAAAGACAGTGAAAGAGAGGAATTCTTACATAATTCGTTCAGGGGCAGTGATGCAACCTGGATTGACCATATCTAGACCCACAGCTGGATGAGACATAAGTGTGGACACTCTTGGGGCTGAGAGGTTGGGTGAGGTTGGGTGAGCAAACGCACAACCTTTAAAGTAGTACTGCGTGGTACCCATCCCATGGGTCCCAAATCTCCAGGTTCAAGGGCATCTTCCTACATCGAAAACATGCATGAGAAACCCAGAAGAGGGTACACCATGTGATTTTGAAAGGTTTCTAAAACGCACCTCATTTCTCATCTCCTTGTGCTCGGGTTCGCCATTCCAGCTACTTTACTAGCAATCTCCCTACTTGGAGAATCAGCACCTTTAAGCTCCTGTTCCCTTCAGGTTGCAATTTGTCCTGAGGATGAACGGGAAGAGGGGCAACCAATGAGAGACTAGATCTAGGTGTTGGGAAAGGCACAGGTCACTCTATTTTCCCATCAGGAAGAAGAATTAACCATAGGCTCAGCCTGCCGCCCAGAAGCAGAATAGGGCCTGAGGCAATCCCGCGCTCTCGCGGCCAGCTCCCAAAAAAGCGAGTTGAAAAATGGAGCCCAGGGACACTGCCATTCACAAACCCGCAGAGTTATAAATGATAACTCTCGTCCACAAATATATTGAGGGAAGGCAACGAAGAGGATTTGAAAGCAAGGCAGAATTGCAGGAAACAGGTTTCAGGAGGTAGATTCGAATCGCCTTTAAAGCACATGAAAAGTCGCAAAACGTCGACAATGATGCCCTTGGCCAAAAAGGGCGTATGCGTTTTTTCCTGAATATATTCAGGAAAAAACGCATACGCCCTTTTTGGCCAACCAAGCAACCTGGAAAGTCAGATCAGCGCTAAAAATTAGTCTCGCTTCCCATCGATCAAAAGGGCCATGCTGCAAAAAGTGTTCAAAACCAGAAATGCAGGACAGGCCATGGAGAAATGGCAGCCTTGCTACGCTGATGGGCGGGATGTAAATTGCCAACTGCCACTCTGGAGAAGTGTACGGTGTCTCCTGAAACATCTAAAACACACAGCTTAGGGAGCATAGGGCACGTCCACTCATGGGCGTATAAATTGGGAAAACTAAAAATCAGCAAGACACAGGCACCCCAAAGTTTAGGGCTGCTCTGTTGACAAGAACCTCCACTTCATGACACCTTAAATATCCCAGGAAAGAGAAAAATGGATAAAGAAGTTGTGGTCCTTATGTACAATGGAATATCACTCAGACATGAAATCAATGTCATAAGGCTAGAAGAAGCAAGATGAGTGGACTTAGGTACGACGATTCTAAGTGAAATAAGTCACACAGAAAAAGACACTTATCATAAGCTATCACTTATAGAGGGAATGTAAAAACCGCTACACTTGAACTGAATTAGAAAACAGAACAGAGTCACACGTTTAGAAAACACACTATGGCTGCTTAACGGGAAAGGTGAGGTGGGGTGATGCATAAAACAAGGGTTTCAAATTGGCTCAGGTACCATTCCATACACCCAATATGTAATAGAAAAGACCGACTCCTTGCTCAGTGAACTGGACTCAACACCCCCTATTCACCGCACAAGAATATATGTGACTAGTAAGAATCTTAAAACCTATGTATTGATATCTGTCTGGAAGTGAGTCAAGTGGGTGTAAAGCCGCATAAACACAGCCGTGAAAAGCAGCTAAACCCCATTATAAAAATAAATTACTTTTAAAAACCCGTAAAACAAAGACAGTGAAAGAGAGAGAAATTCTTACAAAATTCGTTCAGGGGATGTGATGCAACCTGGATTGACCATATCTAGACCCACAACTGGATGAGACATAAGGGTAGACACACTTGGGGCTGAGAGGTTGGGTGAGGTTGGGTGAGCAAACACAGACCCTTTAAAGTAATACTGCGTGGTACGCATCCCATGGGTTCCAAATCTCCAGGTTCAAGGGCATATTCCTACATCGAAAACATGCATGAGAAACCCGGAAACACCGAGTGATTTTGAAAGGTTTCTAAAACGCACCTCATTTCTCATCTCCTTGTGCTCGGGTTCGCCATTCCAGCTACTTTACTAGCAATCTCCCTACTTGGAGAATCAGCACCTTTAACCTCCTGTTCCCTACAGGTTGCAATTTGTCCTGAGGATGAACGGAAGAGGGGCAACCAATGAGAGACTAGATCTAGGTGTTGGGACAGGCACAGGTCACTCTATTTTCCCATCAGGAAGAAGAATTAACCACAGGCTCAGCCTGCCGCCCAGAAGCAGAATAGGGCCTGAGGCAATCCCGCGCTCTTAAGGCCAGCTCCCAAAAAAGCGAGTTGAAAAATGGAGCCCAGGGACACTGCCATTCACAAACCCGCAGAGTTATAAATGATAACTCTCGTCCACAAATATATTGAGGGAAGGCAACGAAGAGGATTTGAAAGCAAGGCAGAATTGCAGGAAACAGGTTTCAGGAGGTAGATTTGAATCGCCTTTAAAGCACATGAAAAGTCGCAAAACGTCGAGAATGATGCCCTTGGCCAAAAAGGGCGTATGCGTTTTTTCCTGAATATATTCAGGAAAAAACGCATACGCCCTTTTTGGCCAACCAAGCAACCTGGAAAGGCAAATCAGCGCTACAAAGAAGTCTCGCTTCCCATCGGTCAAAAGGGCCATGCTGCAGAAAGTGTCAAAACCAGAAATGCAGGACAGGCCATGGAGAAATGGCAGCCTTGCTACGCTGATGGGCGGGATGTAAATTGCCAACAGCCACTCTGGAGAAGTATACGGTGTGTCCTGAAACATCGAAAAAACACAGCTCAGGGAGCATAGGGCACGTCCACTCATGGGCGTATAAATTGGGAAAACTAAAAATCAGCAAGACACAGGCACCCCAAAGTTTAGGGCTGCTCTGTTGACAAGAACCTCCACTTCATGACACCTTAAATATCCCAGGAAAGAGAAAAATGGATAAAGAAGTTGTGGTCCTTATGTACAATGGAATATCACTCAGACATGAAATCAATGTCATAAGGCTAGTAGAAGCAAGATGAGTGGATTTAGGTACGACAATTCTAAGTGAAATAAGTCACACAGAAAAAGACACTTATCATAAGCTATCACTTATAGAGGGAATGTAAAAACCGCTACACTTGAACTGAATTACAAAACAGAACAGAGTCTCACGTTTAGAAAACACACTATGGCTGCTTAACGGGAAAGGTGAGGTGGGGTGATGCATAAAACAAGGTTTTCAAATTCGCTCAGATACCGTTCCATACACCCAATATGTAATAGACAAGACCTACTCCTTGCTCAGTGAACTGGACTCAACACCCCCTATTCACCGCACAAGAATATATCTGACTAGTAAGAAACTTAAAACCTATGTATTGATATCTGTCTGGAAGTGAGTCCAGTGGGTGTAAAGCCGCATAAACACAGCCGTGAAAAGCAGCTAAACCCCATTAAAAAAATAAATTACTTTTAAAAACCCGTAAAACAAAGACAATGAAAGAGAGGAATTCTTACATAATTCGTTCAGGGGCAGTGATGCAACCTGGATTGACCATATCTAGACCCACAGCTGGATGAGACATAAGTGTGGACACTCTTGGGGCTGAGAGGTTGGGTGAGGTTGGGTGAGCAAACGCACAACCTTTAAAGTAGTACTGCGTGGTACCCATCCCATGGGTCCCAAATCTCCAGGTTCAAGGGCATCTTCCTACATCGAAAACATGCATGAGAAACCCAGAAGAGGGTACACCATGTGATTTTGAAAGGTTTCTAAAACGCACCTCATTTCTCATCTCCTTGTGCTCGGGTTCGCCATTCCAGCTACTTTACTAGCAATCTCCCTACTTGGAGAATCAGCACCTTTAAGCTCCTGTTCCCTTCAGGTTGCAATTTGTCCTGAGGATGAACGGGAAGAGGGGCAACCAATGAGAGACTAGATCTAGGTGTTGGGAAAGGCACAGGTCACTCTATTTTCCCATCAGGAAGAAGAATTAACCATAGGCTCAGCCTGCCGCCCAGAAGCAGAATAGGGCCTGAGGCAATCCCGCGCTCTTATGGCCAGCTCCCAAAAAAGGGAGTTGAAAAATGGAGCCCAGGGACACTGCCATTCACAAACCCGCAGAGTTATAAATGATAACTCTCGTCCACAAATATATTGAGGGAAGGCAACGAAGAGGATTTGAAAGCAAGGCAGAATTGCAGGAAACAGGTTTCAGGAGGTAGATTTGAATCGCCTTTAAAGCACATGAAAAGTCGCAAAACGTCGACAATGATGCCCTTGGCCAAAAAGGGCGTATGCGTTTTTTCCTGAATATATTCAGGAAAAAACGCATACGCCCTTTTTGGCCAACCAAGCAACCTGGAAAGTCAGATCAGCGCTAAAAATTAGTCTCGCTTCCCATCGATCAAAAGGGCCATGCTGCAAAAATTGTTGAAAACCAGAAATGCAGGACAGGCCATGGAGAAATGGCAGCCTTGCTACGCTGATGGGCGGGATGTAAATTGCCAACTGCCACTCTGGAGAAGTGTACGGTGTCTCCTGAAACATCTAAAACACACAGCTTAGGGAGCATAGGGCACGTCCACTCATGGGCGTATAAATTGGGAAAACTAAAAATCAGCAAGACACAGGCACCCCAAAGTTTAGGGCTGCTCTGTTGACAAGAACCTCCACTTCATGACACCTTAAATATCCCAGGAAAGAGAAAAATGGATAAAGAAGTTGTGGTCCTTATGTACAATGGAATATCACTCAGACATGAAATCAATGTCATAAGGCTAGAAGAAGCAAGATGAGTGGACTTAGGTACGACGATTCTAAGTGAAATAAGTCACACAGAAAAAGACACTTATCATAAGCTATCACTTATAGAGGGAATGTAAAAACCGCTACACTTGAACTGAATTAGAAAACAGAACAGAGTCACACGTTTAGAAAACACACTATGGCTGCTTAACGGGAAAGGTGAGGTGGGGTGATGCATAAAACAAGGGTTTCAAATTGGCTCAGATACCATTCCATACACCCAATATGTAATAGAAAAGACCGACTCCTTGCTCAGTGAACTGGACTCAACACCCCCTATTCACCGCACAAGAATATATGTGACTAGTAAGAATCTTAAAACCTATGTATTGATATCTGTCTGGAAGTGAGTCAAGTGGGTGTAAAGCCGCATAAACACAGCCGTTAAAAACAGCTAAACCCCATTATAAAAATAAATTACTTTTAAAAACCCGTAAAACAAAGACAGTGAAAGAGAGAGAAATTCTTACAAAATTCGTTCAGGGGATGTGATGCAACCTGGATTGACCATATCTACACCCACAACTGGATGAGACATAAGGGTAGACACACTTGGGGCTGAGAGGTTGGGTGAGGTTGGGTGAGCAAACACAGACCCTTTAAAGTAATACTGCGTGGTACGCATCCCATGGGTCCCAAATCTCCAGGTTCAAGGGCATATTCCTACATCGAAAACATGCATGAGAAACCCGGAAACACCGAGTGATTTTGAAAGGTTTCTAAAACGCACCTCATTTCTCATCTCCTTGTGCTCGGGTTCGCCATTCCAGCTTCTTTACTAGCAATCTCCCTACTTGGAGAATCAGCACCTTTAACCTCCTGTTCCCTACAGGTTGCAATTTTTCCTGAGGATGAACGGAAGAGGGGCAACCAATGAGAGACTAGATCTAGGTGTTGGGACAGGCACAGGTCACTCTATTTTCCCATCAGGAAGAAGAATTAACCACAGGCTCAGCCTGCCGCCCAGAAGCAGAATAGGGCCTGAGGCAATCCGGCGCTCTTACGGCCAGCTCCCAAAAAAGGGATTTGAAAAATGGAGCCCAGGGACACTGCCATTCACAAACCCGCAGAGTTATAAATGATAACTCTCCTCCACAAATATATTGAGGAAAGGCAACGAAGAGGATTTGAAAGCAAGGCAGAATTGCAGGAAACAGGTTTCAGGAGGTAGATTTGAATCGCCTTTAAAGCACATGAAAATTCGCAAAACGTTGACAATGATGCCCTTGGCCAAAAAGGGCGTATGCGTTTTTTCCTGAATATATTCAGGAAAAAACGCATACGCCCTTTTTGGCCAAGCAAGCATCCTGGAAAGGCAAATCAGCACTACAAAGTAGTCTCGCTTCCCATCGGTCAAAAGGGCCATGCTGCAGAAAGTGTCAAAACCAGAAATGCAGGACAGGCCATGGAGAAATGGCAGCCTTGCTACGCTGATGGGCGGGATGTAAATTGCCAACAGCCACTCTGAATAAGTGTACGGTGTGTCCTGAAACATCTAAAACACACAGCTTTGGGAGCATAGGGCACGTCCACTCATGGGCGTATAAATTGGGAAAACTAAAAATCAGCAAGACACAGGCACCCCAAAGTTTAGGGTTGCTCTGTTGACAAGAACCTCCACTTCATGACACCTTAAATATCCCAGGAAAGAGAAAAATGGATAAAGAAGTTGTGGTCCTTATGTACAATGGAATATCACTCAGACATGAAATCAATGTCATAAGGCTAGAAGAAGCAAGATGAGTGGACTTAGGTACGATGATTCTAAGTGAAATAAGTCACACAGAAAAAGACACTTATCATAAGCTATCACTTATAGAGGGAATGTAAAAACCGCTACACTTGAACTGAATTACAAAACAGAACAGAGTCACACGTTTAGAAAACACACTATGGCTGCTTAACGGGAAAGGTGAGGTGGGGTGATGCATAAAACAAGGGTTTCAAATTCGCTCAGATACCGTTCCATACACCCAATATGTAATAGAAAAGACCGACTCCTTGCTCAGTGAACTGGACTCAACACCCCCTATTCACCGCACAAGAATATATGTGACTAGTAAGAATCTTAAAACCTATGTATTGATATCTGTCTGGATGTGAGTCAAGTGGGTGTAAAGCCGCATAAACACAGCCGTGAAAACCAGCTAAACCCCATTATAAAAATAAATTACTTTTAAAAACCCGTAAAACAAAGACAGTGAAAGAGAGAGAAATTCTTCCAAAATTCGGTCAGGGGCTATGATGCAACCTGGATTGACCATATCTAGACACACAGCTGGATGAGACATAAGGGTGGACACTCTTGGGGTGAGAGTTTGGGTGAGGTTGGGTGAGCAAACGCACAACCTTAAAAGTAATACTGCGTGGTACGCATCCCATGGGTCCCAAATCTCCAGGTTCAAGGGCATCTTCCTACATCGAAAACATACATGAGAAACCCAGAAGATGGTACACCGTGTGATTTTGAAAGGTTTCTAAAACGCACCTCATTTCTCATCTCCTTGTGCTCGGGTTCGCCATTCCAGGTACTTTACTAGCAATCTCCCTACGTGGAGAATCAGCACCTTTAACCTCCTGTTCCCTACAGGTTGCAATTTGTCCTGAGGATGAAAGGGAAGAGGGGCAACAAATGAGAGTCTATATCTAGGTGTTTGGACAGGCACAGGTCACTCTATTTTCCCATCAGGAAGAAGAATTAACCACAGGCTCAGCCTGCCGCAGGGAACCAGAATAGGGCCTGAGGCAATCCCGTGCATTTGCGGCCAGCTCCCAAAAAAGACAGTTGGAAAATGGAGCTCAGGGGCACTGCCATGCACAAACCTGCTGAGTTATAAATGATTACTCCAGTTCACAAATATATTGAGGGAAGGCAACGAAGAGGATTTGAAAGCAAGGCAGAATTGCAGGAAACAGGTTTCAGGAGGTATTTTCGAATCGCCTTTAAAGCACATGAAAAGTGGCAAAACGTCGACAATGATGCCCTTGGCCAAAAAGGGCGTATGCGTTTTTTCCTGAATATATTCAGGAAAAAACGCATACGCCCTTTTTGGCCAACCAAGCAACCTGGAAAGGCAAATCAGCGCTACAAAGAAGTCTCGCTTCCCATCGGTCAAAAGGGCCATGCTGCAGAAAGTGTCAAAACCAGAAATGCAGGACAGGCCATGGAGAAATGGCAGCCTTGCTACGCTGATGGGCGGGATGTACATTGCCAACAGCCACTCTGGAGAAGTGTACGGTGTGTCCTGAAACATCGAAAAAACACAGCTTAGGGAGCATAGGGCACGTCCACTCATGGGCGTATAAATTGGGAAAACTAAAAATCAGCAAGACACAGGCACCCCAAAGTTTAGGGCTGCTCTGTTGACAAGAACCTCCACTTCATGACACCTTAAATATCCCAGGAAAGAGAAAAATGGATAAAGAAGTTGTGGTCCTTATGTACAATGGAATATCACTCAGACATGAAATCAATGTCATAAGGCTAGTAGAAGCAAGATGAGTGGATTTAGGTACGACGATTCTAAGTGAAATAAGTCACACAGAAAAAGACACTTATCATAAGCTATCACTTATAGAGGGAATGTAAAAACCGCTACACTTGAACTGAATTACAAAACAGAACAGAGTCTCACGTTTAGAAAACACACTATGGCTGCTTAACGGGAAAGGTGAGGTGGGGTGATGCATAAAACAAGGGTTTCAAATTCGCTCAGATACCGTTCCATACACCCAATATGTAATAGACAAGACCTACTCCTTGCTCAGTGAACTGGACTCAACACCCCCTATTCACCGCACAAGAATATATGTGACTAGTAAGAATCTTAAAACCTATGTATTGATATCTGTCTGGGAGTGACTCCAGTGGGTGTAAAGCCGCATAAACACAGCCGTGAAAGGCAGCTAAACCCCATTATAAAAATAAATTACTTTTAAAAACCCGTAAAACAAAGACACTGAAAGAGAGGGAAATTCTTACATAATTCGTTCAGGGGCTGTGATGCAACCTGGATTGACCATATCTAGACCCACAGCTGGATGAGACATAAGGGTGGACACTCTTGGGGCTGAGAGGTTGGGTGAGGTTGGGTGAGCAAACGCACAACCTTTAAAGTAGTACTGCGTGGTACCCATCCCATGGGTCCCAAATCTCCAGGTTCAAGGGCATCTTCCTACATCGAAAACATGCATGAGAAACCCAGAAGAAGGTACACCATGTGATTTTGAAAGGTTTCTAAAACGCACCTCATTTCTCATCTCCTTGTGCTCGGGTTCGCACTTCCAGCTACTTTACTAGCAATCTCCCTACTTGGAGAATCAGCACCTTTAAACTCCTGTGCCCTACAGGTTGCAATTTGTCCTGAGGATGAACGGGAAGAGGGGCAACCAATGAGAGACTAGATCTAGGTGTTGGGACAGGCACAGGTCACTCTATTTTCCCATCGGGAAGAAGAATTAACCACAGGCTCAGCCTGCTGCCCAGAAGCAGAATAGGGCCTGAGGCAAACCCGCGCTTTTGCGGCCAGCTCCCAAAAAAGCCAGTTGAAAAATGGAGCTCAGGGACACTGCAATTCACAAAACCGCAGATCTATAAATGATAACTCTCATCCACAAATATATTGAGGGAAGGCAACGAAGGGGATTTGAAAGCAAGGCAGAATTGCAGGAAACAGGTTTCAGGAGGTAGATTCGAATCGCTTTTAAAGCACATGAAAAGTCGCAAAACGTCGACAATGATGCCCTTGGCCAAAAAGGGCGTATGCGTATTTTCCTGAATATATTCAGGAAAATACGCATACGCCCTTTTTGGCCAACCAAGCAACCTGGAAAGGCAAATCAGCGCTACAAAGAAGTCTCGCTTCCCATCGGTCAAAAGGGCCATGCTGCAGAAAGTGTCAAAACCAGAAATGCAGGACAGGCCATGGAGAAATGGCAGCCTTGCTACGCTGATGGGCGGGATGTAAATTGCCAACAGCCACTCTGGAGAAGTATACGGTGTGTCCTGAAACATCGAAAAAACACAGCTCAGGGAGCATAGGGCACGTCCACTCATGGGCGTATAAATTGGGAAAACTAAAAATCAGCAAGACACAGGCACCCCAAAGTTTAGGGCTGCTCTGTTGACAAGAACCTCCACTTCATGACACCTTAAATATCCCAGGAAAGAGAAAAATGGATAAAGAAGTTGTGGTCCTTATGTACAATGGAATATCACTCAGACATGAAATCAATGTCATAAGGCTAGTAGAAGCAAGATGAGTGGATTTAGGTACGACAATTCTAAGTGAAATAAGTCACACAGAAAAAGACACTTATCATAAGCTATCACTTATAGAGGGAATGTAAAAACCGCTACACTTGAACTGAATTACAAAACAGAACAGAGTCTCACGTTTAGAAAACACACTATGGCTGCTTAACGGGAAAGGTGAGGTGGGGTGATGCATAAAACAAGGTTTTCAAATTCGCTCAGATACCGTTCCATACACCCAATATGTAATAGACAAGACCTACTCCTTGCTCAGTGAACTGGACTCAACACCCCCTATTCACCGCACAAGAATATATCTGACTAGTAAGAAACTTAAAACCTATGTATTGATATCTGTCTGGAAGTGAGTCCAGTGGGTGTAAAGCCGCATAAACACAGCCGTGAAAAGCAGCTAAACCCCATTAAAAAAATAAATTACTTTTAAAAACCCGTAAAACAAAGACAATGAAAGAGAGGAATTCTTACATAATTCGTTCAGGGGCAGTGATGCAACCTGGATTGACCATATCTAGACCCACAGCTGGATGAGACATAAGTGTGGACACTCTTGGGGCTGAGAGGTTGGGTGAGGTTGGGTGAGCAAACGCACAACCTTTAAAGTAGTACTGCGTGGTACCCATCCCATGGGTCCCAAATCTCCAGGTTCAAGGGCATCTTCCTACATCGAAAACATGCATGAGAAACCCAGAAGAGGGTACACCATGTGATTTTGAAAGGTTTCTAAAACGCACCTCATTTCTCATCTCCTTGTGCTCGGGTTCGCCATTCCAGCTACTTTACTAGCAATCTCCCTACTTGGAGAATCAGCACCTTTAAGCTCCTGTTCCCTTCAGGTTGCAATTTGTCCTGAGGATGAACGGGAAGAGGGGCAACCAATGAGAGACTAGATCTAGGTGTTGGGAAAGGCACAGGTCACTCTATTTTCCCATCAGGAAGAAGAATTAACCATAGGCTCAGCCTGCCGCCCAGAAGCAGAATAGGGCCTGAGGCAATCCCGCGCTCTTATGGCCAGCTCCCAAAAAAGGGAGTTGAAAAATGGAGCCCAGGGACACTGCCATTCACAAACCCGCAGAGTTATAAATGATAACTCTCGTCCACAAATATATTGAGGGAAGGCAACGAAGAGGATTTGAAAGCAAGGCAGAATTGCAGGAAACAGGTTTCAGGAGGTAGATTTGAATCGCCTTTAAAGCACATGAAAAGTCGCAAAACGTCGACAATGATGCCCTTGGCCAAAAAGGGCGTATGCGTTTTTTCCTGAATATATTCAGGAAAAAACGCATACGCCCTTTTTGGCCAACCAAGCAACCTGGAAAGTCAGATCAGCGCTAAAAATTAGTCTCGCTTCCCATCGATCAAAAGGGCCATGCTGCAAAAAGTGTTGAAAACCAGAAATGCAGGACAGGCCATGGAGAAATGGCAGCCTTGCTACGCTGATGGGCGGGATGTAAATTGCCAACTGCCACTCTGGAGAAGTGTACGGTGTCTCCTGAAACATCTAAAACACACAGCTTAGGGAGCATAGGGCACGTCCACTCATGGGCGTATAAATTGGGAAAACTAAAAATCAGCAAGACACAGGCACCCCAAAGTTTAGGGCTGCTCTGTTGACAAGAACCTCCACTTCATGACACCTTAAATATCCCAGGAAAGAGAAAAATGGATAAAGAAGTTGTGGTCCTTATGTACAATGGAATATCACTCAGACATGAAATCAATGTCATAAGGCTAGAAGAAGCAAGATGAGTGGACTTAGGTACGACGATTCTAAGTGAAATAAGTCACACAGAAAAAGACACTTATCATAAGCTATCACTTATAGAGGGAATGTAAAAACCGCTACACTTGAACTGAATTAGAAAACAGAACAGAGTCACACGTTTAGAAAACACACTATGGCTGCTTAACGGGAAAGGTGAGGTGGGGTGATGCATAAAACAAGGGTTTCAAATTGGCTCAGATACCATTCCATACACCCAATATGTAATAGAAAAGACCGACTCCTTGCTCAGTGAACTGGACTCAACACCCCCTATTCACCGCACAAGAATATATGTGACTAGTAAGAATCTTAAAACCTATGTATTGATATCTGTCTGGAAGTGAGTCAAGTGGGTGTAAAGCCGCATAAACACAGCCGTTAAAAACAGCTAAACCCCATTATAAAAATAAATTACTTTTAAAAACCCGTAAAACAAAGACAGTGAAAGAGAGAGAAATTCTTACAAAATTCGTTCAGGGGATGTGATGCAACCTGGATTGACCATATCTACACCCACAACTGGATGAGACATAAGGGTAGACACACTTGGGGCTGAGAGGTTGGGTGAGGTTGGGTGAGCAAACACAGACCCTTTAAAGTAATACTGCGTGGTACGCATCCCATGGGTCCCAAATCTCCAGGTTCAAGGGCATATTCCTACATCGAAAACATGCATGAGAAACCCGGAAACACCGAGTGATTTTGAAAGGTTTCTAAAACGCACCTCATTTCTCATCTCCTTGTGCTCGGGTTCGCCATTCCAGCTACTTTACTAGCAATCTCCCTACTTGGAGAATCAGCACCTTTAACCTCCTGTTCCCTACAGGTTGCAATTTTTCCTGAGGATGAACGGAAGAGGGGCAACCAATGAGAGACTAGATCTAGGTGTTGGGACAGGCACAGGTCACTCTATTTTCCCATCAGGAAGAAGAATTAACCACAGGCTCAGCCTGCCGCCCAGAAGCAGAATAGGGCCTGAGGCAATCCGGCGCTCTTACGGCCAGCTCCCAAAAAAGGGATTTGAAAAATGGAGCCCAGGGACACTGCCATTCACAAACCCGCAGAGTTATAAATGATAACTCTCCTCCACAAATATATTGAGGAAAGGCAACGAAGAGGATTTGAAAGCAAGGCAGAATTGCAGGAAACAGGTTTCAGGAGGTAGATTTGAATCGCCTTTAAAGCACATGAAAATTCGCAAAACGTTGACAATGATGCCCTTGGCCAAAAAGGGCGTATGCGTTTTTTCCTGAATATATTCAGGAAAAAACGCATACGCCCTTTTTGGCCAAGCAAGCATCCTGGAAAGGCAAATCAGCACTACAAAGTAGTCTCGCTTCCCATCGGTCAAAAGGGCCATGCTGCAGAAAGTGTCAAAACCAGAAATGCAGGACAGGCCATGGAGAAATGGCAGCCTTGCTACGCTGATGGGCGGGATGTAAATTGCCAACAGCCACTCTGAATAAGTGTACGGTGTGTCCTGAAACATCTAAAACACACAGCTTTGGGAGCATAGGGCACGTCCACTCATGGGCGTATAAATTGGGAAAACTAAAAATCAGCAAGACACAGGCACCCCAAAGTTTAGGGTTGCTCTGTTGACAAGAACCTCCACTTCATGACACCTTAAATATCCCAGGAAAGAGAAAAATGGATAAAGAAGTTGTGGTCCTTATGTACAATGGAATATCACTCAGACATGAAATCAATGTCATAAGGCTAGAAGAAGCAAGATGAGTGGACTTAGGTACGATGATTCTAAGTGAAATAAGTCACACAGAAAAAGACACTTATCATAAGCTATCACTTATAGAGGGAATGTAAAAACCGCTACACTTGAACTGAATTACAAAACAGAACAGAGTCACACGTTTAGAAAACACACTATGGCTGCTTAACGGGAAAGGTGAGGTGGGGTGATGCATAAAACAAGGGTTTCAAATTCGCTCAGATACCGTTCCATACACCCAATATGTAATAGAAAAGACCGACTCCTTGCTCAGTGAACTGGACTCAACACCCCCTATTCACCGCACAAGAATATATGTGACTAGTAAGAATCTTAAAACCTATGTATTGATATCTGTCTGGATGTGAGTCAAGTGGGTGTAAAGCCGCATAAACACAGCCGTGAAAACCAGCTAAACCCCATTATAAAAATAAATTACTTTTAAAAACCCGTAAAACAAAGACAGTGAAAGAGAGAGAAATTCTTCCAAAATTCGGTCAGGGGCTATGATGCAACCTGGATTGACCATATCTAGACACACAGCTGGATGAGACATAAGGGTGGACACTCTTGGGGCTGAGAGTTTGGGTGAGGTTGGGTGAGCAAACGCACAACCTTAAAAGTAATACTGCGTGGTACGCATCCCATGGGTCCCAAATCTCCAGGTTCAAGGGCATCTTCCTACATCGAAAACATACATGAGAAACCCAGAAGATGGTACACCGTGTGATTTTGAAAGGTTTCTAAAACGCACCTCATTTCTCATCTCCTTGTGCTCGGGTTCGCCATTCCAGGTACTTTACTAGCAATCTCCCTACGTGGAGAATCAGCACCTTTAACCTCCTGTTCCCTACAGGTTGCAATTTGTCCTGAGGATGAAAGGGAAGAGGGGCAACAAATGAGAGTCTATATCTAGGTGTTTGGACAGGCACAGGTCACTCTATTTTCCCATCAGGAAGAAGAATTAACCACAGGCTCAGCCTGCCGCAGGGAACCAGAATAGGGCCTGAGGCAATCCCGTGCATTTGCGGCCAGCTCCCAAAAAAGACAGTTGGAAAATGGAGCTCAGGGGCACTGCCATGCACAAACCTGCTGAGTTATAAATGATTACTCCAGTTCACAAATATATTGAGGGAAGGCAACGAAGAGGATTTGAAAGCAAGGCAGAATTGCAGGAAACAGGTTTCAGGAGGTATTTTCGAATCGCCTTTAAAGCACATGAAAAGTGGCAAAACGTCGACAATGATGCCCTTGGCCAAAAAGGGCGTATGCGTTTTTTCCTGAATATATTCAGGAAAAAACGCATACGCCCTTTTTGGCCAACCAAGCAACCTGGAAAGGCAAATCAGCGCTACAAAGAAGTCTCGCTTCCCATCGGTCAAAAGGGCCATGCTGCAGAAAGTGTCAAAACCAGAAATGCAGGACAGGCCATGGAGAAATGGCAGCCTTGCTACGCTGATGGGCGGGATGTACATTGCCAACAGCCACTCTGGAGAAGTGTACGGTGTGTCCTGAAACATCGAAAAAACACAGCTTAGGGAGCATAGGGCACGTCCACTCATGGGCGTATAAATTGGGAAAACTAAAAATCAGCAAGACACAGGCACCCCAAAGTTTAGGGCTGCTCTGTTGACAAGAACCTCCACTTCATGACACCTTAAATATCCCAGGAAAGAGAAAAATGGATAAAGAAGTTGTGGTCCTTATGTACAATGGAATATCACTCAGACATGAAATCAATGTCATAAGGCTAGTAGAAGCAAGATGAGTGGATTTAGGTACGACGATTCTAAGTGAAATAAGTCACACAGAAAAAGACACTTATCATAAGCTATCACTTATAGAGGGAATGTAAAAACCGCTACACTTGAACTGAATTACAAAACAGAACAGAGTCTCACGTTTAGAAAACACACTATGGCTGCTTAACGGGAAAGGTGAGGTGGGGTGATGCATAAAACAAGGGTTTCAAATTCGCTCAGATACCGTTCCATACACCCAATATGTAATAGACAAGACCTACTCCTTGCTCAGTGAACTGGACTCAACACCCCCTATTCACCGCACAAGAATATATGTGACTAGTAAGAATCTTAAAACCTATGTATTGATATCTGTCTGGGAGTGACTCCAGTGGGTGTAAAGCCGCATAAACACAGCCGTGAAAGGCAGCTAAACCCCATTATAAAAATAAATTACTTTTAAAAACCCGTAAAACAAAGACACTGAAAGAGAGGGAAATTCTTACATAATTCGTTCAGGGGCTGTGATGCAACCTGGATTGACCATATCTAGACCCACAGCTGGATGAGACATAAGGGTGGACACTCTTGGGGCTGAGAGGTTGGGTGAGGTTGGGTGAGCAAACGCACAACCTTTAAAGTAGTACTGCGTGGTACCCATCCCATGGGTCCCAAATCTCCAGGTTCAAGGGCATCTTCCTACATCGAAAACATGCATGAGAAACCCAGAAGAAGGTACACCATGTGATTTTGAAAGGTTTCTAAAACGCACCTCATTTCTCATCTCCTTGTGCTCGGGTTCGCACTTCCAGCTACTTTACTAGCAATCTCCCTACTTGGAGAATCAGCACCTTTAAACTCCTGTGCCCTACAGGTTGCAATTTGTCCTGAGGATGAACGGGAAGAGGGGCAACCAATGAGAGACTAGATCTAGGTGTTGGGACAGGCACAGGTCACTCTATTTTCCCATCGGGAAGAAGAATTAACCACAGGCTCAGCCTGCTGCCCAGAAGCAGAATAGGGCCTGAGGCAAACCCGCGCTTTTGCGGCCAGCTCCCAAAAAAGCCAGTTGAAAAATGGAGCTCAGGGACACTGCAATTCACAAAACCGCAGATCTATAAATGATAACTCTCATCCACAAATATATTGAGGGAAGGCAACGAAGGGGATTTGAAAGCAAGGCAGAATTGCAGGAAACAGGTTTCAGGAGGTAGATTCGAATCGCCTTTAAAGCACATGAAAAGTCGCAAAACGTCGACAATGATGCCCTTGGCCAAAAAGGGCGTATGCGTATTTTCCTGAATATATTCAGGAAAATACGCATACGCCCTTTTTGGCCAACCAAGCAACCTGGAAAGGCAAATCAGCGCTACAAAGTAGTCTCGCTTCCCATCGGTCAAAAGGGCCATGCTGCAAAAAGTGTCAAAACCAGAAATGCAGGACAGGCCATGGAGAAATGGCAGCCTTGCTACGCTGATGGGCGGGATGTAAATTGCCAACTGCCACTCTGGAGAAGTGTACGGTGTCTCCTGAAACATCTAAAACACACAGCTTAGGGAGCATAGGGCACGTCCACTCATGGGCGTATAAATTGGGAAAACTAAAAATCAGCAAGACACAGGCACCCCAAAGTTTAGGGCTGCTCTGTTGACAAGAACCTCCACTTCATGACACCTTAAATATCCCAGGAAAGGGAAAAATGGATAAAGAAGTTGTGGTCCTTATATACAAAGGAATATCACTCAGACATGAAATCAATGTCATAAGGCTCGAAGAAGCAAGATGAGTGGACTTAGGTACGACGATTCTAAGTGAAATAAGTCACACAGAAAAAGACACTTATCATAAGCTATCACTTATAGAGGGAATGTAAAAACCGCTACACTTGAACTGAATTACAAAACAGAACAGAGTCACACGTTTAGAAAACACACTATGGCTGCTTAACGGGAAAGGTGAGGTGGGGTGATGCATAAAACAAGGGTTTCAAATTGGCTCAGATACCGTTCCATACACCCAATATGTACTAGACAAGACCGACTCCTTGCTCAGTGAACTGGACTCAAAACCCCCTTTTCACCGCACAAGAACATATGTGACTAGTAAGAATCTTAAAACCTATATTGATATCTGTCTGGAAGTGAGTCAAGTGGGTGTAAAGCCGCATAAACACAGCCGTGAAAACCAGCTAAACCCCATTATAAAAATAAATTACTTTTAAAAACCCGTAAAACAAAGACAGTGAAAGAGAGAGAAATTCTTACAAAATTCGTCCAGGGGCTGTGATGCAACCTGGATTGACCATATCTAGACCCACAGCTGGATGAGACATAAGGGTAGACACACTTGGGGCTGATAGGTTGGGTGAGGTTGGGTGAGCAAACACAGACCCTTTAAAGTAATACTGCCTGGTACCCATCCCATGGGTCCCAAATCTCCAGGTTCAAGGTAATCTTCCTACATCGAAAACATGCATGAGAAACCCAGAAACACCGTGTGATTTTGAAAGGTTTCTAAAACGCACCTCATTTCTCATCTCCTTGTGCTCGGGTTCGCCATTCCAGCTACTTTACTAGCAATCTCCCTACTTGGAGAATTAGCAACTTTAACCTCCTGTTCTTTACAGGTTGCAATTTGTCCTGAGGATGAACGGAAGAGGGTCAAGCAATGAGAGACTAGATCTAGGTGTTGGGACAGGCACAGGTCACTCTATTTTCCCATTAGGAAGAAGAATTAACCACAGGCTCAGCCTGCCGCCCAGAAGCAGAATAGGGCCTGAGGCAATCCCGCGCTCCTGCGGCCAGCACCCAAAAAAGCGAGTTGAAAAATGGAGCCCAGGGACACTGCCATTCACAAACCCGCAGAGTTATAAATGATAACTCTCGTCCACAAATATATTGAGGGAAGGCAACGAAGAGGATTTGAAAGCAAGGCAGAATTGCAGGAAACAGGTTTCAGGAGGTATTTTCGAATCGCCTTTAAAGCACATGAAAAGTCGCAAAACGTCGACAATGATGCCCTTGGCCAAAAAGGGCGTATGCGTTTTTTCCTGAATATATTCAGGAAAAAACGCATACGCCCTTTTTGGCCAACCAAGCAACCTGGAAAGGCAAATCAGCGCTACAAAGAAGTCTCGCTTCCCATCGGTCAAAAGGGCCATGCTGCAGAAAGTGTCAAAACCAGAAATGCAGGACAGGCCATGGAGAAATGGCAGCCTTGCTACGCTGATGGGCGGGATGTACATTGCCAACAGCCACTCTGGAGAAGTGTACGGTGTGTCCTGAAACATCGAAAAAACACAGCTTAGGGAGCATAGGGCACGTCCACTCATGGGCGTATAAATTGGGAAAACTAAAAATCAGCAAGACACAGGCACCCCAAAGTTTAGGGCTGCTCTGTTGACAAGAACCTCCACTTCATGACACCTTAAATATCCCAGGAAAGAGAAAAATGGATAAAGAAGTTGTGGTCCTTATGTACAATGGAATATCACTCAGACATGAAATCAATGTCATAAGGCTAGTAGAAGCAAGATGAGTGGATTTAGGTACGACGATTCTAAGTGAAATAAGTCACACAGAAAAAGACACTTATCATAAGCTATCACTTATAGAGGGAATGTAAAAACCGCTACACTTGAACTGAATTACAAAACAGAACAGAGTCTCACGTTTAGAAAACACACTATGGCTGCTTAACGGGAAAGGTGAGGTGGGGTGATGCATAAAACAAGGGTTTCAAATTCGCTCAGATACCGTTCCATACACCCAATATGTAATAGACAAGACCTACTCCTTGCTCAGTGAACTGGACTCAACACCCCCTATTCACCGCACAAGAATATATGTGACTAGTAAGAATCTTAAAACCTATGTATTGATATCTGTCTGGATGTGAGTCAAGTGGGTGTAAAGCCGCAAAAACACAGCCGTGAAAACCAGCTAAACCCCATTATAAAAATAAATTACTTTTAAAAACCCGTAAAACAAAGACAGTGAAAGAGAGAGAAATTCTTCCAAAATTCGGTCAGGGGCTATGATGCAACCTGGATTGACCATATCTAGACACACAGCTGGATGAGACATAAGGGTGGACACTCTTGGGGCTGAGAGTTTGGGTGAGGTTGGGTGAGCAAACGCACAACCTTTAAAGTAATACTGCGTGGTACGCATCCCATGGGTCCCAAATCTCCAGGTTCAAGGGCATCTTCCTACATCGAAAACATACATGAGAAACCCAGAAGATGGTACACCGTGTGATTTTGAAAGGTTTCTAAAACGCACCTCATTTCTCATCTCCTTGTGCTCGGGTTCGCCATTCCAGGTACTTTACTAGCAATCTCCCTACGTGGAGAATCAGCACCTTTAACCTCCTGTTCCCTACAGGTTGCAATTTGTCCTGAGGATGAAAGGGAAGAGGGGCAACAAATGAGAGTCTATATCTAGGTGTTTGGACAGGCACAGGTCACTCTATTTTCCCATCAGGAAGAAGAATTAACCACAGGCTCAGCCTGCCGCAGGGAACCAGAATAGGGCCTGAGGCAATCCCGTGCATTTGCGGCCAGCTCCCAAAAAAGACAGTTGGAAAATGGAGCTCAGGGGCACTGCCATGCACAAACCTGCTGAGTTATAAATGATTACTCCAGTTCACAAATATATTGAGGGAAGGCAACGAAGAGGATTTGAAAGCAAGGCAGAATTGCAGGAAACAGGTTTCAGGAGGTATTTTCGAATCGCCTTTAAAGCACATGAAAAGTGGCAAAACGTCGACAATGATGCCCTTGGCCAAAAAGGGCGTATGCGTTTTTTCCTGAATATATTCAGGAAAAAACGCATACGCCCTTTTTGGCCAACCAAGCAACCTGGAAAGGCAAATCAGCGCTACAAAGAAGTCTCGCTTCCCATCGGTCAAAAGGGCCATGCTGCAGAAAGTGTCAAAACCAGAAATGCAGGACAGGCCATGGAGAAATGGCAGCCTTGCTACGCTGATGGGCGGGATGTACATTGCCAACAGCCACTCTGGAGAAGTATACGGTGTGTCCTGAAACATCGAAAAAACACAGCTCAGGGAGCATAGGGCACGTCCACTCATGGGCGTATAAATTGGGAAAACTAAAAATCAGCAAGACACAGGCACCCCAAAGTTTAGGGCTGCTCTGTTGACAAGAACCTCCACTTCATGACACCTTAAATATCCCAGGAAAGAGAAAAATGGATAAAGAAGTTGTGGTCCTTATGTACAATGGAATATCACTCAGACATGAAATCAATGTCATAAGGCTAGTAGAAGCAAGATGAGTGGATTTAGGTACGACAATTCTAAGTGAAATAAGTCACACAGAAAAAGACACTTATCATAAGCTATCACTTATAGAGGGAATGTAAAAACCGCTACACTTGAACTGAATTACAAAACAGAACAGAGTCTCACGTTTAGAAAACACACTATGGCTGCTTAACGGGAAAGGTGAGGTGGGGTGATGCATAAAACAAGGTTTTCAAATTCGCTCAGATACCGTTCCATACACCCAATATGTAATAGACAAGACCTACTCCTTGCTCAGTGAACTGGACTCAACACCCCCTATTCACCGCACAAGAATATATCTGACTAGTAAGAAACTTAAAACCTATGTATTGATATCTGTCTGGAAGTGAGTCCAGTGGGTGTAAAGCCGCATAAACACAGCCGTGAAAAGCAGCTAAACCCCATTAAAAAAATAAATTACTTTTAAAAACCCGTAAAACAAAGACAGTGAAAGAGAGGAATTCTTACATAATTCGTTCAGGGGCAGTGATGCAACCTGGATTGACCATATCTAGACCCACAGCTGGATGAGACATAAGTGTGGACACTCTTGGGGCTGAGAGGTTGGGTGAGGTTGGGTGAGCAAACGCACAACCTTTAAAGTAGTACTGCGTGGTACCCATCCCATGGGTCCCAAATCTCCAGGTTCAAGGGCATCTTCCTACATCGAAAACATGCATGAGAAACCCAGAAGAGGGTACACCATGTGATTTTGAAAGGTTTCTAAAACGCACCTCATTTCTCATCTCCTTGTGCTCGGGTTCGCCATTCCAGCTACTTTACTAGCAATCTCCCTACTTGGAGAATCAGCACCTTTAAGCTCCTGTTCCCTTCAGGTTGCAATTTGTCCTGAGGATGAACGGGAAGAGGGGCAACCAATGAGAGACTAGATCTAGGTGTTGGGAAAGGCACAGGTCACTCTATTTTCCCATCAGGAAGAAGAATTAACCATAGGCTCAGCCTGCCGCCCAGAAGCAGAATAGGGCCTGAGGCAATCCCGCGCTCTTATGGCCAGCTCCCAAAAAAGGGAGTTGAAAAATGGAGCCCAGGGACACTGCCATTCACAAACCCGCAGAGTTATAAATGATAACTCTCGTCCACAAATATATTGAGGGAAGGCAACGAAGAGGATTTGAAAGCAAGGCAGAATTGCAGGAAACAGGTTTCAGGAGGTAGATTCGAATCGCCTTTAAAGCACATGAAAAGTCGCAAAACGTCGACAATGATGCCCTTGGCCAAAAAGGGCGTATGCGTTTTTTCCTGAATATATTCAGGAAAAAACGCATACGCCCTTTTTGGCCAACCAAGCAACCTGGAAAGTCAGATCAGCGCTAAAAATTAGTCTCGCTTCCCATCGATCAAAAGGGCCATGCTGCAAAAAGTGTTCAAAACCAGAAATGCAGGACAGGCCATGGAGAAATGGCAGCCTTGCTACGCTGATGGGCGGGATGTAAATTGCCAACTGCCACTCTGGAGAAGTGTACGGTGTCTCCTGAAACATCTAAAACACACAGCTTAGGGAGCATAGGGCACGTCCACTCATGGGCGTATAAATTGGGAAAACTAAAAATCAGCAAGACACAGGCACCCCAAAGTTTAGGGCTGCTCTGTTGACAAGAACCTCCACTTCATGACACCTTAAATATCCCAGGAAAGAGAAAAATGGATAAAGAAGTTGTGGTCCTTATGTACAATGGAATATCACTCAGACATGAAATCAATGTCATAAGGCTAGAAGAAGCAAGATGAGTGGACTTAGGTACGACGATTCTAAGTGAAATAAGTCACACAGAAAAAGACACTTATCATAAGCTATCACTTATAGAGGGAATGTAAAAACCGCTACACTTGAACTGAATTAGAAAACAGAACAGAGTCACACGTTTAGAAAACACACTATGGCTGCTTAACGGGAAAGGTGAGGTGGGGTGATGCATAAAACAAGGGTTTCAAATTGGCTCAGGTACCATTCCATACACCCAATATGTAATAGAAAAGACCGACTCCTTGCTCAGTGAACTGGACTCAACACCCCCTATTCACCGCACAAGAATATATGTGACTAGTAAGAATCTTAAAACCTATGTATTGATATCTGTCTGGAAGTGAGTCAAGTGGGTGTAAAGCCGCATAAACACAGCCGTGAAAAGCAGCTAAACCCCATTATAAAAATAAATTACTTTTAAAAACCCGTAAAACAAAGACAGTGAAAGAGAGAGAAATTCTTACAAAATTCGTTCAGGGGATGTGATGCAACCTGGATTGACCATATCTAGACCCACAACTGGATGAGACATAAGGGTAGACACACTTGGGGCTGAGAGGTTGGGTGAGGTTGGGTGAGCAAACACAGACCCTTTAAAGTAATACTGCGTGGTACGCATCCCATGGGTTCCAAATCTCCAGGTTCAAGGGCATATTCCTACATCGAAAACATGCATGAGAAACCCGGAAACACCGAGTGATTTTGAAAGGTTTCTAAAACGCACCTCATTTCTCATCTCCTTGTGCTCGGGTTCGCCATTCCAGCTACTTTACTAGCAATCTCCCTACTTGGAGAATCAGCACCTTTAACCTCCTGTTCCCTACAGGTTGCAATTTGTCCTGAGGATGAACGGAAGAGGGGCAACCAATGAGAGACTAGATCTAGGTGTTGGGACAGGCACAGGTCACTCTATTTTCCCATCAGGAAGAAGAATTAACCACAGGCTCAGCCTGCCGCCCAGAAGCACAATAGGGCCTGAGGCAATCCCGCGCTCTTAAGGCCAGCTCCCAAAAAAGCGAGTTGAAAAATGGAGCCCAGGGACACTGCCATTCACAAACCCGCAGAGTTATAAATGATAACTCTCGTCCACAAATATATTGAGGGAAGGCAACGAAGAGGATTTGAAAGCAAGGCAGAATTGCAGGAAACAGGTTTCAGGAGGTAGATTTGAATCGCCTTTAAAGCACATGAAAAGTCGCAAAACGTCGAGAATGATGCCCTTGGCCAAAAAGGGCGTATGCGTTTTTTCCTGAATATATTCAGGAAAAAACGCATACGCCCTTTTTGGCCAACCAAGCAACCTGGAAAGGCAAATCAGCGCTACAAAGAAGTCTCGCTTCCCATCGGTCAAAAGGGCCATGCTGCAGAAAGTGTCAAAACCAGAAATGCAGGACAGGCCATGGAGAAATGGCAGCCTTGCTACGCTGATGGGCGGGATGTAAATTGCCAACAGCCACTCTGGAGAAGTATACGGTGTGTCCTGAAACATCGAAAAAACACAGCTCAGGGAGCATAGGGCACGTCCACTCATGGGCGTATAAATTGGGAAAACTAAAAATCAGCAAGACACAGGCACCCCAAAGTTTAGGGCTGCTCTGTTGACAAGAACCTCCACTTCATGACACCTTAAATATCCCAGGAAAGAGAAAAATGGATAAAGAAGTTGTGGTCCTTATGTACAATGGAATATCACTCAGACATGAAATCAATGTCATAAGGCTAGTAGAAGCAAGATGAGTGGATTTAGGTACGACAATTCTAAGTGAAATAAGTCACACAGAAAAAGACACTTATCATAAGCTATCACTTATAGAGGGAATGTAAAAACCGCTACACTTGAACTGAATTACAAAACAGAACAGAGTCTCACGTTTAGAAAACACACTATGGCTGCTTAACGGGAAAGGTGAGGTGGGGTGATGCATAAAACAAGGTTTTCAAATTCGCTCAGATACCGTTCCATACACCCAATATGTAATAGACAAGACCTACTCCTTGCTCAGTGAACTGGACTCAACACCCCCTATTCACCGCACAAGAATATATCTGACTAGTAAGAAACTTAAAACCTATGTATTGATATCTGTCTGGAAGTGAGTCCAGTGGGTGTAAAGCCGCATAAACACAGCCGTGAAAAGCAGCTAAACCCCATTAAAAAAATAAATTACTTTTAAAAACCCGTAAAACAAAGACAATGAAAGAGAGGAATTCTTACATAATTCGTTCAGGGGCAGTGATGCAACCTGGATTGACCATATCTAGACCCACAGCTGGATGAGACATAAGTGTGGACACTCTTGGGGCTGAGAGGTTGGGTGAGGTTGGGTGAGCAAACGCACAACCTTTAAAGTAGTACTGCGTGGTACCCATCCCATGGGTCCCAAATCTCCAGGTTCAAGGGCATCTTCCTACATCGAAAACATGCATGAGAAACCCAGAAGAGGGTACACCATGTGATTTTGAAAGGTTTCTAAAACGCACCTCATTTCTCATCTCCTTGTGCTCGGGTTCGCCATTCCAGCTACTTTACTAGCAATCTCCCTACTTGGAGAATCAGCACCTTTAACCTCCTGTTCCCTACAGGTTGCAATTTGTCCTAAGGATGAACGGAAGAGGGGCAACCAATGAGAGACTAGATCTAGGTGTTGGGACAGGCACAGGTCACTCTATTTTCCCATCAGGAAGAAGAATTAACCATAGGCTCAGCCTGCCGCCCAGAAGCAGAATAGGGCCTGAGGCAATCCCGCGCTCTTATGGCCAGCTCCCAAAAAAGGGAGTTGAAAAATGGAGCCCAGGGACACTGCCATTCACAAACCCGCAGAGTTATAAATGATAACTCTCGTCCACAAATATATTGAGGGAAGGCAACGAAGAGGATTTGAAAGCAAGGCAGAATTGCAGGAAACAGGTTTCAGGAGGTAGATTTGAATCGCCTTTAAAGCACATGAAAAGTCGCAAAACGTCGACAATGATGCCCTAGGCCAAAAAGGGCGTATGCGTTTTTTCCTGAATATATTCAGGAAAAAACGCATACGCCCTTTTTGGCCAACCAAGCAACCTGGAAAGTCAGATCAGCGCTAAAAATTAGTCTCGCTTCCCATCGATCAAAAGGGCCATGCTGCAAAAAGTGTTGAAAACCAGAAATGCAGGACAGGCCATGGAGAAATGGCAGCCTTGCTACGCTGATGGGCGGGATGTAAATTGCCAACTGCCACTCTGGAGAAGTGTACGGTGTCTCCTGAAACATCTAAAACACACAGCTTAGGGAGCATAGGGCACGTCCACTCATGGGCGTATAAATTGGGAAAACTAAAAATCAGCAAGACACAGGCACCCCAAAGTTTAGGGCTGCTCTGTTGACAAGAACCTCCACTTCATGACACCTTAAATATCCCAGGAAAGAGAAAAATGGATAAAGAAGTTGTGGTCCTTATGTACAATGGAATATCACTCAGACATGAAATCAATGTCATAAGGCTAGAAGAAGCAAGATGAGTGGACTTAGGTACGACGATTCTAAGTGAAATAAGTCACACAGAAAAAGACACTTATCATAAGCTATCACTTATAGAGGGAATGTAAAAACCGCTACACTTGAACTGAATTAGAAAACAGAACAGAGTCACACGTTTAGAAAACACACTATGGCTGCTTAACGGGAAAGGTGAGGTGGGGTGATGCATAAAACAAGGGTTTCAAATTGGCTCAGATACCATTCCATACACCCAATATGTAATAGAAAAGACCGACTCCTTGCTCAGTGAACTGGACTCAACACCCCCTATTCACCGCACAAGAATATATGTGACTAGTAAGAATCTTAAAACCTATGTATTGATATCTGTCTGGAAGTGAGTCAAGTGGGTGTAAAGCCGCATAAACACAGCCGTTAAAAACAGCTAAACCCCATTATAAAAATAAATTACTTTTAAAAACCCGTAAAACAAAGACAGTGAAAGAGAGAGAAATTCTTACAAAATTCGTTCAGGGGATGTGATGCAACCTGGATTGACCATATCTAGACCCACAACTGGATGAGACATAAGGGTAGACACACTTGGGGCTGAGAGGTTGGGTGAGGTTGGGTGAGCAAACACAGACCCTTTAAAGTAATACTGCGTGGTACGCATCCCATGGGTCCCAAATCTCCAGGTTCAAGGGCATATTCCTACATCGAAAACATGCATGAGAAACCCGGAAACACCGAGTGATTTTGAAAGGTTTCTAAAACGCACCTCATTTCTCATCTCCTTGTGCTCGGGTTCGCCATTCCAGCTACTTTACTAGCAATCTCCCTACTTGGAGAATCAGCACCTTTAACCTCCTGTTCCCTACAGGTTGCAATTTTTCCTGAGGATGAACGGAAGAGGGGCAACCAATGAGAGACTAGATTAGGTGTTGGGACAGGCACAGGTCACTCTATTTTCCCATCAGGAAGAAGAATTAACCACAGGCTCAGCCTGCCGCCCAGAAGCAGAATAGGGCCTGAGGCAATCCGGCGCTCTTACGGCCAGCTCCCAAAAAAGGGATTTGAAAAATGGAGCCCAGGGACACTGCCATTCACAAACCCGCAGAGTTATAAATGATAACTCTCCTCCACAAATATATTGAGGAAAGGCAACGAAGAGGATTTGAAAGCAAGGCAGAATTGCAGGAAACAGGTTTCAGGAGGTAGATTTGAATCGCCTTTAAAGCACATGAAAATTCGCAAAACGTTGACAATGATGCCCTTGGCCAAAAAGGGCGTATGCGTTTTTTCCTGAATATATTCAGGAAAAAACGCATACGCCCTTTTTGGCCAAGCAAGCATCCTGGAAAGGCAAATCAGCACTACAAAGTAGTCTCGCTTCCCATCGGTCAAAAGGGCCATGCTGCAGAAAGTGTCAAAACCAGAAATGCAGGACAGGCCATGGAGAAATGGCAGCCTTGCTACGCTGATGGGCGGGATGTAAATTGCCAACAGCCACTCTGAATAAGTGTACGGTGTGTCCTGAAACATCTAAAACACACAGCTTTGGGAGCATAGGGCACGTCCACTCATGGGCGTATAAATTGGGAAAACTAAAAATCAGCAAGACACAGGCACCCCAAAGTTTAGGGTTGCTCTGTTGACAAGAACCTCCACTTCATGACACCTTAAATATCCCAGGAAAGAGAAAATTGGATAAAGAAGTTGTGGTCCTTATGTACAATGGAATATCACTCAGACATGAAATCAATGTCATAAGGCTAGAAGAAGCAAGATGAGTGGACTTAGGTACGATGATTCTAAGTGAAATAAGTCACACAGAAAAAGACACTTATCATAAGCTATCACTTATAGAGGGAATGTAAAAACCGCTACACTTGAACTGAATTACAAAACAGAACAGAGTCACACGTTTAGAAAACACACTATGGCTGCTTAACGGGAAAGGTGAGGTGGGGTGATGCATAAAACAAGGGTTTCAAATTCGCTCAGATACCGTTCCATACACCCAATATGTAATAGAAAAGACCGACTCCTTGCTCAGTGAACTGGACTCAACACCCCCTATTCACCGCACAAGAATATATGTGACTAGTAAGAATCTTAAAACCTATGTATTGATATCTGTCTGGATGTGAGTCAAGTGGGTGTAAAGCCGCATAAACACAGCCGTGAAAACCAGCTAAACCCCATTATAAAAATAAATTACTTTTAAAAACCCGTAAAACAAAGACAGTGAAAGAGAGAGAAATTCTTCCAAAATTCGGTCAGGGGCTATGATGCAACCTGGATTGACCATATCTAGACACACAGCTGGATGAGACATAAGGGTGGACACTCTTGGGGCTGAGAGTTTGGGTGAGGTTGGGTGAGCAAACGCACAACCTTAAAAGTAATACTGCGTGGTACGCATCCCATGGGTCCCAAATCTCCAGGTTCAAGGGCATCTTCCTACATCGAAAACATACATGAGAAACCCAGAAGATGGTACACCGTGTGATTTTGAAAGGTTTCTAAAACGCACCTCATTTCTCATCTCCTTGTGCTCGGGTTCGCCATTCCAGGTACTTTACTAGCAATCTCCCTACGTGGAGAATCAGCACCTTTAACCTCCTGTTCCCTACAGGTTGCAATTTGTCCTGAGGATGAAAGGGAAGAGGGGCAACAAATGAGAGTCTATATCTAGGTGTTTGGACAGGCACAGGTCACTCTATTTTCCCATCAGGAAGAAGAATTAACCACAGGCTCAGCCTGCCGCAGGGAACCAGAATAGGGCCTGAGGCAATCCCGTGCATTTGCGGCCAGCTCCCAAAAAAGACAGTTGGAAAATGGAGCTCAGGGGCACTGCCATGCACAAACCTGCTGAGTTATAAATGATTACTCCAGTTCACAAATATATTGAGGGAAGGCAACGAAGAGGATTTGAAAGCAAGGCAGAATTGCAGGAAACAGGTTTCAGGAGGTATTTTCGAATCGCCTTTAAAGCACATGAAAAGTGGCAAAACGTCGACAATGATGCCCTTGGCCAAAAAGGGCGTATGCGTTTTTTCCTGAATATATTCAGGAAAAAACGCATACGCCCTTTTTGGCCAACCAAGCAACCTGGAAAGGCAAATCAGCGCTACAAAGAAGTCTCGCTTCCCATCGGTCAAAAGGGCCATGCTGCAGAAAGTGTCAAAACCAGAAATGCAGGACAGGCCATGGAGAAATGGCAGCCTTGCTACGCTGATGGGCGGGATGTACATTGCCAACAGCCACTCTGGAGAAGTGTACGGTGTGTCCTGAAACATCGAAAAAACACAGCTTAGGGAGCATAGGGCACGTCCACTCATGGGCGTATAAATTGGGAAAACTAAAAATCAGCAAGACACAGGCACCCCAAAGTTTAGGGCTGCTCTGTTGACAAGAACCTCCACTTCATGACACCTTAAATATCCCAGGAAAGAGAAAAATGGATAAAGAAGTTGTGGTCCTTATGTACAATGGAATATCACTCAGACATGAAATCAATGTCATAAGGCTAGTAGAAGCAAGATGAGTGGATTTAGGTACGACGATTCTAAGTGAAATAAGTCACACAGAAAAAGACACTTATCATAAGCTATCACTTATAGAGGGAATGTAAAAACCGCTACACTTGAACTGAATTACAAAACAGAACAGAGTCTCACGTTTAGAAAACACACTATGGCTGCTTAACGGGAAAGGTGAGGTGGGGTGATGCATAAAACAAGGGTTTCAAATTCGCTCAGATACCGTTCCATACACCCAATATGTAATAGACAAGACCTACTCCTTGCTCAGTGAACTGGACTCAACACCCCCTATTCACCGCACAAGAATATATGTGACTAGTAAGAATCTTAAAACCTATGTATTGATATCTGTCTGGGAGTGACTCCAGTGGGTGTAAAGCCGCATAAACACAGCCGTGAAAGGCAGCTAAACCCCATTATAAAAATAAATTACTTTTAAAAACCCGTAAAACAAAGACACTGAAAGAGAGGGAAATTCTTACATAATTCGTTCAGGGGCTGTGATGCAACCTGGATTGACCATATCTAGACCCACAGCTGGATGAGACATAAGGGTGGACACTCTTGGGGCTGAGAGGTTGGGTGAGGTTGGGTGAGCAAACGCACAACCTTTAAAGTAGTACTGCGTGGTACCCATCCCATGGGTCCCAAATCTCCAGGTTCAAGGGCATCTTCCTACATCGAAAACATGCATGAGAAACCCAGAAGAAGGTACACCATGTGATTTTGAAAGGTTTCTAAAACGCACCTCATTTCTCATCTCCTTGTGCTCGGGTTCGCACTTCCAGCTACTTTACTAGCAATCTCCCTACTTGGAGAATCAGCACCTTTAAACTCCTGTGCCCTACAGGTTGCAATTTGTCCTGAGGATGAACGGGAAGAGGGGCAACCAATGAGAGACTAGATCTAGGTGTTGGGACAGGCACAGGTCACTCTATTTTCCCATCGGGAAGAAGAATTAACCACAGGCTCAGCCTGCTGCCCAGAAGCAGAATAGGGCCTGAGGCAAACCCGCGCTTTTGCGGCCAGCTCCCAAAAAAGCCAGTTGAAAAATGGAGCTCAGGGACACTGCAATTCACAAAACCGCAGATCTATAAATGATAACTCTCATCCACAAATATATTGAGGGAAGGCAACGAAGGGGATTTGAAAGCAAGGCAGAATTGCAGGAAACAGGTTTCAGGAGGTAGATTCGAATCGCCTTTAAAGCACATGAAAAGTCGCAAAACGTCGACAATGATGCCCTTGGCCAAAAAGGGCGTATGCGTATTTTCCTGAATATATTCAGGAAAATACGCATACGCCCTTTTTGGCCAACCAAGCAACCTGGAAAGGCAAATCAGCGCTACAAAGTAGTCTCGCTTCCCATCGGTCAAAAGGGCCATGCTGCAAAAAGTGTCAAAACCAGAAATGCAGGACAGGCCATGGAGAAATGGCAGCCTTGCTACGCTGATGGGCGGGATGTAAATTGCCAACAGCCACTCTGGAGAAGTGTACGGTGTGTCCTGAAACATCTAAAACACACAGCTTAGGGAGCATAGGGCACGTCCACTCATGGGCGTATAAATTGGGAAAACTAAAAATCAGCAAGACACAGGCACCCCAAAGTTTAGGGCTGCTCTGTTGACAAGAACCTCCACTTCATGACACCTTAAATATCCCAGGAAAGGGAAAAATGGATAAAGAAGTTGTGGTCCTTATATACAAAGGAATATCACTCAGACATGAAATCAATGTCATAAGGCTCGAAGAAGCAAGATGAGTGGACTTAGGTACGACGATTCTAAGTGAAATAAGTCACACAGAAAAAGACACTTATCATAAGCTATCACTTATAGAGGGAATGTAAAAACCGCTACACTTGAACTGAATTACAAAACAGAACAGAGTCACACGTTTAGAAAACACACTATGGCTGCTTAACGGGAAAGGTGAGGTGGGTGATGCATAAAACAAGGGTTTCAAATTGGCTCAGATACCGTTCCATACACCCAATATGTACTAGACAAGACCGACTCCTTGCTCAGTGAACTGGACTCAAAACCCCCTTTTCACCGCACAAGAACATATGTGACTAGTAAGAATCTTAAAACCTATATTGATATCTGTCTGGAAGTGAGTCAAGTGGGTGTAAAGCCGCATAAACACAGCCGTGAAAACCAGCTAAACCCCATTATAAAAAATAAATTACTTTAAAAACCCGTAAAACAAAGACAGTGAAAGAGAGAGAAATTCTTACAAAATTCGTCCAGGGGCTGTGATGCAACCTGGATTGACCATATCTAGACCCACAGCTGGATGAGACATAAGGGTAGACACACTTGGGGCTGATAGGTTGGGTGAGGTTGGGTGAGCAAACACAGACCCTTTAAAGTAATACTGCCTGGTACCCATCCCATGGGTCCCAAATCTCCAGGTTCAAGGTAATCTTCCTACATCGAAAACATGCATGAGAAACCCAGAAACACCGTGTGATTTTGAAAGGTTTCTAAAACGCACCTCATTTCTCATCTCCTTGTGCTCGGGTTCGCCATTCCAGCTACTTTACTAGCAATCTCCCTACTTGGAGAATTAGCAACTTTAACCTCCTGTTCTTTACAGGTTGCAATTTGTCCTGAGGATGAACGGAAGAGGGTCAAGCAATGAGAGACTAGATCTAGGTGTTGGGACAGGAACAGGTCACTCTATTTTCCCATTAGGAAGAAGAATTAACCACAGGCTCAGCCTGCCGCCCAGAAGCAGAATAGGGCCTGAGGCAATCCCGCGCTCCTGCGGCCAGCACCCAAAAAAGCGAGTTGAAAAATGGAGCCCAGGGACACTGCCATTCACAAACCCGCAGAGTTATAAATGATAACTCTCGTCCACAAATATATTGAGGGAAGGCAACGAAGAGGATTTGAAAGCAAGGCAGAATTGCAGGAAACAGGTTTCAGGAGGTATTTTCGAATCGCCTTTAAAGCACATGAAAAGTGGCAAAACGTCGACAATGATGCCCTTGGCCAAAAAGGGCGTATGCGTTTTTTCCTGAATATATTCAGGAAAAAACGCATACGCCCTTTTTGGCCAACCAAGCAACCTGGAAAGGCAAATCAGCGCTACAAAGAAGTCTCGCTTCCCATCGGTCAAAAGGGCCATGCTGCAGAAAGTGTCAAAACCAGAAATGCAGGACAGGCCATGGAGAAATGGCAGCCTTGCTACGCTGATGGGCGGGATGTACATTGCCAACAGCCACTCTGGAGAAGTGTACGGTGTGTCCTGAAACATCGAAAAAACACAGCTTAGGGAGCATAGGGCACGTCCACTCATGGGCGTATAAATTGGGAAAACTAAAAATCAGCAAGACACAGGCACCCCAAAGTTTAGGGCTGCTCTGTTGACAAGAACCTCCACTTCATGACACCTTAAATATCCCAGGAAAGAGAAAAATGGATAAAGAAGTTGTGGTCCTTATGTACAATGGAATATCACTCAGACATGAAATCAATGTCATAAGGCTAGTAGAAGCAAGATGAGTGGATTTAGGTACGACGATTCTAAGTGAAATAAGTCACACAGAAAAAGACACTTATCATAAGCTATCACTTATAGAGGGAATGTAAAAACCGCTACACTTGAACTGAATTACAAAACAGAACAGAGTCTCACGTTTAGAAAACACACTATGGCTGCTTAACGGGAAAGGTGAGGTGGGGTGATGCATAAAACAAGGGTTTCAAATTCGCTCAGATACCGTTCCATACACCCAATATGTAATAGACAAGACCTACTCCTTGCTCAGTGAACTGGACTCAACACCCCCTATTCACCGCACAAGAATATATGTGACTAGTAAGAATCTTAAAACCTATGTATTGATATCTGTCTGGATGTGAGTCAAGTGGGTGTAAAGCCGCAAAAACACAGCCGTGAAAACCAGCTAAACCCCATTATAAAAATAAATTACTTTTAAAAACCCGTAAAACAAAGACAGTGAAAGAGAGAGAAATTCTTCCAAAATTCGGTCAGGGGCTATGATGCAACCTGGATTGACCATATCTAGACACACAGCTGGATGAGACATAAGGGTGGACACTCTTGGGGCTGAGAGTTTGGGTGAGGTTGGGTGAGCAAACGCACAACCTTTAAAGTAATACTGCGTGGTACGCATCCCATGGGTCCCAAATCTCCAGGTTCAAGGGCATCTTCCTACATCGAAAACATACATGAGAAACCCAGAAGATGGTACACCGTGTGATTTTGAAAGGTTTCTAAAACGCACCTCATTTCTCATCTCCTTGTGCTCGGGTTCGCCATTCCAGGTACTTTACTAGCAATCTCCCTACGTGGAGAATCAGCACCTTTAACCTCCTGTTCCCTACAGGTTGCAATTTGTCCTGAGGATGAAAGGGAAGAGGGGCAACAAATGAGAGTCTATATCTAGGTGTTTGGACAGGCACAGGTCACTCTATTTTCCCATCAGGAAGAAGAATTAACCACAGGCTCAGCCTGCCGCAGGGAACCAGAATAGGGCCTGAGGCAATCCCGTGCATTTGCGGCCAGCTCCCAAAAAAGACAGTTGGAAAATGGAGCTCAGGGGCACTGCCATGCACAAACCTGCTGAGTTATAAATGATTACTCCAGTTCACAAATATATTGAGGGAAGGCAACGAAGAGGATTTGAAAGCAAGGCAGAATTGCAGGAAACAGGTTTCAGGAGGTATTTTCGAATCGCCTTTAAAGCACATGAAAAGTGGCAAAACGTCGACAATGATGCCCTTGGCCAAAAAGGGCGTATGCGTTTTTTCCTGAATATATTCAGGAAAAAACGCATACGCCCTTTTTGGCCAACCAAGCAACCTGGAAAGGCAAATCAGCGCTACAAAGAAGTCTCGCTTCCCATCGGTCAAAAGGGCCATGCTGCAGAAAGTGTCAAAACCAGAAATGCAGGACAGGCCATGGAGAAATGGCAGCCTTGCTACGCTGATGGGCGGGATGTTAATTGCCAACAGCCACTCTGGAGAAGTGTACGGTGTGTCCTGAAACATCGAAAAAACACAGCTTAGGGAGCATAGGGCACGTCCACTCATGGGCGTATAAATTGGGAAAACTAAAAATCAGCAAGACACAGGCACCCCAAAGTTTAGGGCTGCTCTGTTGACAAGAACCTCCACTTCATGACACCTTAAATATCCCAGGAAAGAGAAAAATGGATAAAGAAGTTGTGGTCCTTATGTACAATGGAATATCACTCAGACATGAAATCAATGTCATAAGGCTAGTAGAAGCAAGATGAGTGGATTTAGGTACGACGATTCTAAGTGAAATAAGTCACACAGAAAAAGACACTTATCATAAGCTAACACTTATAGAGGGAATGTAAAAACCGCTACACTTGAACTGAATTACAAAACAGAACAGAGTCTCACGTTTAGAAAACACACTATGGCTGCTTAACGGGAAAGGTGAGGTGGGGTGATGCATAAAACAAGGGTTTCAAATTCGCTCAGATACCGTTCCATACACCCAATATGTAATAGACAAGACCTACTCCTTGCTCAGTGAACTGGACTCAACACCCCCTATTCACCGCACAAGAATATATGTGACTAGTAAGAATCTTAAAACCTATGTATTGATATCTGTCTGGGAGTGACTCCAGTGGGTGTAAAGCCGCATAAACACAGCCGTGAAAGGCAGCTAAACCCCATTATAAAAATAAATTACTTTTAAAAACCCGTAATACAAAGACACTGAAAGAGAGGGAAATTCTTACATAATTCGTTCAGGGGCTGTGATGCAACCTGGATTGACCATATCTAGACCCACAGCTGGATGAGACATAAGGGTGGACACTCTTGGGGCTGAGAGGTTGGGTGAGGTTGGGTGAGCAAACGCACAACCTTTAAAGTAGTACTGCGTGGTACCCATCCCATGGGTCCCAAATCTCCAGGTTCAAGGGCATCTTCCTACATCGAAAACATGCATGAGAAACCCAGAAGAAGGTACACCATGTGATTTTGAAAGGTTTCTAAAACGCACCTCATTTCTCATCTCCTTGTGCTCGGGTTCGCACTTCCAGCTACTTTACTAGCAATCTCCCTACTTGGAGAATCAGCACCTTTAAACTCCTGTGCCCTACAGGTTGCAATTTGTCCTGAGGATGAACGGGAAGAGGGGCAACCAATGAGAGACTAGATCTAGGTGTTGGGACAGGCACAGGTCACTCTATTTTCCCATCGGGAAGAAGAATTAACCACAGGCTCAGCCTGCTGCCCAGAAGCAGAATAGGGCCTGAGGCAAACCCGCGCTTTTGCGGCCAGCTCCCAAAAAAGCCAGTTGAAAAATGGAGCTCAGGGACACTGCAATTCACAAAACCGCAGATCTATAAATGATAACTCTCATCCACAAATATATTGAGGGAAGGCAACGAAGGGGATTTGAAAGCAAGGCAGAATTGCAGGAAACAGGTTTCAGGAGGTAGATTCGAATCGCCTTTAAAGCACATGAAAAGTCGCAAAACGTCGACAATGATGCCCTTGGCCAAAAAGGGCGTATGCGTATTTTCCTGAATATATTCAGGAAAATACGCATACGCCCTTTTTGGCCAACCAAGCAACCTGGAAAGGCAAATCAGCGCTACAAAGTAGTCTCGCTTCCCATCGGTCAAAAGGGCCATGCTGCAAAAAGTGTCAAAACCAGAAATGCAGGACAGGCCATGGAGAAATGGCAGCCTTGCTACGCTGATGGGCGGGATGTAAATTGCCAACAGCCACTCTGGAGAAGTGTACGGTGTGTCCTGAAACATCTAAAACACACAGCTTAGGGAGCATAGGGCACGTCCACTCATGGGCGTATAAATTGGGAAAACTAAAAATCAGCAAGACACAGGCACCCCAAAGTTTAGGGCTGCTCTGTTGACAAGAACCTCCACTTCATGACACCTTAAATATCCCAGGAAAGGGAAAAATGGATAAAGAAGTTGTGGTCCTTATGTACAAAGGAATATCACTCAGACATGAAATCAATGTCATAAGGCTCGAAGAAGCAAGATGAGTGGACTTAGGTACGACGATTCTAAGTGAAATAAGTCACACAGAAAAAGACACTTATCATAAGCTATCACTTATAGAGGGAATGTAAAAACCGCTACACTTGAACTGAATTACAAAACAGAACAGAGTCACACGTTTAGAAAACACACTATGGCTGCTTAACGGGAAAGGTGAGGTGGGGTGATGCATAAAACAAGGGTTTCAAATTGGCTCAGATACCATTCCATACACCCAATATGTAATAGAAAAGACCGACTCCTTGCTCAGTGAACTGGACTCAAAACCCCCTATTCACCGCACAAGAATATATGTGACTAGTAAGAATCTTAAAACCTATGTATTGATATCTGTCTGGAAGTGAGTCAAGTGGGTGTAAAGCCGCATAAACACAGCCGTGAAAAGCAGCTAAACCCCATTATAAAAATAAATTACTTTTAAAAACCCGTAAAACAAAGACAGTGAAAGAGAGAGAAATTCTTACAAAATTCGTTCAGGGGCTGTGATGCAACCTGGATTGACCATATCTAGACCCACAACTGGATGAGACATAAGGGTAGACACACTTGGGGCTGAGAGGTTGGGTGAGGTTGGGTGAGCAAACACAGACCCTTTAAAGTAATACTGCGTGGTACGCATCCCATGGGTCCCAAATCTCCAGGTTCAAGGGCATATTCCTACATCGAAAACATGCATGAGAAACCCAGAAACACCGTGTGATTTTGAAAGGTTTCTAAAACGCACCTCATTTCTCATCTCCTTGTGCTCGGGTTCGCCATTCCAGCTACTTTACTAGCAATCTCCCTACTTGGAGAATCAGCACCTTTAACCTCCTGTTCCCTACAGGTTGCAATTTGTCCTGAGGATGAACGGAAGAGGGGCAACCAATGAGAGACTAGATCTAGGTGTTGGGACAGGCACAGGTCACTCTATTTTCCCATCAGGAAGAAGAATTAACCACAGGCTCAGCCTGCCGCCCAGAAGCAGAATAGGGCCTGAGGCAATCCCGTGCTTTTGCGGCCAGCTCCCAAAAAAGACAGTTGAAAAATGGAGCTCAGGGGCACTGCCATTCACAAACCTGCTGAGTTATAAATGATTACTCCAGTCCACAAATATATTGAGGGAAGGCAACGAAGAGGATTTGAAAGCAAGGCAGAATTGCAGGAAACAGGTTTCAGGAGGTAGATTCGAATCGCCTTTAAAGCACATGAAAAGTGGCAAAACGTTGACAAAGATGCCCTTGGCCAAAAAGGGCGTATGCGTTTTTTCCTGAATATATTCAGGGAAAAACGCATACGTCCTTTTTGGCCAACCAAGCAACCTGGAAAGGCAAATCAGCGCTACAAGGAAGTCTCGCTTCCCATCGGTCAAAAGGGCCATGTTGCAAAAAGTGTCAAAACCAGAAATGCAGGACAGGCCGTGGAGAAATGGCAGCCTTGCTACGCTGATGGGCGGGATGTAAATTGCCAACAGCCACTCTGGAGAAGTGTACGGTGTGTCCTGAAACATCGAAAAAACACAGCATAGGGAGCATAGGGCACGTCCACTCATGGGCGTATAAATTGGGAAAACTAAAAATCAGCAAGACACAGGCACCCCAAAGTTTAGGGCTGCTCTGTTGACAAGAACCTCCACTTCATGACACCTTAAATATCCCAGGAAAGAGAAAAATGGATAAAGAAGTTGTGGTCCTTATGTACAATGGAATATCACTCAGACATGAAATCAATGTCATAAGGCTAGTAGAAGCAAGATGAGTGGATTTAGGTACGACAATTCTAAGTGAAATAAGTCACACAGAAAAAGACACTTATCATAAGCTATCACTTATAGAGGTAATGTAAAAACCGCTACACTTGAACTGAATTACAAAACAGAACAGAGTCACACATTTAGAAAACACACTATGGCTGCTTAAAGGGAAAGGTGAGGTGGGGTGATGCATAAAACAAGGGTTTCAAATTGGCTCAGATACCGTTCCATACACACAATATGTAATAGAAAAGACCGACTCCTTGCTCAGTGAACTGGACTCAACACCCCCTATTCACCGCACAAGAATATATGTTAGTAGTAAGCATCTTAAAACCTATGTATTGATATCTGTCTGGAAGTGAGTCAAGTGGGTGTAAAGCCGCATAAACACAGGCGTGAAAAGCAGATAAACCCCATTATAAAAATAAATTACTTTTAAAAACCCTTAAAATAAAGACAGTGAAATAGAGAAATTCTTACAAAAATCGTTCAGAGGATGTGATGCAACCTGGATTGACCATATCTAGACACACAGCTGGATGATAACATAAGGGTGGACACTCTTGGGGTTGAGAGGTTGGGTGAGCAATCGCATACCCTTTAAAGTAATACTGCGTGGTACCCATCCCATGGGTCCCAAATCTCCAGGTTCAAGGGCATCTTCCTACATCGAAAACATGCATGAGAAACCCAGAAGATGGTACACCGTGTGATTTTGAAAGGTTTCTAATACGCACCTCATTTCTCATCTCCTTGTGCTCGGGTTCGCCTTTCCAGCTACTTTACTAGCAATCTCCTTACTTGGAGAATCAGCACCTTTAACCTCCTGTTCCCTACAGGTTGCAATTTGTCCTGAGGATGAACGGAAGAGGGTCAAGCAAGGAGAGACTAGATCTAGGTGTTGGGACAGGCACAGGTCACTCTATTTTCCCATCAGGAAGAAGAATTAACCACAGGCTCAGCCTGCCGCCCAGAAGCAGAATAGGGCCTGAGGCAATCCCGCGCTCATGCGGCCAGCTCCCAAAAAAGCGAGTTGAAAAATGGAGCCCAGGGACACTGCCATTCACAAACCCGCAGAGTTATAAATGATAACTCTCGTCCACAAATATATTGAGGGAAGGCAACGAAGAGGATTTGAAAGCAAGGCAGAATTGCAGGAAACAGGTTTCAGGAGGTAGATTCGAATCGCCTTTAAAGCACATGAAAAGCGGCAAAACGTCGAGAATGATGCCCTTGGCCAAAAAGGGCGTATGCGTTTTTTCCTGAATATATTCAGGAAAAAACGCATACGCCCTTTTTGGCCAACCAAGCAACCTGGAAAGGCAAATCAGCACTACAAAGAAGTCTCGCTTCCCATCGGTCAAAAGGGCCATGCTGCAGAAAGTGTCAAAACCAGAAATGCAGGACAGGCCATGGAGAAATGGCAGCATTGCTACGCTGATGGGCGGGATGTAAATTGCCAACAGCCACTCTGGAGAAGTATACGGTGTGTCCTGAAACATCGAAAAAACACAGCTCAGGGAGCATAGGGCACGTCCACTCATGGGCGTATAAATTGGGAAAACTAAAAATCAGCAAGACACAGGCACCCCAAAGTTTAGGGCTGCTCTGTTGACAAGAACCTCCACTTCATGACACCTTAAATATCCCAGGAAAGAGAAAAATGGATAAAGAAGTTGTGGTCCTTATGTACAATGGAATATCACTCAGACATGAAATCAATGTCATAAGGCTAGTAGAAGCAAGATGAGTGGATTTAGGTACGACGATTCTAAGTGAAATAAGTCACACAGAAAAAGACACTTATCATAAGCTATCACTTATAGAGGGAATGTAAAAACCGCTACACTTGAACTGAATTACAAAACAGAACAGAGTCTCACGTTTAGAAAACACACTATGGCTGCTTAACGGGAAAGGTGAGGTGGGGTGATGCATAAAACAAGGTTTTCAAATTCGCTCAGATACCGTTCCATACACCCAATATGTAATAGACAAGACCTACTCCTTGCTCAGTGAACTGGACTCAACACCCCCTATTCACCGCACAAGAATATATGTGACTAGTAAGAATCTTAAAACCTATGTATTGATATCTGTCTGGAAGTGACTCCAGTGGGTGTAAAGCCGCATAAACACAGCCGTGAAAGGCAGCTAAACCCCATTATAAAAATAAATTACTTTTAAAAACCCGTAAAACAAAGACACTGAAAGAGAGGGAAATTCTTACATAATTCGTTCAGGGGCTGTGATGCAACCTGGATTGACCATATCTAGACCCACAGCTGGATGAGACATAAGGGTGGACACTCTTGGGGCTGAGAGGTTGGGTGAGGTTGGGTGAGCAAACGCACAACCTTTAAAGTAGTACTGCGTGGTACCCATCCCATGGGTCCCAAATCTCCAGGTTCAAGGGCATCTTCCTACATCGAAAACATGCATGAGAAACCCAGAAGAAGGTACACCATGTGATTTTGAAAGGTTTCTAAAACGCACCTCATTTCTCATCTCCTTGTGCTCGGGTTCGCACTTCCAGCTACTTTACTAGCAATCTCCCTACTTGGAGAATCAGCACCTTTAAACTCCTGTTCCCTACAGGTTGCAATTTGTCCTGAGGATGAACGGGAAGAGGGGCAACCAATGAGAGACCAGATCTAGGTGTTGGGACAGGCACAGGTCACTCTATTTTCCCATCGGGAAGAAGAATTAACCACAGGCTCAGCCTGCCGCCCAGAAGCAGAATAGGGCCTGAGGCAAACCCGCGCTTTTGCGGCCAGCTCCCAAAAAAGCCAGTTGAAAAATGGAGCTCAGGGACACTGCAATTCACAAACCCGCAGATCTATAAATGATAACTCTCATCCACAAATATATTGAGGGAAGGCAACGAAGAGGATTTGAAAGCAAGGCAGAATTGCAGGAAACAGGTTTCAGGAGGTAGATTCGAATCGCCTTTAAAGCACATGAAAAGTCGCAAAACGTCGACAATGATGCCCTTGGCCAAAAAGGGCGTATGCGTTTTTTCCTGAATATATTCAGGAAAAAACGCATACGCCCTTTTTGGCCAACCAAGCAACCTGGAAAGTAAGATCAGCGCTAAAAATTAGTCTCGCTTCCCATCGATCAAAAGGGCCATGCTGCAAAAAGTGTCAAAACCAGAAATGCAGGACAGGCCATGGAGAAATGGCAGCCTTGCTACGCTGATGGGCGGGATGTAAATTGCCAACAGCCACTCTGGAGAAGTGTACGGTGTCTCCTGAAACATCTAAAACACACAGCTTAGGGAGCATAGGGCACGTCCACTCATGGGCTTATAAATTGGGAAAACTAAAAATCAGCAAGACACAGGCACCCCAAAGTTTAGGGCTGCTCTGTTGACAAGAACCTCCACTTCATGACACCTTAAATATCCCAGGAAAGAGAAAAATGGATAAATAAGTTGTGGTCCTTATGTACAATGGAATATCACTCAGACATGAAATCAATGTCATAAGGCTAGAAGAAGCAAGATGAGTGGACTTTGGTACGACGATTCTAAGTGAAATAAGTCACACAGAAAAAGACACTTATCATAAGCTATCACTTATAGAGGAAATGTAAAAACCGCTACACTTGAACTGAATTACAAAACAGAACAGAGTCACACGTTTAGAAAACACACTATGGCTGCTTAACGGGAAAGGTGAGGTGGGGTGATGCATAAAACAAGGGTTTCAAATTGGCTCAGATACCATTCCATACACCCAATATGTAATAGAAAAGACCGACTCCTTGCTCAGTGAACTGGACTCAAAACCCCCTATTCACCGCACAAGAATATATGTGACTAGTAAGAATCTTAAAACCTATGTATTGATATCTGTCTGGAAGTGAGTCAAGTGGGTGTAAAGCCGCATAAACACAGCCGTGAAAAGCAGCTAAACCCCATTATAAAAATAAATTACTTTTAAAAACCCGTAAAACAAAGACAGTGAAAGAGAGAGAAATTCTTACAAAATTCGTTCAGGGGCTGTGATGCAACCTGGATTGACCATATCTAGACCCACAACTGGATGAGACATAAGGGTAGACACACTTGGGGCTGAGAGGTTGGGTGAGGTTGGGTGAGCAAACACAGACCCTTTAAAGTAATACTGCGTGGTACGCATCCCATGGGTCCCAAATCTCCAGGTTCAAGGGCATATTCCTACATTGAAAACATGCATGAGAAACCCAGAAACACCGTGTGATTTTGAAAGGTTTCTAAAACGCACCTCATTTCTCATCTCCTTGTGCTCGGGTTCGCCATTCCAGCTACTTTACTAGCAATCTCCCTACTTGGAGAATCAGCACCTTTAACCTCCTGTTCCCTACAGGTTGCAATTTGTCCTGAGGATGAACGGAAGAGGGGCAACCAATGAGAGACTAGATCTAGGTGTTGGGACAGGCACAGGTCACTCTATTTTCCCATCAGGAAGAAGAATTAACCACAGGCTCAGCCTGCCGCCCAGAAGCAGAATAGGGCCTGAGGCAATCCCGTGCTTTTGCGGCCAGCTCCCAAAAAAGACAGTTGAAAAATGGAGCTCAGGGGCACTGCCATTCACAAACCTGCTGAGTTATAAATGATTACTCCAGTCCACAAATATATTGAGGGAAGGCAACGAAGAGGATTTGAAAGCAAGGCAGAATTGCAGGAAACAGGTTTCAGGAGGTAGATTCGAATCGCCTTTAAAGCACATGAAAAGTGGCAAAACGTTGACAAAGATGCCCTTGGCCAAAAAGGGCGTATGCGTTTTTTCCTGAATATATTCAGGGAAAAACGCATACGTCCTTTTTGGCCAACCAAGCAACCTGGAAAGGCAAATCAGCGCTACAAGGAAGTCTCGCTTCCCATCGGTCAAAAGGGCCATGTTGCAAAAAGTGTCAAAACCAGAAATGCAGGACAGGCCGTGGAGAAATGGCAGCCTTGCTACGCTGATGGGCGGGATGTAAATTGCCAACAGCCACTCTGGAGAAGTGTACGGTGTGTCCTGAAACATCGAAAAAACACAGCATAGGGAGCATAGGGCACGTCCACTCATGGGCGTATAAATTGGGAAAACTAAAAATCAGCAAGACACAGGCACCCCAAAGTTTAGGGCTGCTCTGTTGACAAGAACCTCCACTTCATGACACCTTAAATATCCCAGGAAAGAGAAAAATGGATAAAGAAGTTGTGGTCCTTATGTACAATGGAATATCACTCAGACATGAAATCAATGTCATAAGGCTATTAGAAGCAAGATGAGTGGATTTAGGTACGACGATTCTAAGTGAAATAAGTCACACAGAAAAAGACACTTATCATAAGCTATCACTTATAGAGGGAATGTAAAAACCGCTACACTTGAACTGAATTACAAAACAGAACAGAGTCACACATTTAGAAAACACACTATGGCTGCTTAACGGGAAAGGTGAGGTGGGGTGATGCATAAAACAAGGGTTTCAAATTGGCTCAGATACCGTTCCATACACCCAATATGTAATAGAAAAGACCGACACCTTGCTCAGTGAACTGGACTCAACACCCCCTATTCACCGCACAAGAATATATGTTAGTAGTAAGCATCTTAATACCTATGTATTGATATCTGTCTGGAAGTGAGTCAAGTGGGTGTAAAGCCGCATAAACACAGGCGTGAAAAGCAGATAAACCCCATTATAAAAATAAATTACTTTTAAAAACCCTTAAAATAAAGACAGTGAAATAGAGAAATTCTTACAAAAATCGTTCAGAGGATGTGATGCAACCTGGATTGACCATATCTAGACACACAGCTGGATGATAACAAAAGGGTGGACACTCTTGGGGTTGAGAGGTTGGGTGAGCAATCGCATACCCTTTAAAGTAATACTGCGTGGTACCCATCCCATGGGTCCCAAATCTCCGGGTTCAAGGGCATCTTCCTACATCGAAAACATGCATGAGAAACCCAGAAGATGGTACACCGTGTGATTTTGAAAGGTTTCTAATACACACCTCATTTCTCATCTCCTTGTGCTCGGGTTCGCCTTTCCAGCTACTTTACTAGCAATCTCCTTACTTGGAGAATCAGCACCTTTAACCTCCTGTTCTGTACAGGTTGCAATTTGTCCTGAGGGTGAAAGGGAAGAGGGGCAACCAATGAGAGACTAGATCTAGGTGTTGGGACAGGCACAGGTCACTCTATTTTCCCATCAGGAAGAAGAATTAACCACAGGCTCAGCCTGCCGCCCAGAAGCAGAATAGGGCCTGAGGCAATCCCGCGCTCTTATGGCCAGCTCCAAAAAAAGGGAGTTGAAAAATGGAGCCCAGGGACACTGCCATTCACAAACACGCAGAGTTATAAATGATAACTCTCGTCCACAAATATATTGAGGGAAGGCAACGAAGAGGATTTGAAAGCAAGGCAGAATTGCAGGAAACAGGTTTCAGGAGGTAGATTCGAATCGCCTTTAAAGCACATGAAAAGTCGCAAAACGTCGACAATGATGCCCTTGGCCAAAAAGGGCGTATGCGTTTTTTCCTGAATATATTCAGGAAAAAACGCATACGCCCTTTTTGGCCAACCAAGCAACCTGGAAAGGCAGATCAGCGCTACAAAGTAGTCTCGCTTCCCATCGGTCAAAAGGGCCATGTTGCAAAAAGTGTCAAAACCAGAAATGCAGGACAGGCCATGGAGAAATGGCAGCCTTGCTACGCTGATGGGCGGGATGTAAATTGCCAACAGCCACTCTGGAGAAGTGTACGGTGTGTCCTGAAACATCTAAAACACACAGCTTAGGGAGCATAGGGCACGTCCACTCATGGGCGTATAAATTGGGAAAACTAAAAATCAGCAAGACACAGGCACCCCAAAGTTTAGGGCTGCTCTGTTGACAAGAACCTCCACTTCATGACACCTTAAATATCCCAGGAAAGAGAAAAATGGATAAAGAAGTTGTGGTCCTTATGTACAATGGAATATCACTCAGACATGAAATCAATGTCATAAGGCTAGAAGAAGCAAGATGAGTGGACTTAGGTACGACGATTCTAAGTGAAATAAGTCACACAGAAAAAGACACTTATCATAAGCTATCACTTATAGAGGGAATGTAAAAACCGCTACACTTGAACTGAATTACAAAACAGAACAGAGTCACACGTTTAGAAAACACACTATGGCTGCTTAACGGGAAAGGTGAGGTGGGGTGATGCATAAAACAAGGGTTTCAAATTGGCTCAGATACCGTTCCATACACCCAATATGTAATAGAAAAGACCGACTCCTTGCTCAGTGAACTGGACTCAACACCCCCTATTCACCGCACAAGAATATATGTGACTAGTAAGAATCTTAAAACCTATGTATTGATATCTGTCTGGAAGTGAGTCAAGTGGGTGTAAAGCCGCATAAACACAGCCGTGAAAAGCAGCTAAACCCCATTATAAAAATAAATTACTTTTAAAAACCCGTAAAACAAAGACAGTGAAAGAGAGAGAAATTCTTACAAAATTCGTTCAGGGGCTGTGATGCAACCTGGATTGACCATATCTAGACCCACAACTGGATGAGACATAAGGGTAGACACACTTGGGGCTGAGAGGTTGGGTGAGGTTGCGTGAGCAAACGCAGACCCTTTAAAGTAATACTGCGTGGTACGCATCCCATGGGTCCCAAATCTCCAGGTTCAAGGGCATATTCCTACATCGAAAACATGCATGAGAAACCCAGAAACACCGTGTGATTTTGAAAGGTTTCTAAAACGCACCTCATTTCTCATCTCCTTGTGCTCGGGTTCGCCATTCCAGCTACTTTACTAGCAATCTCCCTACTTGGAAAATCAGCACCTTTAAGCTCCTGTTCCCTACAGGTTGCAATTTGTCCTGAGCATGAACGGGAAGTGGGGCAACCAATGAGACACTAGATCTAGGTGTTGGGACAGGCACAGGTCACTCTATTTTCCCATCAGGAAGAAGAATTAACCACAGGCTCAGCCTGCCGCCCAGAAGCAGAATAGGGCCTGAGGCAATCCCGCGCTTTTGTGGCCAACTCCCAAAAAAGCCAGTTGAAAAATGGAGCTCAGGGACAGTGCCATTCACAAACCCGCAGAGCTATAAATGATAACTCTCGTCCACAAATATATTGAGGGAAGGCAACGAAGAGGATATGAAAGCAAGGCAGAATTGCAGGAAACAGGTTTCAGGAGGTAGATTCGAATCGCCTTTAAAGCACATGAAAAGTTGCAAAACGTCGACAATGATGCCCTTGGCCAAAAAGGGCGTATGCGTTTTTTCCTGAGTATATTCAGGAAAAAACGCATACGCCCTTTTTGGCAGACCAAGCAACCTGGAAAGGCAAAACAGCGTTACAAAGAACTCTCGCTTCCCATCGGTCAAAAGGGCCATGCTGCAAAAAGTGTCAAAACCAGAAATGCAGGACAGGCCATGGAGAAATGGCAGCCTTGCTCCGCTGATGGGCGGGATGTAAATTGCCAACAGCCACTCTGGAGAAGTGTACGGTGTGTCCTGAAACATCGAAAAAACACAGCTTAGGGAGCATAGGGCACGTCCCCTCATGGGCGTATAAATTGGGAAAACTAAAAATCAGCAAGACACAGGCACCCCAAAGTTTAGGGCTGCTCTGTTGACAAGAACCTCCACTTCATGACACCTTAAATATCCCAGGAAAGAGAAAAATGGATAAAGAAGTTGTGGTCCTTATGTACAATGGAATATCACTCAGACATGAAATCAATGTCATAAGGCTAGAAGAAGCAAGATGAGTGGATTTAGGTACGACGATTCTAAGTGAAATAAGTCACACAGAAAAAGACACTTATCATAAGCTATCACTTATAGAGGGAATGTAAAAACCGCTACACTTGAACTGAATTACAAAACAGAACAGAGTCACACCTTTAGAAAACGCACTATGGCTGCTTAACGGGAAAGGTGAGGTGGGGTGATGCATAAAACAAGGGTTTCAAATTCGCTCAGATACCGTTCCATACACCCAATATGTAATAGACAAGACCTACTCCTTGCTCAGTGAACTGGACTCAACACCCCCTATTCACCACACAAGAATATATCTGACTAGTAAGAATCTTAAAACCTATGTATTGATATCTCTCTGGAAGTGAGTCAAGTGGGTGTAAAGCCGCAAAAACACAGCCGTGAAAAGCAGCTAAACCCCATTATAAAAATAAATTACTTTTAAAAACCCGTAAAACAAAGACAGTGAAAGAGAGAGAAATTCTTACAAAATTCGTTCAGGGGCTGTGATGCAACCTGGATTGACCATATCTAGACCCACAGCTGGATGAGACATATGGGTGGACATTCTTGGGGTTGAGAGGTTGGGTGACGTTGGGTGAGAAAACACAGACCCTTTAAAGTAATACTGTGTGGTACCCATCCCATGGGTCCCAAATCTCCAGATTCAACGGCATTTTCCTACATCGAAAACATGCATGAGAAACCCAGAAGATGGTACACCGTGTGATTTTGAAAGGATTCTAATACGCACCTCATTTCTCATCTCCTTGTGTTCGGGTTCGCCATTCCAGCTACTTTACTAGCAATCTCCCTACTTGGAGAATCAGCACCTTTAACCTCCTTTTCCCTACAGGTTGCAATTTGTCCTGAGGATGAACGGCAAGAGGGGCAACCAATGAGAGACTAGATTTTGGTGTTGGGACCGGCAGAGGTCACTCTATTTTCCCATCAGGAAGAAGAATTAACCACAGGCTCAGCCTGCCGCCCAGAAGCAGAATAGGGCCTGAGGCAATCCCGCGCTCCTGCGGCCAGCTCCCAAAAAAGCGAGTTGAAAAATGGAGCCCAGGGACACTGCCATTCACAAACCCGCAGAGTTATAAATGATAACTCTCGTCCACAAATATATTGAGGGAAGGCAACGAAGAGGATTTGAAAGCAAGGCAGAATTGCAGGAAACAGGTTTCAGGAGGTAGATTCGAATCGCCTTTAAAGCACATGAAAAGCGGCAAAACGTCGACAATGATGCCCTTGGCCAAAAAGGGCGTATGCGTTTTTTCCTGAATATATTCAGGAAAAAACGCATACGCCCTTTTTGGCCAACCAAGCAACCTGGAAAGGCAAATCAGCACTACAAAGAAGTCTCGCTTCCCATCGGTCAAAAGGGCCATGCTGCAGAAAGTGTCAAAACCAGAAATGCAGGACAGGCCATGGAGAAATGGCAGCATTGCTACGCTGATGGGCGGGATGTAAATTGCCAACAGCCACTCTGGAGAAGTTTACGGTGTGTCCTGAAACATCGAAAAAACACAGCTCAGGGAGCATAGGGCACGTCCACTCATGGGCGTATAAATTGGGAAAACTAAAAATCAGCAAGACACAGGCACCCCAAAGTTTAGGGCTGCTCTGTTGACAAGAACCTCCACTTCATGACACCTTAAATATCCCAGGAAAGAGAAAAATGGATAAAGAAGTTGTGGTCCTTATGTACAATGGAATATCACTCAGACATGAAATCAATGTCATAAGGCTAGTAGAAGCAAGATGAGTGGATTTAGGTACGACGATTCTAAGTGAAATAAGTCACACAGAAAAAGACACTTATCATAAGCTATCACTTATAGAGGGAATGTAAAAACCGCTACACTTGAACTGAATTACAAAACAGAACAGAGTCTCACGTTTAGAAAACACACTATGGCTGCTTAACGGGAAAGGTGAGGTGGGGTGATGCATAAAACAAGGTTTTCAAATTCGCTCAGATACCGTTCCATACACCCAATATGTAATAGACAAGACCTACTCCTTGCTCAGTGAACTGGACTCAACACCCCCTATTCACCGCACAAGAATATATGTGACTAGTAAGAATCTTAAAACCTATGTATTGATATCTGTCTGGAAGTGACTCCAGTGGGTGTAAAGCCGCATAAACACAGCCGTGAAAGGCAGCTAAACCCCATTATAAAAATAAATTAATTTTAAAAACCCGTAAAACAAAGACACTGAAAGAGAGGGAAATTCTTACATAATTCGTTCAGGGGCTGTGATGCAACCTGGATTGACCATATCTAGACCCACAGCTGGATGAGACATGAGGGTGGACACTCTTGGGGCTGAGAGGTTGGGTGAGGTTGGGTGAGCAAACGCACAACCTTTAAAGTAGTACTGCGTGGTACCCATCCCATGGGTCCCAAATCTCCAGGTTCAAGGGCATCTTCCTACATCGAAAACATGCATGAGAAACCCAGAAGAAGGTACACCATGTGATTTTGAAAGGTTTCTAAAACGCACCTCATTTCTCATCTCCTTGTGCTCGGGTTCGCACTTCCAGCTACTTTACTAGCAATCTCCCTACTTGGAGAATCAGCACCTTTAAACTCCTGTTCCCTACAGGTTGCAATTTGTCCTGAGGATGAACGGGAAGAGGGGCAACCAATGAGAGACCAGATCTAGGTGTTGGGACAGGCACAGGTCACTCTATTTTCCCATCGGGAAGAAGAATTAACCACAGGCTCAGCCTGCCGCCCAGAAGCAGAATAGGGCCTGAGGCAAACCCGCGCTTTTGCGGCCAGCTCCCAAAAAAGCCAGTTGAAAAATGGAGCTCAGGGACACTGCAATTCACAAACCCGCAGATCTATAAATGATAACTCTCATCCACAAATATATTGAGGGAAGGCAACGAAGAGGATTTGAAAGCAAGGCAGAATTGCAGGAAACAGGTTTCAGGAGGTAGATTCGAATCGCCTTTAAAGCACATGAAAAGTCGCAAAACGTCGACAATGATGCCCTTGGCCAAAAAGGGCGTATGCGTTTTTTCCTGAATATATTCAGGAAAAAACGCATACGCCCTTTTTGGCCAACCAAGCAACCTGGAAAGTAAGATCAGCGCTAAAAATTAGTCTCGCTTCCCATCGATCAAAAGGGCCATGCTGCAAAAAGTGTCAAAACCAGAAATGCAGGACAGGCCATGGAGAAATGGCAGCCTTGCTACGCTGATGGGCGGGATGTAAATTGCCAACAGCCACTCTGGAGAAGTGTACGGTGTCTCCTGAAACATCTAAAACACACAGCTTAGGGAGCATAGGGCACGTCCACTCATGGGCTTATAAATTGGGAAAACTAAAAATCAGCAAGACACAGGCACCCCAAAGTTTAGGGCTGCTCTGTTGACAAGAACCTCCACTTCATGACCCCTTAAATATCCCAGGAAAGAGAAAAATGGATAAAGAAGTTGTGGTCCTTATGTACAATGGAATATCACTCAGACATGAAATCAATGTCATAAGGCTAGTAGAAGCAAGATGAGTGGATTTAGGTACGACGATTCTAAGTGAAATAAGTCACACAGAAAAAGACACTTATCATAAGCTATCACTTATAGAGGGAATGTAAAAACCGCTACACTTGAACTGAATTACAAAACAGAACAGAGTCTCACGTTTAGAAAACACACTATGGCTGCTTAACGGGAAAGGTGAGGTGGGGTGATGCATAAAACAAGGTTTTCAAATTCGCTCAGATACCGTTCCATACACCCAATATGTAATAGACAAGACCTACTCCTTGCTCAGTGAACTGGACTCAACACCCCCTATTCACCGCACAAGAATATATGTGACTAGTAAGAATCTTAAAACCTATGTATTGATATCTGTCTGGAAGTGACTCCAGTGGGTGTAAAGCCGCATAAACACAGCCGTGAAAGGCAGCTAAACCCCATTATAAAAATAAATTAATTTTAAAAACCCGTAAAACAAAGACACTGAAAGAGAGGGAAATTCTTACATAATTCGTTCAGGGGCTGTGATGCAACCTGGATTGACCATATCTAGACCCACAGCTGGATGAGACATAAGGGTGGACACTCTTGGGGCTGAGAGGTTGGGTGAGGTTGGGTGAGCAAACGCACAACCTTTAAAGTAGTACTGCGTGGTACCCATCCCATGGGTCCCAAATCTCCAGGTTCAAGGGCATCTTCCTACATCGAAAACATGCATGAGAAACCCAGAAGAAGGTACACCATGTGATTTTGAAAGGTTTCTAAAACGCACCTCATTTCTCATCTCCTTGTGCTCGGGTTCGCACTTCCAGCTACTTTACTAGCAATCTCCCTACTTGGAGAATCAGCACCTTTAAACTCCTGTTCCCTACAGGTTGCAATTTGTCCTGAGGATGAACGGGAAGAGGGGCAACCAATGAGAGACCAGATCTAGGTGTTGGGACAGGCACAGGTCACTCTATTTTCCCATCGGGAAGAAGAATTAACCACAGGCTCAGCCTGCCGCCCAGAAGCAGAATAGGGCCTGAGGCAAACCCGCGCTTTTGCGGCCAGCTCCCAAAAAAGCCAGTTGAAAAATGGAGCTCAGGGACACTGCAATTCACAAACCCGCAGATCTATAAATGATAACTCTCATCCACAAATATATTGAGGGAAGGCAACGAAGAGGATTTGAAAGCAAGGCAGAATTGCAGGAAACAGGTTTCAGGAGGTAGATTCGAATCGCCTTTAAAGCACATGAAAAGTCGCAAAACGTCGACAATGATGCCCTTGGCCAAAAAGGGCGTATGCGTTTTTTCCTGAATATATTCAGGAAAAAACGCATACGCCCTTTTTGGCCAACCAAGCAACCTGGAAAGTAAGATCAGCGCTAAAAATTAGTCTCGCTTCCCATCGATCAAAAGGGCCATGCTGCAAAAAGTGTCAAAACCAGAAATGCAGGACAGGCCATGGAGAAATGGCAGCCTTGCTACGCTGATGGGCGGGATGTAAATTGCCAACAGCCACTCTGGAGAAGTGTACGGTGTCTCCTGAAACATCTAAAACACACAGCTTAGGGAGCATAGGGCACGTCCACTCATGGGCTTATAAATTGGGAAAACTAAAAATCAGCAAGACACAGGCACCCCAAAGTTTAGGGCTGCTCTGTTGACAAGAACCTCCACTTCATGACACCTTAAATATCCCAGGAAAGAGAAAAATGGATAAAGAAGTTGTGGTCCTTATGTACAATGGAATATCACTCAGACATGAAATCAATGTCATAAGGCTAGAAGAAGCAAGATGAGTGGACTTTGGTACGACGATTCTAAGTGAAATAAGTCACACAGAAAAAGACACTTATCATAAGCTATCACTTATAGAGGAAATGTAAAAACCGCTACACTTGAACTGAATTACAAAACAGAACAGAGTCACACGTTTAGAAAACACACTATGGCTGCTTAACGGGAAAGGTGAGGTGGGGTGATGCATAAAACAAGGGTTTCAAATTGGCTCAGATACCATTCCATACACCCAATATGTAATAGAAAAGACCGACTCCTTGCTCAGTGAACTGGACTCAAAACCCCCTATTCACCGCACAAGAATATATGTGACTAGTAAGAATCTTAAAACCTATGTATTGATATCTGTCTGGAAGTGAGTCAAGTGGGTGTAAAGCCGCATAAACACAGCCGTGAAAAGCAGCTAAACCCCATTATAAAAATAAATTACTTTTAAAAACCCGTAAAACAAAGACAGTGAAAGAGAGAGAAATTCTTACAAAATTCGTTCAGGGGCTGTGATGCAACCTGGATTGACCATATCTAGACCCACAACTGGATGAGACATAAGGGTAGACACACTTGGGGCTGAGAGGTTGGGTGAGGTTGGGTGAGCAAACACAGACCCTTTAAAGTAATACTGCGTGGTACGCATCCCATGGGTCCCAAATCTCCAGGTTCAAGGGCATATTCCTACATCGAAAACATGCATGAGAAACCCAGAAACACCGTGTGATTTTGAAAGGTTTCTAAAACGCACCTCATTTCTCATCTCCTTGTGCTCGGGTTCGCCATTCCAGCTACTTTACTAGCAATCTCCCTACTTGGAGAATCAGCACCTTTAACCTCCTGTTCCCTACAGGTTGCAATTTGTCCTGAGGATGAACGGAAGAGGGGCAACCAATGAGAGACTAGATCTAGGTGTTGGGACAGGCACAGGTCACTCTATTTTCCCATCAGGAAGAAGAATTAACCACAGGCTCAGCCTGCCGCCCAGAAGCAGAATAGGGCCTGAGGCAATCCCGTGCTTTTGCGGCCAGCTCCCAAAAAAGACAGTTGAAAAATGGAGCTCAGGGGCACTGCCATTCACAAACCTGCTGAGTTATAAATGATTACTCCAGTCCACAAATATATTGAGGGAAGGCAACGAAGAGGATTTGAAAGCAAGGCAGAATTGCAGGAAACAGGTTTCAGGAGGTAGATTCGAATCGCCTTTAAAGCACATGAAAAGTGGCAAAACGTTGACAAAGATGCCCTTGGCCAAAAAGGGCGTATGCGTTTTTTCCTGAATATATTCAGGGAAAAACGCATACGTCCTTTTTGGCCAACCAAGCAACCTGGAAAGGCAAATCAGCGCTACAAGGAAGTCTCGCTTCCCATCGGTCAAAAGGGCCATGTTGCAAAAAGTGTCAAAACCAGAAATGCAGGACAGGCCGTGGAGAAATGGCAGCCTTGCTACGCTGATGGGCGGGATGTAAATTGCCAACAGCCACTCTGGAGAAGTGTACGGTGTGTCCTGAAACATCGAAAAAACACAGCATAGGGAGCATAGGGCACGTCCACTCATGGGCGTATAAATTGGGAAAACTAAAAATCAGCAAGACACAGGCACCCCAAAGTTTAGGGCTGCTCTGTTGACAAGAACCTCCACTTCATGACACCTTAAATATCCCAGGAAAGAGAAAAATGGATAAAGAAGTTGTGTTCCTTATGTACAATGGAATATCACTCAGACATGAAATCAATGTCATAAGGCTATTAGAAGCAAGATGAGTGGATTTAGGTACGACGATTCTAAGTGAAATAAGTCACACAGAAAAAGACACTTATCATAAGCTATCACTTATAGAGGGAATGTAAAAACCGCTACACTTGAACTGAATTACAAAACAGAACAGAGTCACACATTTAGAAAACACACTATGGCTGCTTAACGGGAAAGGTGAGGTGGGGTGATGCATAAAACAAGGGTTTCAAATTGGCTCAGATACCGTTCCATACACCCAATATGTAATAGAAAAGACCGACACCTTGCTCAGTGAACTGGACTCAACACCCCCTATTCACCGCACAAGAATATATGTTAGTAGTAAGCATCTTAATACCTATGTATTGATATCTGTCTGGAAGTGAGTCAAGTGGGTGTAAAGCCGCATAAACACAGGCGTGAAAAGCAGATAAACCCCATTATAAAAATAAATTACTTTTAAAAACCCTTAAAATAAAGACAGTGAAATAGAGAAATTCTTACAAAAATCGTTCAGAGGATGTGATGCAACCTGGATTGACCATATCTAGACACACAGCTGGATGATAACAAAAGGGTGGACACTCTTGGGGTTGAGAGTTTGGGTGAGCAATCGCATACCCTTTAAAGTAATACTGCGTGGTACCCATCCCATGGGTCCCAAATCTCCGGGTTCAAGGGCATCTTCCTACATCGAAAACATGCATGAGAAACCCAGAAGATGGTACACCGTGTGATTTTGAAAGGTTTCTAATACACACCTCATTTCTCATCTCCTTGTGCTCGGGTTCGCCTTTCCAGCTACTTTACTAGCAATCTCCTTACTTGGAGAATCAGCACCTTTAACCTCCTGTTCTGTACAGGTTGCAATTTGTCCTGAGGGTGAAAGGGAAGAGGGGCAACCAATGAGAGACTAGATCTAGGTGTTGGGACAGGCACAGGTCACTCTATTTTCCCATCAGGAAGAAGAATTAACCACAGGCTCAGCCTGCCGCCCAGAAGCAGAATAGGGCCTGAGGCAATCCCGCGCTCTTATGGCCAGCTCCAAAAAAAGGGAGTTGAAAAATGGAGCCCAGGGACACTGCCATTCACAAACACGCAGAGTTATAAATGATAACTCTCGTCCACAAATATATTGAGGGAAGGCAACGAAGAGGATTTGAAAGCAAGGCAGAATTGCAGGAAACAGGTTTCAGGAGGTAGATTCGAATCGCCTTTAAAGCACATGAAAAGTCGCAAAACGTCGACAATGATGCCCTTGGCCAAAAAGGGCGTATGCGTTTTTTCCTGAATATATTCAGGAAAAAACGCATACGCCCTTTTTGGCCAACCAAGCAACCTGGAAAGGCAGATCAGCGCTACAAAGTAGTCTCGCTTCCCATCGGTCAAAAGGGCCATGTTGCAAAAAGTGTCAAAACCAGAAATGCAGGACAGGCCATGGAGAAATGGCAGCCTTGCTACGCTGATGGGCGGGATGTAAATTGCCAACAGCCACTCTGGAGAAGTGTACGGTGTGTCCTGAAACATCTAAAACACACAGCTTAGGGAGCATAGGGCACGTCCACTCATGGGCGTATAAATTGGGAAAACTAAAAATCAGCAAGACACAGGCACCCCAAAGTTTAGGGCTGCTCTGTTGACAAGAACCTCCACTTCATGACACCTTAAATATCCCAGGAAAGAGAAAAATGGATAAAGAAGTTGTGGTCCTTATGTACAATGGAATATCACTCAGACATGAAATCAATGTCATAAGGCTAGAAGAAGCAAGATGAGTGGACTTAGGTACGACGATTCTAAGTGAAATAAGTCACACAGAAAAAGACACTTATCATAAGCTATCACTTATAGAGGGAATGTAAAAACCGCTACACTTGAACTGAATTACAAAACAGAACAGAGTCACACGTTTAGAAAACACACTATGGCTGCTTAACGGGAAAGGTGAGGTGGGGTGATGCATAAAACAAGGGTTTCAAATTGGCTCAGATACCGTTCCATACACCCAATATGTAATAGAAAAGACCGACTCCTTGCTCAGTGAACTGGACTCAACACCCCCTATTCACCGCACAAGAATATATGTGACTAGTAAGAATCTTAAAACCTATGTATTGATATCTGTCTGGAAGTGAGTCAAGTGGGTGTAAAGCCGCATAAACACAGCCGTGAAAAGCAGCTAAACCCCATTATAAAAATAAATTACTTTTAAAAACCCGTAAAACAAAGACAGTGAAAGAGAGAGAAATTCTTACAAAATTCGTTCAGGGGCTGTGATGCAACCTGGATTGACCATATCTAGACCCACAACTGGATGAGACATAAGGGTAGACACACTTGGGGCTGAGAGGTTGGGTGAGGTTGGGTGAGCAAACACAGACCCTTTAAAGTAATACTGCGTGGTACGCATCCCATGGGTCCCAAATCTCCAGGTTCAAGGGCATATTCCTACATCGAAAACATGCATGAGAAACCCAGAAACACCGTGTGATTTTGAAAGGTTTCTAAAACGCACCTCATTTCTCATCTCCTTGTGCTCGGGTTCGCCATTCCAGCTACTTTACTAGCAATCTCCCTACTTGGAAAATCAGCACCTTTAAGCTCCTGTTCCCTACAGGTTGCAATTTGTCCTGAGCATGAACGGGAAGTGGGGCAACCAATGAGACACTAGATCTAGGTGTTGGGACAGGCACAGGTCACTCTATTTTCCCATCAGGAAGAAGAATTAACCACAGGCTCAGCCTGCCGCCCAGAAGCAGAATAGGGCCTGAGGCAATCCCGCGCTTTTGTGGCCAACTCCCAAAAAAGCCAGTTGAAAAATGGAGCTCAGGGACAGTGCCATTCACAAACCCGCAGAGCTATAAATGATAACTCTCGTCCACAAATATATTGAGGGAAGGCAACGAAGAGGATATGAAAGCAAGGCAGAATTGCAGGAAACAGGTTTCAGGAGGTAGATTCGAATCGCCTTTAAAGCACATGAAAAGTTGCAAAACGTCGACAATGATGCCCTTGGCCAAAAAGGGCGTATGCGTTTTTTCCTGAGTATATTCAGGAAAAAACGCATACGCCCTTTTTGGCAGACCAAGCAACCTGGAAAGGCAAAACAGCGTTACAAAGAACTCTCGCTTCCCATCGGTCAAAAGGGCCATGCTGCAAAAAGTGTCAAAACCAGAAATGCAGGACAGGCCATGGAGAAATGGCAGCCTTGCTCCGCTGATGGGCGGGATGTAAATTGCCAACAGCCACTCTGGAGAAGTGTACGGTGTGTCCTGAAACATCGAAAAAACACAGCTTAGGGAGCATAGGGCACGTCCCCTCATGGGCGTATAAATTGGGAAAACTAAAAATCAGCAAGACACAGTCACCCCAAAGTTTAGGGCTGCTCTGTTGACAAGAACCTCCACTTCATGACACCTTAAATATCCCAGGAAAGAGAAAAATGGATAAAGAAGTTGTGGTCCTTATGTACAATGGAATATCACTCAGACATGAAATCAATGTCATAAGGCTAGAAAAAGCAAGATGAGTGGATTTAGGTACGACGATTCTAAGTGAAATAAGTCACACAGAAAAAGACACTTATCATAAGCTATCACTTATAGAGGGAATGTAAAAACCGCTACACTTGAACTGAATTACAAAACAGAACAGAGTCACACCTTTAGAAAACGCACTATGGCTGCTTAACGGGAAAGGTGAGGTGGGGTGATGCATAAAACAAGGGTTTCAAATTCGCTCAGATACCGTTCCATACACCCAATATGTAATAGACAAGACCTACTCCTTGCTCAGTGAACTGGACTCAACACCCCCTATTCACCACAGAAGAATATATCTGACTAGTAAGAATCTTAAAACCTATGTATTGATATCTCTCTGGAAGTGAGTCAAGTGGGTGTAAAGCCGCATAAACACAGCCGTGAAAAGCAGCTAAACCCCATTATAAAAATAAATTACTTTTAAAAACCCGTAAAACAAAGACAGTGAAAGAGAGAGAAATTCTTACAAAATTCGTTCAGGGGCTGTGATGCAACCTGGATTGACCATATCTAGACCCACAGCTGGATGAGACATATGGGTGGACATTCTTGGGGTTGAGAGGTTGGGTGACGTTGGGTGAGAAAACACAGACCCTTTAAAGTAATACTGTGTGGTACCCATCCCATGGGTCCCAAATCTCCAGATTCAACGGCATTTTCCTACATCGAAAACATGCATGAGAAACCCAGAAGATGGTACACCGTGTGATTTTGAAAGGATTCTAATACGCACCTCATTTCTCATCTCCTTGTGTTCGGGTTCGCCATTCCAGCTACTTTACTAGCAATCTCCCTACTTGGAGAATCAGCACCTTTAACCTCCTTTTCCCTACAGGTTGCAATTTGTCCTGAGGATGAACGGCAAGAGGGGCAACCAATGAGAGACTAGATTTTGGTGTTGGGACCGGCAGAGGTCACTCTATTTTCCCATCAGGAAGAAGAATTAACCACAGGCTCAGCCTGCCGCCCGGAACCAGAAAATGGCCTTAAGCAATCCCGTGCTTTTGCGGCCAGCTCCCATAATAGACAGTTGAAAAATGGAGCTCAGGGGCACTGCAATTCACAAACCTGCTGAGTTATAAATGATAACTCTCGTCCACAAATATATTGAGGGAGGGCAACGAAGAGGATTTGAAAGCAAGGCCGAATTGCAGGAAACAGGTTTCAGGAGGTAGATTCGAATCGCCTTTAAAGCACATGAAAGGCGGCAAAACGTCGACAATGATGCCCTTGGCCAAAAAGGGCGTATGCGTTTTTTCCTGAATATATTCAGGAAAAAACGCATACGCCCTTTTTGGCCAACCAAGCAACGTGGAAAGGCAAATCAGCGCTACAAAGAAGTCTCGCTTCCCATCGGTCAAAAGGGCCATGCTGCAAAAAGTGTCAAAACCAGAAATGCAGGACAGGCCATGGAGAAATGGCAGCCTTGCTACACTGATGGGTGGGATGTAAATTGCCAACAGCCACTCTGGAGAAGTGTACGGTGTGTCTTGAAACATCGAAAAAACACAGCTTAGGGAGCATAGGGCACGTCCACTCATGGGCGTATAAATTGGGAAAACTAAAAATCAGCAAGACACAGGCACCCCAAAGTTTAGGGCTGCTCTGTTGACAAGAACCTCCACTTCATGACACCTTAAATATCCCAGGAAAGAGAAAAATGGATAAAGAAGTTGTGGTCCTTATGTACAATGGAATATCACTCAGACATGAAATCAATGTCATAAGGCTAGAAGAAGCAAGATGAGTGGACTTAGGTACGATGATTCTAAGTGAAATAAGTCACACAGAAAAAGACACTTATCATAAGCTCTCACTTATAGAGGGAATGTAAAAACCGCTACACTTGAACTGAATTACAAAACAGAACAGAGTCACACGTTTACAAAACACACTATGGCTGCTTAACGGGAAAGGTGAGGTGGGGTGATGCATAAAACAAGGGTTTCAAATTGGCTCAGATACTGTTCCATACACCCAATATGTAATAGAAAAGACCGACTCCTTGCTCAGTGAACTGGACTCAACACCCCCTATTCACCGCACAAGAATATATGTGACTAGTAAGAATCTTAAAACCTATGTATTGATATCTGTCTGGAAGTGAGTCAAGTGGGTGTAAAGCCGCATAAACACAGCCGTGAAAAGCAGGTAAACCCCATTATAAAAATAAATTACTTTTAAAAACCCGTAAAACAAAGACAGTGAAAGAGAGAGAAATTCTTACAAAATTCGTTCAGGGGCTGTGATGCAACCTGGATTGATCATATCTAGACCCACAGCTGGATGAGACATAAGGGTGGACACACTTGGGGCTGAGAGGTTGGGTGAGGTTGGGTGAGGAAACACAGACCCTTTAAAGTAATACTGCCTGGTACCCATCCCATGGGTCCCAAATCTCCAGGTTCAAGGGCATATTCCTACATCGAAAACATACATGAGAAACCCAGAAGGTGGTACACCGTGTGATTTTGAAAGGTTTCTAAAACGCACCTCATTTCTCATCTCCTTGTGCTCGGGTTCGCCATTCCAGGTACTTTACTAGCAATCTCCCTACTTGGAGAATCAGCACCTTTAACCTCCTGTTCCCTACAGGTTGCAATTTGTCCTGAGGATGAACGGAAGAGGGGCAACCAATGAGAGACTAGATCTAGGTGTTGGGACAGGCACAGGTCACTCTATTTTCCCATCAGGAAGAAGAATTAACCACAGGCTCAGCCTGCCGCCCAGAAGCAGAATAGGGCCTGAGGCAATGCCGCGCTCCTGCGGCCAGCTCCCAAAAAAGCGAGTTGAAAAATGGAGCCCAGGGACACTGCCATTCACAAACCCGCAGAGTTATAAATGATAACTCTCGTCCACAAATATATTGAGGGAAGGCAACGAAGAGGATTTGAAAGCAAGGCAGAATTGCAGGAAACAGGTTTCAGGAGGTAGATTCGAATCGCCTTTAAAGCACATGAAAAGTCGCAAATCGTCGACAATGATGCCCTTGGCCAAAAAGGGCGTATGCGTTTTTTCCTGAATATATTCAGGAAAAAACGCATACGCCCTTTTTGGCCAACCAAGCAACCTGGAAAGGCAAATCAGCGCTACAAAGAAGTCTCGCTTCCCATCGGTCAAAAGGGCCATGCTGCCTAAAAGTGTCAAAACCAGAAATGCAGGACAGGCCATAGAGAAATGGCAGCCTTGCTACGCTGATGGGCGGGATGTAAATTGCCAACAGCCACTCTGGAGAAGTGTACGGTGTGTCCTGAAACATCTAAAACACACAGCTTACGGAGCATAGGGCACGTCCACTCATGGGCGTATAAATTGGGAAAACTAAAAATCAGCAAGACACAGGCACCCCAAAGTTTAGGGCTGCTCTGTTGACAAGAACCTCCACTTCATGACACCTTAAATATCCCAGGAAAGAGAAAAATGGATAAAGAAGTTGTGATCATTATGTACAATGGAATATCACTCAGACATGAAATCAATGTCATAAGGCTAGAAGAAGCAAGATGAGTGGATTTAGGTACGACGATTCTAAGTGAAATAAGTCACACAGAAAAAGACCCTTATCATAAGCTATCACTTATAGAGGGAATGTAAAAACCGCTACACTTGAACTGAATTACAAAACAGAACAGAGTCACACCTTTAGAAAACACACTATGGCTGCTTAACGGGAAAGGTGAGGTGGGGTGATGCATAAAAGAAGGGTTTCAAATTCGCTCAGATACCGTTCCATACACCCAATATGTAATAGAAAAGACCGACTCCTTGCTCAGTGAACTGGACTCAACACCCCCTATTCACCGCACAAGAATATATGTGACCAGTAAGAATCTTAAAACCTATGTATTGATATCTGTCTGGAAGTGAGTCAAATGGGTGTAAAGCCGCATAAACACAGCCGTGAAAAGCAGCTAAACCCCATTATAAAAATAAATTACTTTTAAAAACCCGTAAAACAAAGACAGTAAAAGAGAGAGAAATTCTTCCAAAATTCTTTCAGGGGCTGTGATGCAACCTGGATTGACCATATCTAGACACACAGCTGGATGAGACATAACGTTGGACACTCTTGGGGCTGAGAGGTTGGGTGAGGTTGGGTGAGCAAACGCACAACCTTTAAAGTAATACTGCGTGGTACGCATCCCATGGGTCCCAAATCTCCAGGTTCAAGGGCATCTTCCTACATCGAAAACATACATGAGAAACCCAGAAGATGGTACACCGTGTGATTTTGAAAGGTTTCTAAAAGGCACCTCATTTCTCATCTCCTTGTGCTCGGGTTCGCCATTCCAGGTACTTTACTAGCAATCTCCCTACTTGGAGAATCAGCACCTTTAACCTCCTGTTCCCTACAGGTTGCAATTTGTCCTGAGGATGAACGGGAAGAGGGGCAACCAATGAGAGACTAGATCTAGGTGTTGGGACAGGCACAGGTCACTGTATTTTCCCATCAGGAAGAAGAATTAACCACAGGCTCAGCCTGCCGCCCAGAAGCAGAATAGGGCCTGAGGCAATCCCGCACTCTTACGGCCAGCTCCCAAAAAAGCGAGTTGAAAAATGGAGCCCAGGGACACTGCCATTCACAAACCCGCAGACTTATAAATGATAACTCTCGTCCACAAATATATTGAGGGAAGGCAACGAAGAGGATTTGAAAGCAAGGCAGAATTGCAGGAAACAGGTTTCAGGAGGTAGATTCGAATCGCCTTTAAAGCACATGAAAAGTCGCAAAACGTCGACAATGATGCCCTTGGCCAAAAAGGGCGTATGCGTTTTTTCCTGAATATATTCAGGAAAAAACGCATACGCCCTTTTTGGCCAACCAAGCAACCTGGAAAGGCAAATCAGCGCTACAAAGTAGTCTCGCTTCCCATCGGTCAAAAGGGCCATGCTGCAAAAAGTGTCAAAACCAGAAATGCAGGACAGGCCATGGAGAAATGGCAGCCTTGCTACGCTGATGGGCGGGATGTAAATTGCCAACAGCCACTCTGGATAAGTGTACGGTGTGTCCTGAAACATCGAAAAAACACAGCTTAGGGAGCATAGGGCACGTCCACTCATGGGCGTATAAATTGGGAAAACTAAAAATCAGCAAGACACAGGCACCCCAAAGTTTAGGGCTGCTCTGTTGACAAGAACCTCCACTTCATGACACCTTAAATATCCCAGGAATGAGAAAAATGGATAAAGAAGTTGTGGTCCTTATGTACAAAGGAATATCACTCAGACATGAAATCAATGTCAAAAGGTTAGAAGAAGCAAGATGAGTGGACTTAGGTACGATGATTCTAAGTGAAATAAGTCACACAGAAAAAGACACTTATCATAAGCTATCACTTATAGAGGGAATGTAAAAACCGCTACACTTGAACTGAATTACAAAACAGAACAGAGTCACACGTTTACAAAACACACTATGGCTGCTTAACGGGAAAGGTGAGGTGGGGTGATGCATAAAACAAGGGTTTCAAATTGGCTCAGATACCGTTCCATACACCCAATATGTAATAGACAAGACCTACTCCTTGCTCCGTGAACTGGACTCAACACCCCCTATTCACCGCACAAGAATATATGTGACTAGTAAGAATCGTAAAACCTATGTATTGATATCTGTCTGGAAGTGAGTCAAGTGGGTGTAAAGCCGCATAAACACAGCCGTGAAAAGCAGGTAAACCCCATTATAAAAATAAATTACTTTTAAAAACCCGTAAAACAAAGACAGTGAAAGAGAGAGAAATTCTTACAAAATTCGTTCAGGGGCTGTGATGCAACCTGGATTGATCACATCTAAACCCACAGCTGGATGAGACATAAGGTTGGACACACTTGGGGCTGAGAGGTTGGGTGAGGTTGGGTGAGCAAACACAGACCCTTTAAAGTAATACTGCCTGGTACCCATCCCATGGTTCCCAAATCTCCAGATTCAAGGGCATATTCCTACATCGAAAACATGCATGAGAAACCCAGAAGGTGGTACACCGAGTGATTTTGAAAGGTTTCTAAAACGCACCTCATTTCTCATCTCCTTGTGCTCGGGTTCGCCATTCCAGGTACTTTACTAGCAATCTCCCTAGTTGGAGAATCAGCACCTTTAACCTTTTGATCCCTACAGGTTGCAATTTGTCCTGAGGATGAACGGGAAGAGGGGCAACCAATGAGAGACTAGATCTAGGTGTTGGGACAGGCACAGGTCACTCTATTTTCCCATCAGGAAGAAGAATTAACCACAGGCTCAGCCTGCCGCCCAGAAGCAGAATAGGGCCTGAGGCAATCCCGCGCTCTTGCGGCCAGCTCCCAAAAAAGCGATTTGAAAAATGGAGCCCAGGGACACTGCCATTCACAAAACCGCAGAGTTATAAATGATAACTCTCGTCCACAAATATATTGAGGGAAGGCAATGAAGAGGATTTGAAAGAAAGGCAGAATTGCAGGAAACAGGTTTCAGGAGATAGATTCGAATCGCCTTTAAAGCACATGAAAAGTCGCAAAACGTCGACAATGATGCCCTTGGCTAAAAAGGGCGTATGCGTTTTTTCCTGAATATATTCAGGAAAAAACGCATACGCCCTTTTTGGCCAACCAAGCAACCTGGAAAGGCAAATCAGCGCTACAAAGTAGTCTCGCTTCCCATCGGTCAAAAGGGCCATGCTGCAAAAAGTGTCAAAACCAGAAATGCAGGACAGGCCATGGAGAAATGGCAGCCTTGCTACGCTGATGGGCGGGATGTAAATTGCCAACAGCCACTCTGGAGAAGTGTACGGTGTGTCCTGAAACATCTAAAACACACACCTTAGGGAGCATAGGGCACATCCACTCATGGGCGTATAAATTGGGAAAACTAAAAATCAGCAAGACACAGGCACCCCAAAGTTTAGGGCTGCTCTGTTGACAAGAACCTCCACTTCATGACACCTTTAATATCCCAGGAAAGAGAAAAATGGATAAAGAAGTTGTGGTCCTTATGTACAATGGAATATCACGCAGACATGAAATCAATATCATAAGGCTAGAAGAATCAAGATGAGTGGACTTAGGTACGATGATTCTAAGTGAAATAAGTCACACAGAAAAAGACACTTATCATAAGCTATCACTTATAGAGGGAATGTAAAAACCGCTACACTTGAACTGAGTTACAAAACAGGACAGAATCACACGTTTAGAAAACATACTATGGCTGCTTAACGGGAAAGGTGAGGTGGGGTGATGCATAAAACAAGGGTTTCAAATTCGCTCAGATACCGTTCCATACACCCAATATGTAATAGAAAAGACCGACTCCTTGCTCAGTGAACTGGACTCAACACCCCCTATTTACCGCACAAGAATATATGTGACTAGTAAGAATCTTAAAACCTATGTATTGATATCTGTCTGGAAGTGAGTCAAATGGGTGTAAAGCCGCATAAACACAGCCGTGAAAAGCAGGTAAACCCCATTATAAAAATAAATTACTTTTAAAAACCCGTAAAACAAAGACAGTGAAAGAGAGAGAAATTCTTCCAAAATTCGGTCAGGGGCTGTGATGCAACCTGGATTGACCATATCTAGACACACAGCTGGATGAGACATAACGGTGGACACTCTTGGGGCTGAGAGGTTGGGTGAGCAAACACACAACCTTTAAAGTAATACTGCGTGGTACGCATCCCATGGGTCCCAAATCTCCAGGTTCAAGGGCATCTTCCTACATCGAAAACTTACATGAGAAACCCAGAAGATGGTACACCGTGTGATTTTGAAAGGTTTCTAAAAGGCACCTCATTTCTCATCTCCTTGTGCTCGGGTTCGCCATTCCAGGTACTTTACTAGCAATCTCCCTACTTGGAGAATCAGCACCTTTAACCTCCTGTTCCCTACAGGTTGCAATTTGTCCTGAGGATGAACGGGAAGAGGGGCAACCAATGAGAGACTAGATCTAGGTGTTGGGACAGGCACAGGTCACTGTATTTTCCCATCAGGAAGAAGAATTAACCACAGGCTCAGCCTGCCGCCCAGAAGCAGAATAGGGCCTGAGGCAATCCCGCACTCTTACGGCCAGCTCCCAAAAAAGCGAGTTGAAAAATGGAGCCCAGGGACACTGCCATTCACAAACCCGCAGAGTTATAAATGATAACTCTCGTCCACAAATATATTGAGGGAAGGCAACGAAGAGGATTTGAAAGCAAGGCAGAATTGCAGGAAACAGGTTTCAGGAGGTAGATTCGAATCGCCTTTAAAGCACATGAAAAGTCGCAAATCGTCGACAATGATGCCCTTGGCCAAAAAGGGCGTATGCGTTTTTTCCTGAATATATTCAGGAAAAAACGCATACGCCCTTTTTGGCCAACCAAGCAACCTGGAAAGGCAAATCAGCGCTACAAAGAAGTCTCGCTTCCCATCGGTCAAAAGGGCCATGCTGCAAAAAGTGTCAAAACCAGAAATGCAGGACAGGCCATGGAGAAATGGCAGCCTTGCTACGCTGATGGGCGGGATGTAAATTGCCAACAGCCACTCTGGAGAAGTGTACGGTGTGTCCTGAAACATCGAAAAAACACAGCTTAGGGAGCATAGGGCACGTCCACTCATGGGCGTATAAATTGGGAAAACTAAAAATCAGCAAGACACAGGCACCCCAAAGTTTAGGGCTGCTCTGTTGACAAGAACCTCCACTTCATGACACCTTAAATATCCCAGGAAAGAGAAAAATGGATAAAGAAGTTGTGGTCCTTATGTACAAAGGAATATCACTCAGACATGAAATCAATGTCATAAGGCTAGAAGAAGCAAGATGAGTGGACTTAGGTACGATGATTCTAAGTGAAATAAGTCACACAGAAAAAGACACTTATCATAAGCTATCACTTATAGAGGGAATGTAAAAACCGCTACACTTGAACTGAATTACAAAACAGAACAGAGTCACACGTTTACAAAACACACTATGGCTGCTTAACGGGAAAGGTGAGGTGGGGTGATGCATAAAACAAGGGTTTCAAATTGGCTCAGATACCGTTCCATACACCCAATATGTAATAGAAAAGACCGACTCCTTGCTCAGTGAACTGGACTCAACACCCCCTATTCACCGCACAAGAATATATGTGACTAGTAAGAATCGTAAAACCTATGTATTGATATCTGTCTGGAAGTGAGTCAAGTGGGTGTGAAGCCGCATAAACACAGCCGTGAAAAGCAGGTAAACCCCATTATAATAATAAATTACTTTTAAAAACCCGTAAAACAAAGACAGTGAAAGAGAGAGAAATTCTTACAAAATTCGTTCAGGGGCTGTGATGCAACCTGGATTGATCATATCTAGACCCACAGCTGGATGAGACATAAGGGTGGACACACTTGGGGCTGAGAGGTTGGGTGAGGTTGGGTGAGCAAACACAGACCCTTTAAAGTAATACAGCCTGGTACCCATCCCATGGGTCCCAAATCTCCAGGTTCAAGGGCATCTTCCTACATCGAAAACATGCATGAGAAACCCAGAAGATGGTACACCGTGTGATTTTGAAAGGTTTCTATAACGCACCTCATTTCTCATCTCCTTGTGCTCGGGTTCGCCATTCCAGCTACTTTACTAGCAATCTCCCTACTTGGAGAATCAGCACCTTTAACCTCCTGTTCCGTACAGTTTGCAATTTGTCCTGAGGATGAAAGGGAAGAGGGGCAACCAATGAGAGACTAGATCTAGGTGTTGGGACAGGCACAGGTCACTCTATTTTCCCATCAGGAAGAAGAATTAACCACAGGCTCAGCCTGCCGCCCAGAAGCAGAATAGGGCCTGAGGCAATGCCGCGCTCCTGCGGCCAGCTCCCAAAAAAGCGAGTTGAAAAATGGAGCCCAGGGACACTGCCATTCACAAACCCGCAGAGTTATAAACGATAACTCTCGTCCACAAATATATTGAGGGAAGGCAACGAAGAGGATTTGAAAGCAAGGCAGAATTGCAGTAAACAGGTTTCAGGAGGTAGATTCGAATCGCCTTTAAAGCACATGAAAAGTCGCAAAACGTCGACAATGATGCCCTTGGCCAAAAAGGGCGTATGCGTTTTTTCCTGAATATATTCAGGAAAAAACGCATACGCCCTTTTTGGCCAACCAAGCAACCTGGAAAGGCAAATCAGCGCTACAAAGAAGTCTCGCTTCCCATCGGTCAAAAGGGCCATGCTGCAAAAAGTGTCAAAACCAGAAATGCAGGACAGGCCATAGAGAAATGGCAGCCTTGCTACGCTGATGGGCGGGATGTAAATTGCCAACAGCCACTCTGGAGAAGTGTACGGTGTGTCCTGAAACATCTAAAACACACAGCTTACGGAGCATAGGGCACGTCCACTCATGGGCGTATAAATTGGGAAAACTAAAAATCAGCAAGACACAGGCACCCCAAAGTTTAGGGCTGCTCTGTTGACAAGAACCTCCACTTCATGACACCTTAAATACCCCAGGAAAGAGAAAAATGGATAAAGAAGTTGTGATCATTATGTACAATGGAATATCACTCAGACATGAAATCAATGTCATAAGGCTAGAAGAAGCAAGATGAGTGGATTTAGGTACGACGATTCTAAGTGAAATAAGTCACACAGAAAAAGACCCTTATCATAAGCTATCACTTATAGAGGGAATGTAAAAACCGCTACACTTGAACTGAATTACAAAACAGAACAGAGTCACACCTTTAGAAAACACACTATGGCTGCTTAACGGGAAAGGTGAGGTGGGGTGATGCATAAAAGAAGGGTTTCAAATTCGCTCAGATACCGTTCCATACACCCAATATGTAATAGAAAAGACCGACTCCTTGCTCAGTGAACTGGACTCAACACCCCCTATTCACCGCACAAGAATATATGTGACCAGTAAGAATCTTAAAACCTATGTATTGATATCTGTCTGGAAGTGAGTCAAATGGGTGTAAAGCCGCATAAACACAGCCGTGAAAAGCAGCTAAACCCCATTATAAAAATAAATTACTTTTAAAAACCCGTAAAACAAAGACAGTAAAAGAGAGAGAAATTCTTCCAAAATTCTTTCAGGGGCTGTGATGCAACCTGGATTGACCATATCTAGACACACAGCTGGATGAGACATAACGTTGGACACTCTTGGGGCTGAGAGGTTGGGTGAGGTTGGGTGAGCAAACGCACAACCTTTAAAGTAATACTGCGTGGTACGCATCCCATGGGTCCCAAATCTCCAGGTTCAAGGGCATCTTCCTACATCGAAAACATACATGAGAAACCCAGAAGATGGTACACCGTGTGATTTTGAAAGGTTTCTAAAAGGCACCTCATTTCTCATCTCCTTGTGCTCGGGTTCGCCATTCCAGGTACTTTACTAGCAATCTCCCTACTTGGAGAATCAGCACCTTTAACCTCCTGTTCCCTACAGGTTGCAATTTGTCCTGAGGATGAACGGGAAGAGGGGCAACCAATGAGAGACTAGATCTAGGTGTTGGGACAGGCACAGGTCACTGTATTTTCCCATCAGGAAGAAGAATTAACCACAGGCTCAGCCTGCCGCCCAGAAGCAGAATAGGGCCTGAGGCAATCCCGCACTCTTACGGCCAGCTCCCAAAAAAGCGAGTTGAAAAATGGAGCCCAGGGACACTGCCATTCACAAACCCGCAGACTTATAAATGATAACTCTCGTCCACAAATATATTGAGGGAAGGCAACGAAGAGGATTTGAAAGCAAGGCAGAATTGCAGGAAACAGGTTTCAGGAGGTAGATTCGAATCGCCTTTAAAGCACATGAAAAGTCGCAAAACGTCGACAATGATGCCCTTGGCCAAAAAGGGCGTATGCGTTTTTTCCTGTATATATTCAGGAAAAAACGCATACGCCCTTTTTGGCCAACCAAGCAACCTGGAAAGGCAAATCAGCGCTACAAAGTAGTCTCGCTTCCCATCGGTCAAAAGGGCCATGCTGCAAAAAGTGTCAAAACCAGAAATGCAGGACAGGCCATGGAGAAATGGCAGCCTTGCTACGCTGATGGGCGGGATGTAAATTGCCAACAGCCACTCTGGATAAGTGTACGGTGTGTCCTGAAACATCGAAAAAACACAGCTTAGGGAGCATAGGGCACGTCCACTCATGGGCGTATAAATTGGGAAAACTAAAAATCAGCAAGACACAGGCACCCCAAAGTTTAGGGCTGCTCTGTTGACAAGAACCTCCACTTCATGACACCTTAAATATCCCAGGAAAGAGAAAAATGGATAAAGAAGTTGTGGTCCTTATGTACAAAGGAATATCACTCAGACATGAAATCAATGTCATAAGGTTAGAAGAAGCAAGATGAGTGGACTTAGGTACGATGATTCTAAGTGAAATAAGTCACACAGAAAAAGACACTTATCATAAGCTATCACTTATAGAGGGAATGTAAAAACCGCTACACTTGAACTGAATTACAAAACAGAACAGAGTCACACGTTTACAAAACACACTATGGCTGCTTAACGGGAAAGGTGAGGTGTGGTGATGCATAAAACAAGGGTTTCAAATTGGCTCAGATACCGTTCCATACACCCAATATGTAATAGAAAAGACCGACTCCTTGCTCAGTGAACTGGACTCAACACCCCCTATTCACCGCACAAGAATATATGTGACTAGTAAGAATCGTAAAACCTATGTATTGATATCTGTCTGGAAGTGAGTCAAGTGGGTGTAAAGCCGCATAAACACAGCCGTGAAAAGCAGGTAAACCCCATTATAAAAATAAATTACTTTTAAAAACCCGTAAAACAAAGACAGTGAAAGAGAGAGAAATTCTTACAAAATTCGTTCAGGGGCTGTGATGCAACCTGGATTGATCACATCTAAACCCACAGCTGGATGAGACATAAGGTTGGACACACTTGGGGCTGAGAGGTTGGGTGAGGTTGGGTGAGCAAACACAGACCCTTTAAAGTAATACTGCCTTGTACCCATCCCATGGTTCCCAAATCTCCAGATTCAAGGGCATATTCCTACATCGAAAACATGCATGAGAAACCCAGAAGGTGGTACACGGAGTGATTTTGAAAGGTTTCTAAAACGCACCTCATTTCTCATCTCCTTGTGCTCGGGTTCGCCATTCCAGGTACTTTACTAGCAATCTCCCTAGTTGGAGAATCAGCACCTTTAACCTTTTGATCCCTACAGGTTGCAATTTGTCCTGAGGATGAACGGGAAGAGGGGCAACCAATGAGAGACTAGATCTAGGTGTTGGGACAGGCACAGGTCACTCTATTTTCCCATCAGGAAGAAGAATTAACCACAGGCTCAGCCTGCCGCCCAGAAGCAGAATAGGGCCTGAGGCAATCCCGCGCTCTTGCGGCCAGCTCCCAAAAAAGCGATTTGAAAAATGGAGCCCAGGGACACTGCCATTCACAAAACCGCAGAGTTATAAATGATAACTCTCGTCCACAAATATATTGAGGGAAGGCAATGAAGAGGATTTGAAAGAAAGGCAGAATTGCAGGAAACAGGTTTCAGGAGATAGATTCGAATCGCCTTTAAAGCACATGAAAAGTCGCAAAACGTCGACAATGATGCCCTTGGCTAAAAAGGGCGTATGCGTTTTTTCCTGAATATATTCAGGAAAAAACGCATACGCCCTTTTTGGCCAACCAAGCAACCTGGAAAGGCAAATCAGCGCTACAAAGTAGTCTCGCTTCCCATCGGTCAAAAGGGCCATGCTGCAAAAAGTGTCAAAACCAGAAATGCAGGACAGGCCATGGAGAAATGGCAGCCTTGCTACGCTGATGGGCGGGATGTAAATTGCCAACAGCCACTCTGGAGAAGTGTACGGTGTGTCCTGAAACATCTAAAACACACACCTTAGGGAGCATAGGGCACATCCACTCATGGGCGTATAAATTGGGAAAACTAAAAATCAGCAAGACACAGGCACCCCAAAGTTTAGGGCTGCTCTGTTGACAATAACCTCCACTTCATGACACCTTTAATATCCCAGGAAAGAGAAAAATGGATAAAGAAGTTGTGGTCCTTATGTACAATGGAATATCACGCAGACATGAAATCAATATCATAAGGCTAGAAGAATCAAGATGAGTGGACTTAGGTACGATGATTCTAAGTGAAATAAGTCACACAGAAAAAGACACTTATCATAAGCTATCACTTATAGAGGGAATGTAAAAACCGCTACACTTGAACTGAGTTACAAAACAGGACAGAATCACACGTTTAGAAAACATACTATGGCTGCTTAACGGGAAAGGTGAGGTGGGGTGATGCATAAAACAAGGGTTTCAAATTCGCTCAGATACCGTTCCATACACCCAATATGTAATAGAAAAGACCGACTCCTTGCTCAGTGAACTGGACTCAACACCCCCTATTTACCGCACAAGAATATATGTGACTAGTAAGAATCTTAAAACCTATGTATTGATATCTGTCTGGAAGTGAGTCAAATGGGTGTAAAGCCGCATAAACACAGCCGTGAAAAGCAGGTAAACCCCATTATAAAAATAAATTACTTTTAAAAACCCGTAAAACAAAGACAGTGAAAGAGAGAGAAATTCTTCCAAAATTCGGTCAGGGGCTGTGATGCAACCTGGATTGACCATATCTAGACACACAGCTGGATGAGACATAACGGTGGACACTCTTGGGGCTGAGAGGTTGGGTGAGCAAACACACAACCTTTAAAGTAATACTGCGTGGTACGCATCCCATGGGTCCCAAATCTCCAGGTTCAAGGGCATCTTCCTACATTGAAAACTTACATGAGAAACCCAGAAGATGGTACACCGTGTGATTTTGAAAGGTTTCTAAAAGGCACCTCATTTCTCATCTCCTTGTGCTCGTGTTCGCCATTCCAGGTACTTTACTAGCAATCTCCCTACTTGGAGAATCAGCACCTTTAACCTCCTGTTCCCTACAGGTTGCAATTTGTCCTGAGGATGAACGGGAAGAGGGGCAACCAATGAGAGACTAGATCTAGGTGTTGGGACAGGCACAGGTCACTCTATTTTCCCATCAGGAAGAAGAATTAACCACAGGCTCAGCCTGCCGCCCAGAAGCAGAATAGGGCCTGAGGCAATCCCGCACTCTTACGGCCAGCTCCCAAAAAAGCGAGTTGAAAAATGGAGCCCAGGGACACTGCCATTCACAAACCCGCAGACTTATAAATGATAACTCTCGTCCACAAATATATTGAGGGAAGGCAACGAAGAGGATTTGAAAGCAAGGCAGAATTGCAGGAAACAGGTTTCAGGAGGTAGATTCGAATCGCCTTTAAAGCACATGAAAAGTCGCAAATCGTCGACAATGATGCCCTTGGCCAAAAAGGGCGTATGCGTTTTTTCCTGAATATATTCAGGAAAAAACGCATACGCCCTTTTTGGCCAACCAAGCAACCTGGAAAGGCAAATCAGCGCTACAAAGTAGTCTCGCTTCCCATCGGTCAAAAGGGCCATGCTGCAAAAAGTGTCAAAACCAGAAATGCAGGACAGGCCATGGAGAAATGGCAGCCTTGCTACGCTGATGGGCGGGATGTAAATTGCCAACAGCCACTCTGGAGAAGTGTACGGTGTGTCCTGAAACATCGAAAAAACACAGCTTAGGGAGCATAGGGCACGTCCACTCATGGGCGTATAAATTGGGAAAACTAAAAATCAGCAAGACACAGGCACCCCAAAGTTTAGGGCTGCTCTGTTGACAAGAACCTCCACTTCATGACACCTTAAATATCCCAGGAAAGAGAAAAATGGATAAAGAAGTTGTGGTCCTTATGTACAAAGGAATATCACTCAGACATGAAATCAATGTCATAAGGCTAGAAGAAGCAAGATGAGTGGACTTAGGTACGATGATTCTAAGTGAAATAAGTCACACAGAAAAAGACACTTATCATAAGCTATCACTTATAGAGGGAATGTAAAAACCGCTACACTTGAACTGAATTACAAAACAGAACAGAGTCACACGTTTACAAAACACACTATGGCTGCTTAACGGGAAAGGTGAGGTGGGGTGATGCATAAAACAAGGGTTTCAAATTGGCTCAGATACCGTTCCATACACCCAATATGTAATAGAAAAGACCGACTCCTTGCTCAGTGAACTGGACTCAACACCCCCTATTCACCGCACAAGAATATATGTGACTAGTAAGAATCGTAAAACCTATGTATTGATATCTGTCTGGAAGTGAGTCAAGTGGGTGTGAAGCCGCATAAACACAGCCGTGAAAAGCAGGTAAACCCCATTATAAAAATAAATTACTTTTAAAAACCCGTAAAACAAAGACAGTGAAAGAGAGAGAAATTCTTACAAAATTCGTTCAGGGGCTGTGATGCAACCTGGATTGATCATATCTAGACCCACAGATGGATGAGACATAAGGGTGGACACACTTGGGGCTGAGAGGTTGGGTGAGGTTGGGTGAGCAAACACAGACCCTTTAAATTAATACAGCCTGGTACCCATCCCATGGGTCCCAAATCTCCAGGTTCAAGGGCATCTTCCTACATCGAAAACATGCATGAGAAACCCAGAAGATGGTACACCGTGTGATTTTGAAAGGTTTCTATAACGCACCTCATTTCTCATCTCCTTGTGCTCGGGTTCGCCATTCCAGCTACTTTACTAGCAATCTCCCTACTTGGAGAATCAGCACCTTTAACCTCCTGTTCCCTACAGTTTGCAATTTGTCCTGAGGATGAAAGGGAAGAGGGGCAACCAATGAGAGACTAGATCTAGGTGTTGGGACAGGCACAGGTCACTCTATTTTCCCATCAGGAAGAAGAATTAACCACAGGCTCAGCCTGCCGCCCAGAAGCAGAATAGGGCCTGAGGCAATGCCGCGCTCCTGCGGCCAGCTCCCAAAAAAGCGAGTTGAAAAATGGAGCCCAGGGACACTGCCATTCACAAACCCGCAGAGTTATAAACGATAACTCTCGTCCACAAATATATTGAGGGAAGGCAACGAAGAGGATTTGAAAGCAAGGCAGAATTGCAGTAAACAGGTTTCAGGAGGTAGATTCGAATCGCCTTTAAAGCACATGAAAAGTCGCAAAACGTCGACAATGATGCCCTTGGCCATAAAGGGCGTATGCGTTTTTTCCTGAATATATTCAGGAAAAAACGCATACGCCCTTTTTGGCCAACCAAGCAACCTGGAAAGGCAAATCAGCGCTACAAAGAAGTCTCGCTTCCCATCGGTAAAAAGGGCCATGCTGCAGAAAGTGTCAAAACCAGAAATGCAGGACAGGCCATGGAGAAATGGCAGCCTTGCTACGCTGATGGGCGGGATGTAAATTGCCAACAGCCACTCTGGAGAAGTGTACGGTGTGTCCTGAAACATCTAAAACACACAGCTTAGGGAGCATAGGGCACGTCCACTCATGGGCGTATAAATTGGGAAAACTAAAAATCAGCAAGACACAGGCACCCCAAAGTTTAGGGCTGCTCTGTTGACAAGAACCTCCACTTCATGACACCTTAAATATCCCAGGAAAGAGAAAAATGGATAAAGAAGTTGTGATCATTATGTACAATGGAATATCACTCAGACATGAAATCAATGTCATAAGGCTAGAAGAAGCAAGATGAGTGGATTTAGGTACGACGATTCTAAGTGAAATAAGTCACACAGAAAAAGACACTTATCATAAGCTATCACTTATAGAGGGAATGTAAAAACCGCTACACTTGAACTGAATTACAAAACAGAACAGAGTCACACCTTTAGAAAACACACTATTGCTGCTTAACGGGAAAGGTGAGGTGTGGTGATGCATAAAACAAGGGTTTCAAATTCGCTCAGATACCGTTCCATACACCCAATATGTAATAGAAAAGACCGACTCCTTGCTCAGTGAACTGGACTCAACACCCCCTATTCACCGCACAAGAATATATGTGACCAGTAAGAATCTTAAAACCTATGTATTGATATCTGTCTGGAAGTGAGTCAAGTGGGTGTAAAGCCGCATAAACACAGCCGTGAAAAGCAGCTAAACCCCATTATAAAAATGAATTACTTTTAAAAACCCGTAAAACAAAGACAGTGAAAGAGAGAGAAATTCTTCCAAAATTCGGTCAGGGGCTGTGATGCAACCTGGATTGACCATATCTAGACACACAGCTGGATGAGACATAAGGGTGGACACTCTTGGGGCTGAGAGGTTGGGTGAGGTTGGGTGAGCAAACGCACAACCTTTAAAGTAATACTGCGTGGTACGCATCCCATGGGTCCCAAATCTCCAGGTTCAAGGGCATCTTCCTACATCGAAAACATACATGAGAAACCCAGAAGATGGTACACCGTGTGATTTTGAAAGGTTTCTAAAAGGCACCTCATTTCTCATCTCCTTGTGCTCGGGTTCGCCATTCCAGGTACTTTACTAGCAATCTCCCTACTTGGAGAATCAGCACCTTTAACCTCCTGTTCCCTACAGGTTGCAATTTGTCCTGAGGATGAACGGGAAGAGGGGCAACCAATGAGAGACTAGATCTAGGTGTTGGGACAGGCACAGGTCACTCTATTTTCCCATCAGGAAGAAGAATTAACCACATGCTCAGCCTGCCGCCCAGAAGCAGAATAGGGCCTGAGGCAATCCCGCGCTCTTAAGGCCAGGTCCCAAAAAAGCCAGTTGAAAAATGGAGACCAGGGACACTGCCATTCACAAACCCGCAGAGTTATAAATGATAACTCTCGTCCACAAATATATTGAGGGAAGGCAACGAAGAGGATTTGAAAGCAAGGCAGAATTGCAGGAAACAGGTTTCAGGAGGTAGATTCGAATCGCCTTTAAAGCACATGAAAAGTCGCAAAACGTCGACAATGATGCCCTTGGCCAAAAAGGGCGTATGCGTTTTTTCCTGAATATATTCAGGAAAAAACGCATACGCCCTTTTTGGCCAACCAAGCAACCTGGAAAGGCAAATCAGCGCTACAAAGAAGTCTCGCTTCCCATCGGTAAAAAGGGCCATGCTGCAGAAAGTGTCAAAACCAGAAATGCAGGACAGGCCATGGAGAAATGGCAGCCTTGCTACGCTGATGGGCGGGATGTAAATTGCCAACAGCCACTCTGGAGAAGTGTACGGTGTGTCCTGAAACATCTAAAACACACAGCTTAGGGAGCATAGGGCACGTCCACTCATGGGCGTATAAATTGGGAAAACTAAAAATCAGCAAGACACAGGCACCCCAAAGTTTAGGGCTGCTCTGTTGACAAGAACCTCCACTTCATGACACCTTAAATATCCCAGGAAAGAGAAAAATGGATAAAGAAGTTGTGATCATTATGTACAATGGAATATCACTCAGACATGAAATCAATGTCATAAGGCTAGAAGAAGCAAGATGAGTGGATTTAGGTACGACGATTCTAAGTGAAATAAGTCACACAGAAAAAGACACTTATCATAAGCTATCACTTATAGAGGGAATGTAAAAACCGCTACACTTGAACTGAATTACAAAACAGAACAGAGTCACACCTTTAGAAAACACACTATTGCTGCTTAACGGGAAAGGTGAGGTGTGGTGATGCATAAAACAAGGGTTTCAAATTCGCTCAGATACCGTTCCATACACCCAATATGTAATAGAAAAGACCGACTCCTTGCTCAGTGAACTGGACTCAACACCCCCTATTCACCGCACAAGAATATATGTGACCAGTAAGAATCTTAAAACCTATGTATTGATATCTGTCTGGAAGTGAGTCAAGTGGGTGTAAAGCCGCATAAACACAGCCGTGAAAAGCAGCTAAACCCCATTATAAAAATGAATTACTTTTAAAAACCCGTAAAACAAAGACAGTGAAAGAGAGAGAAATTCTTCCAAAATTCGGTCAGGGGCTGTGATGCAACCTGGATTGACCATATCTAGACACACAGCTGGATGAGACATAAGGGTGGACACTCTTGGGGCTGAGAGGTTGGGTGAGGTTGGGTGAGCAAACGCACAACCTTTAAAGTAATACTGCGTGGTACGCATCCCATGGGTCCCAAATCTCCAGGTTCAAGGGCATCTTCCTACATCGAAAACATACATGAGAAACCCAGAAGATGGTACACCGTGTGATTTTGAAAGGTTTCTAAAAGGCACCTCATTTCTCATCTCCTTGTGCTCGGGTTCGCCATTCCAGGTACTTTACTAGCAATCTCCCTACTTGGAGAATCAGCACCTTTAACCTCCTGTTCCCTACAGGTTGCAATTTGTCCTGAGGATGAACGGGAAGAGGGGCAACCAATGAGAGACTAGATCTAGGTGTTGGGACAGGCACAGGTCACTCTATTTTCCCATCAGGAAGAAGAATTAACCACAGGCTCAGCCTGCCGCCCAGAAGCAGAATAGGGCCTGAGGCAATCCCGCACTCTTACGGCCAGCTCCCAAAAAAGCGAGTTGAAAAATGGAGCCCAGGGACACTGCCATTCACAAACCCGCAGACTTATAAATGATAACTCTCGTCCACAAATATATTGAGGGAAGGCAACGAAGAGGATTTGAAAGCAAGGCAGAATTGCAGGAAACAGGTTTCAGGAGGTAGATTCGAATCGCCTTTAAAGCACATGAAAAGTCGCAAATCGTCGACAATGATGCCCTTGGCCAAAAAGGGCGTATGCGTTTTTTCCTGAATATATTCAGGAAAAAACGCATACGCCCTTTTTGGCCAACCAAGCAACCTGGAAAGGCAAATCAGCGCTACAAAGTAGTCTCGCTTCCCATCGGTCAAAAGGGCCATGCTGCAAAAAGTGTCAAAACCAGAAATGCAGGACAGGCCATGGAGAAATGGCAGCCTTGCTACGCTGATGGGCGGGATGTAAATTGCCAACAGCCACTCTGGAGAAGTGTACGGTGTGTCCTGAAACATCGAAAAAACACAGCTTAGGGAGCATAGGGCACGTCCACTCATGGGCGTATAAATTGGGAAAACTAAAAATCAGCAAGACACAGGCACCCCAAAGTTTAGGGCTGCTCTGTTGACAAGAACCTCCACTTCATGACACCTTAAATATCCCAGGAAAGAGAAAAATGGATAAAGAAGTTGTGGTCCTTATGTACAAAGGAATATCACTCAGACATGAAATCAATGTCATAAGGCTAGAAGAAGCAAGATGAGTGGACTTAGGTACGATGATTCTAAGTGAAATAAGTCACACAGAAAAAGACACTTATCATAAGCTATCACTTATAGAGGGAATGTAAAAACCGCTACACTTGAACTGAATTACAAAACAGAACAGAGTCACACGTTTACAAAACACACTATGGCTGCTTAACGGGAAAGGTGAGGTGGGGTGATGCATAAAACAAGGGTTTCAAATTGGCTCAGATACCGTTCCATACACCCAATATGTAATAGAAAAGACCGACTCCTTGCTCAGTGAACTGGACTCAACACCCCCTATTCACCGCACAAGAATATATGTGACTAGTAAGAATCGTAAAACCTATGTATTGATATCTGTCTGGAAGTGAGTCAAGTGGGTGTGAAGCCGCATAAACACAGCCGTGAAAAGCAGGTAAACCCCATTATAAAAATAAATTACTTTTAAAAACCCGTAAAACAAAGACAGTGAAAGAGAGAGAAATTCTTACAAAATTCGTTCAGGGGCTGTGATGCAACCTGGATTGATCATATCTAGACCCACAGCTGGATGAGACATAAGGGTGGACACACTTGGGGCTGAGAGGTTGGGTGAGGTTGGGTGAGCAAACACAGACCCTTTAAAGTAATACAGCCTGGTACCCATCCCATGGGTCCCAAATCTCCAGGTTCAAGGGCATCTTCCTACATCGAAAACATGCATGAGAAACCCAGAAGATGTTACACCGTGTGATTTTGAAAGGTTTCTATAACGCACCTCATTTCTCATCTCCTTGTGCTCGGGTTCGCCATTCCAGCTACTTTACTAGCAATCTCCCTACTTGGAGAATCAGCACCTTTAACCTCCTGTTCCGTACAGTTTGCAATTTGTCCTGAGGATGAAAGGGAAGAGGGGCAACCAATGAGAGACTAGATCTAGGTGTTGGGACAGGCACAGGTCACTCTATTTTCCCATCAGGAAGAAGAATTAACCACAGGCTCAGCCTGCCGCCCAGAAGCAGAATAGGGCCTGAGGCAATGCCGCGCTCCTGCGGCCAGCTCCCAAAAAAGCGAGTTGAAAAATGGAGCCCAGGGACACTGCCATTCACAAACCCGCAGAGTTATAAACGATAACTCTCGTCCACAAATATATTGAGGGAAGGCAACGAAGAGGATTTGAAAGCAAGGCAGAATTGCAGTAAACAGGTTTCAGGAGGTAGATTCGAATCGCCTTTAAAGCACATGAAAAGTCGCAAAACGTCGACAATGATGCCCTTGGCCAAAAAGGGCGTATGCGTTTTTTCCTGAATATATTCAGGAAAAAACGCATACGCCCTTTTTGGCCAACCAAGCAACCTGGAAAGGCAAATCAGCGCTACAAAGAAGTCTCGCTTCCCATCGGTAAAAAGGGCCATGCTGCAGAAAGTGTCAAAACCAGAAATGCAGGACAGGCCATGGAGAAATGGCAGCCTTGCTACGCTGATGGGCGGGATGTAAATTGCCAACAGCCACTCTGGAGAAGTGTACGGTGTGTCCTGAAACATCTAAAACACACAGCTTAGGGAGCATAGGGCACGTCCACTCATGGGCGTATAAATTGGGAAAACTAAAAATCAGCAAGACACAGGCACCCCAAAGTTTAGGGCTGCTCTGTTGACAAGAACCTCCACTTCATGACACCTTAAATATCCCAGGAAAGAGAAAAATGGATAAAGAAGTTGTGGTCCTTATGTACAATGGAATATCACTCAGACATAAAATCAATGTCATAAGGCTAGAAGAAGCAAGATGAGTGGATTTAGGTACGACGATTCTAAGTGAAATAAGTCACACAGAAAAAGACACTTATCATAAGCTATCACTTATAGAGGGAATGTAAAAACCGCTACACTTGAACTGAATTACAAAACAGAACAGAGTCACACCTTTAGAAAACACACTATGGCTGCTTAACGGGAAAGGTGAGGTGGGGTGATGCAAAAAACAGGGGTTTCAAATTCTCTCAGATACCGTTCCATACACCCAATATGTAATAGAAAAGACCGACTCCTTGCTCAGTGAACTGGACTCAACACCCCCTATTCACCGCACAAGAATATATGTGACTAGTAAGAATCTTAAAACCTATGTATTGATATCTGTCTGGAAGTGAGTCAAGTGGGTGTAAAGCCGCATAAACACAGCCGTGAAAAGCAGCTAAACCCCATTATAAAAATAAATTACTTTTAAAAACCCGTAAAACAAAGACAGTGAAAGAGAGAGAAATTCTTCCAAAATTCGGTCAGGGGCTGTGATGCAACCTGGATTGACCATATCTAGACACACAGCTGGATGAGACATAAGGGTGGACACTCTTGGGGCTGAAAGGTTGGGTGAGGTTGGGTGAGCAAACGCACAACCTTTAAAGTAATACTGCGTGGTACGCATCCCATTGGTCCCAAATATCCAGGTTCAAGGGCATCTTCCTACATCGAAAACATACATGAGAAACCCAGAAGATGGTACACCGTGTGATTTTGAAAGGTTTCTAAAAGGCACCTCATTTCTCATCTCCTTGTGCTCGGGTTCGCCATTCCAGGTACTTTACTAGCAATCTCCCTACTTGGAGAATCAGCACCTTTAACCTCCTGTTCCCTACAGGTTGCAATTTGTCCTGAGGATGAACGGGAAGAGGGGCAACCAATGAGAGACTAGATCTAGGTGTTGGGACAGGCACAGGTCACTCTATTTTCCCATCAGGAAGAAGAATTAACCACAGGCTCAGCCTGCCGCCCAGAAGCAGAATAGGGCCTGAGGCAATCCCGCGCTCTTAATGCCAGCTCCCAAAAAAGCGAGTTGAAAAATGGAGACCAGGGACACTGCCATTCACAAACCCGCAGAGTTATAAATGATAACTCTCGTCCACAAATATATTGAGGGAAGGCAACGAAGAGGATTTGAAAGCAAGGCAGAATTGCAGGAAACAGGTTTCAGGAGGTAGATTCGAATCGCCTTTAAAGCACATGAAAAGTCGCAAAACGTCGACAATGATGCCCTTGGCCAAAAAGGGCGTATGCGTTTTTTCCTGAATATATTCAGGAAAAAACGCATACGCCCTTTTTGGCCAACCAATCAACCTGGAAAGGCAAATCAGCGCTACAAAGAAGTCTCGCTTCCCATCGGTCAAAAGGGTCATGCTGCAGAAAGTGTCAAAACCAGAAATGCAGGACAGGCCATAGAGAAATGGCAGCCTTGCTACGCTGATGGGCGGGATGTAAATTGCCAACAGCCACTCTGGAGAAGTGTACGGTGTGTCCTGAAACATCGAAAAAACACAGCTTAGGGAGCATAGGGCACGTCCACTCATGGGCGTATAAATTGGGAAAACTAAAAATCAGCAAGACACAGGCACCCCAAAGTTTAGGGCTGCTCTGTTGACAAGAACCTCCACTTCATGACACCTTAAATATCCCAGGAAAGAGAAAAATGGATAAAGAAGTTGTGGTCCTTATGTACAATGGAATATCACTCAGACATGAAATCAATGTCATAAGGCTAGTAGAAGCAAGATGAGTGGTTTTAGGTACGACGATTCTAAGCGAAATAAGTCACACAGAAAAAGACACTTATCATAAGCTATCACTTATAGAGGGAATGTAAAAACCGCTACACTTGAACTGAATTACAAAACAGAACAGAGTCTCACGTTTAGAAAACACACTATGGCTGCTTAACGGGAAAGGTGAGGTGGGGTGATGCATAAAACAAGGTTTTCAAATTCGCTGAGATACCGTTCCATACACCCAATATGAAATAGACAAGACCTACTCCTTGCTCAGTGAACTGGACTCAACACCCCCTATTCAGCGCAGAAGAATATATGTGACTAGTAAGAATCTTAAAACCTATGTATTGATATCTGTCTGGAAGTGAGTCCAGCTGGTGTAAAGCCGCATAAACACAGCGGTGAAAAGCAGCTAAACCCCATTATAAAAATAAATTACTTTTAAAAACCCGTAAAACAAAGACAGTGAAAGAGAGAGAAATTCTTACAAAATTCTTTCAGGGGCTGTGATGCAACCTGGATTGACCATATCTAGACCCACAGCTGGATGAGACATAAGGGTGGACACTCTTGGGGCTGAAAGGTTGGGTGAGGTTGGGTGAGCAAACGCAGACCCTTTAAAGTAATACTGCCTGGTACCCATCCCATGGGTCCCAAATCTCCAGGTTCAAGGGCATCTTCCTACATCGAAAACATGCATGAGAAACCCAGAAGATGGTACACCGTGTGATTTTGAAAGGTTTCTAAAACGCACCTCATTTCTCATCTCCTTGTGCTCGGGTTCTCCATTCCAGCTACTTTACTAGCAATCTCCCTACTTGGAGAATCAGCACCTTTAACCTCCTGTTCCCTACAGGTTGCAATTTGTCCTGAGGATGAACGGGAAGAGGGGCAACCAATGAGAGACTAGATCTAGGTGTTGGGACAGGCACAGGTCACTCTATTTTCCCATCGGGAAGAAGAATTAACCACAGGCTCAGCCTGCCGCCCAGAAGCAGAATAGGGCCTGAGGCAATCCCGCGCTCTTGCGGCCAGCTCCCAAAAAAGGGAGTTGAAAAATGGAGCCCAGGGACACTGCCATTCACAAACCCGCAGAGTTATAAATGATAACTCTCGTCCACAAATATATTGAGGGAAGGCAACGAAGAGGATTTGAAAGCAAGGCAGAATTGCAGGAAACAGGTTTCAGGAGGTAGATTCGAGTCGCCTTTAAAGCACATGAAAAGTCGCAAAACGTCGACAATGATGCCCTTGGCCAAAAAGGGCGTATGCGTTTTTTCCTGAATATATTCAGGAAAAAACGCATACGCCCTTTTTGGCCAACCAAGCAACCTGGAAAGGCAAATCAGCGCTACAAAGAAGTCTCGCTTCCCATCGGTCAAAAGGGCCATGCTGCAGAAAGTGTCAAAACCAGAAATGCAGGACAGGCCATAGAGAAATGGCAGCCTTGCTACGCTGATGGGCGGGATGTAAATTGCAAAAGCCACTCTGGAGAAGTGTACGGTGTGTCCTGAAACATCCAAAAAACACAGCTTAGGGAGCATAGGGCACGTCCACTCATGGGCGTATAAATTGGGAAAACTAAAAATCAGCAAGACACAGGCACCCCAAAGTTTACGGCTGCTCTGTTGACAAGAACCTCCACTTCATGACACCTTAAATATCCCAGGAAAGAGAAAAATGGATAAAGAAGTTGTGGTCCTTATGTACAATGGAATATCACTCAGACATGAAATCAATGTCATAAGGCTAGAAGAAGCAAGATGAGTGGATTTAGGTACGACGATTCTAAGTGAAATAAGTCACACAGAAAAAGACACTTATCATAAGCTATCACTTATAGAGGGAATGTAAAAACCGCTACACTTGAACTGAATTACAAAACAGAACAGAGTCACACGTTTAGAAAACACACTATGGCTGCTTAACGGGAAAGGTGAGGTGGGGTGATGCATAAAACAAGGGTTTCAAATTCGCTCAGATACCGTTCCATACACCCAATATGTAATAGAAAAGACCGACTCCTTGCTCAGTGAACTGGACTCAACACCCCCTATTCACCGCACAAGAATATATGTGACTAGTAAGAATCTTAAAACCTATGTATTGATATCTGTCTGGAAGTGAGTCAAATGGGTGTAAAGCCGCATAAACACAGCCGTGAAAAGCAGCTAAAACCCATTATAAAAATAAATTACTTTTAAAAACCCGTAAAACAAAGACAGTGAAAGAGAGAGAAATTCTTCCAAAATTCGGTCAGGGGCTGTGATGCAACCTGGATTGACCATATCTAGACACACAGCTGGATGAGACATAACGGTGGACACTCTTGGGGCTGAGAGGTTGGGTGAGGTTGGGTGAGCAAACGCACAACCTTTAAAGTAATACTGCGTGGTACGCATCCCATGGGTCCCAAATCTCCAGGTTCAAGGGCATCTTCCTACATCGAAAACATACATGAGAAACCCAGAAGATGGTACACCGTGTGATTTTGAAAGGTTTCTAAAAGGCACCTCATTTCTCACCTCCTTGTGCTCGGGTTCGCCATTCCAGCTACTTTACTAGCAATCTCCCTACTTGGAGAATCAGCACCTTTAACCTCCTGTTCCCTACAGGTTGCAATTTGTCCTGAGGATGAACGGGAAGAGGGGCAACCAATGAGAGACTAGATCTAGGTGTTGGGACAGGCACAGGTCACTCTATTTTCCCATCAGGAAGAAGAATTAACCACAGGCTCAGCCTGCCGCCCAGAAGCAGAATAGGGCCTGAGGCAATCCCGCGCTCTTAAGGCCAGCTCCCAAAAAAGCGAGTTGAAAAATGGAGCCCAGGGACACTGCCATTCACAAACCCGCAGAGTTATAAATGATAACTCTCGTCCACAAATATATTGAGGGAAGGCAACGAAGAGGATTTGAAAGCAAGGCAGAATTGCAGGAAACAGGTTTCAGGAGGTAGATTCGAATCGCCTTTAAAGCACATGAAAAGTCGCAAATCGTCGACAATGATGCCCTTGGCCAAAAAGGGCGTATGCGTTTTTTCCTGAATATATTCAGGAAAAAACGCATACGCCCTTTTTGGCCAACCAAGCAACCTGGAAAGGCAAATCAGCGCTACAAAGAAGTCTCGCTTCCCATCGGTCAAAAGGGCCATGCTGCAAAAAGTGTCAAAACCAGAAATGCAGGACAGGCCATGGAGAAATGGCAGCCTTGCTACGCTGATGGGCGGGATGTAAATTGCCAACAGCCACTCTGGAGAAGTGTACGGTGTGTCCTGAAACATCGAAAAAACACAGCTTAGGGAGCATAGGGCACGTCCACTCATGGGCGTATAAATTGGGAAAACTAAAAATCAGCAAGACACAGGCACCCCAAAGTTTAGGGCTGCTCTGTTGACAAGAACCTCCACTTCATGACACCTTAAATATCCCAGGAAAGAGAAAAATGGATAAAGAAGTTGTGGTCCTTATGTACAAAGGAATATCACTCAGACATGAAATCAATGTCATAAGGTTAGAAGAAGCAAGATGAGTGGACTTAGGTACGATGATTCTAAGTGAAATAAGTCACACAGAAAAAGACACTTATCATAAGCTATCACTTATAGAGGGAATGTAAAAACCGCTACACTTGAACTGAATTACAAAACAGAACAGAGTCACACGTTTACAAAACACCCTATGGCTGCTTAACGGGAAAGGTGAGGTGGGGTGATGCATAAAACAAGGGTTTCAAATTGGCTCAGATACGGTTCCATACACCCAATATGTAATAGAAAAGACCGACTCCTTGCTCAGTGAACTGGACTCAACACCCCCTATTCACCGCACAAGAATATATGTGACTAGTAAGAATCGTAAAACCTATGTATTGATATCTGTCTGGAAGTGAGTCAAGTGGGTGTAAAGCCGCATAAACACAGCCGTGAAAAGCAGGTAAACCCCATTATAAAAATAAATTACTTTTAAAAACCCGTAAAACAAAGACAGTGAAAGAGAGAGAAATTCTTACAAAATTCGTTCAGGGGCTGTGATGCAACCTGGATTGATCATATCTACACCCACAGCTGGATGAGACATAAGGTTGGACACACTTGGGGCTGAGAGGTTGGGTGAGGTTGGGTGAGCAAACACAGACCCTTTAAAGTAATACTGCCTGGTACCCATCCCATGGTTCCCAAATCTCCAGGTTCAAGGGCATATTCCTACATCGAAAACATGCATGAGAAACCCAGAAGGTGGTACACCGTGTGATTTTGAAAGGTTTCTAAAAGGCACCTCATTTCTCATCTCCTTGTGCTCGGGTTCGCCATTCCAGGTACTTTACTAGCAATCTCCCTAGTTGGAGAATCAGCACCTTTAACCTTTTGTTCCCTACAGGTTGCAATTTGTCCTGAGGATGAACGGGAAGAGGGGCAACCAATGAGAGACTAGATCTAGGTGTTGGGACAGGCACAGGTCACTCTATTTTCCCATCAGGAAGAAGAATTAACCACAGGCTCAGCCTGCCGCCCAGAAGCAGAATAGGGCCTGAGGCAATCCCGCGCTCTTGCGGCCAGCTCCCAAAAAAGCGAGTTGAAAAATGGAGCCCAGGGACACTGCCATTCACAAAACCGCAGAGTTATAAATGATAACTCTTGTCCACAAATATATTGAGGGAAGGCAATGAAGAGGATTTGAAAGAAAGGCAGAATTGCAGGAAACAGGTTTCAGGAGATAGATTCGAATCGCCTTTAAAGCACATGAAAAGTCGCAAAACGTCGACAATGATGCCCTTGGCCAAAAAGGGCGTATGCGTTTTTTCCTGAATATATTCAGGAAAAAACGCATACGCCCTTTTTGGCCAACCAAGCAACCTGGAAAGGCAAATCAGCGCTACAAAGTAGTCTCGCTTCCCATCGGTCAAAAGGGCCATGCTGCAAAAAGTGTCAAAACCAGAAATGCAGGACAGGCCATGGAGAAATGGCAGCCTTGCTACGCTGATGGGCGGGATGTAAATTGCCAACAGCCACTCTGGAGAAGTGTACGGTGTGTCCTGAAACATCTAAAACACACACCTTAGGGAGCATAGGGCACATCCACTCATGGGCGTATAAATTGGGAAAACTAAAAATCAGCAAGACACAGGCACCCCAAAGTTGAGGGCTGCTCTGTTGACAAGAACCTCCACTTCATGACACCTTTAATATCCCAGGAAAGAGAAAAATGGATAAAGAAGTTGTGGTCCTTATGTACAATGGAATATCACGCAGACATGAAATCAATATCATAAGGCTAGAAGAAGCAAGATGAGTGGACTTAGGTACGATGATTCTAAGTGAAATAAGTCACACAGAAAAAGACACTTATCATAAGCTATCACTTATAGAGGGAATGTAAAAACCGCTACACTTGAACTGAGTTACAAAACAGGACAGAATCACACGTTTAGAAAACATACTATGGCTGCTTAACGGGAAAGGTGAGGTGGGGTGATGCATAAAACAAGGGTTTCAAATTCGCTCAGATACCGTTCCATACACCCAATATGTAATAGAAAAGACCGACTCCTTGCTCAGTGAACTGGACTCAACACCCCCTATTCACCGCACAAGAATATATGTGACTAGTAAGAATCTTAAAACCTATGTATTGATATCTGTCTGGAAGTGAGTCAAATGGGTGTAAAGCCGCATAAACACAGCCGTGAAAAGCAGGTAAACCCCATTATAAAAATAAATTACTTTTAAAAACCCGTAAAACAAAGACAGTGAAAGAGAGAGAAATTCTTCCAAAATTCGGTCAGGGGCTGTGATGCAACCTGGATTGACCATATCTAGACACACAGCTGGATGAGACATAACGGTGGACACACTTGGGGCTGAGAGGTTGGGTGAGCAAACGCACAACCTTTAAAGTAATACTGCGTGGTACGCATCCCATGGGTCCCAAATCTCCAGGTTCAAGGGCATCTTCCTGCATCGAAAACTTACATGAGAAACCCAGAAGATGGTACACCGTGTGATTTTGAAAGGTTTCTAAAAGGCACCTCATTTCTCATCTCCTTGTGCTCGGGTTCGCCATTCCAGGTACTTTACTAGCAATCTCCCTACTTGGAGAATCAGCACCTTTAACCTCCTGTTCCCTACAGGTTGCAATTTGTCCTGAGGATGAACGGGAAGAGGGGCAACCAATGAGAGACTAGATCTAGGTGTTGGGACAGGCACAGGTCACTCTATTTTCCCATCAGGAAGAAGAATTAACCACAGGCTCAGCCTGCCGCCCAGAAGCAGAATAGGGCCTGAGGCAATCCCGCACACTTACGGCCAGCTCCCAAAAAAGCGAGTTGAAAAATGGAGCCCAGGGACACTGCCATTCACAAACCCGCAGACTTATAAATGATAACTCTCGTCCACAAATATATTGAGGGAAGGCAACGAAGAAGATTTGAAAGCAAGGCAGAATTGCAGGAAGCAGGTTTCAGGAGGTAGATTCGAATCGCCTTTAAAGCACATGAAAAGTCGCAAAACGTCGACAATGATGCCCTTGGCCAAAAAGGGCGTATGCGTTTTTTCCTGAATATATTCAGGAAAAAACGCATACGCCCTTTTTGGCCAACCAAGCAACCTGGAAAGGCAAATCAGCGCTACAAAGTAGTCTCGCTTCCCATCGGTCAAAAGGGCCATGCTGCAAAAAGTGTCAAAACCAGAAATGCAGGACAGGCCATGGAGAAATGGCAGCCTTGCTACGCTGATGGGCGGGATGTAAATTGCCAACAGCCACTCTGGAGAAGTGTACGGTGTGTCCTGAAACATCGAAAAAACACAGCTTAGGGAGCATAGGGCACGTCCACTCATGGGCGTATAAATTGGGAAAACTAAAAATCAGCAAGACACAGGCACCCCAAAGTTTAGGGCTGCTCTGTTGACAAGAACCTCCACTTCATGACACCTTAAATATCCCAGGAAAGAGAAAAATGGATAAAGAAGTTGTGGTCCTTATGTACAAAGGAATATCACTCAGACATGAAATCAATGTCAAAAGGCTAGAAGAAGCAAGATGAGTGGACTTAGGTACGATGATTCTAAGTGAAATAAGTCACACAGAAAAAGACACTTATCATAAGCTATCACTTATAGAGGGAATGTAAAAACCGCTACACTTGAACTGAATTACAAAACAGAACAGAGTCACACGTTTACAAAACACACTATGGCTGCTTAACGGGAAAGGTGAGGTGGGGTGATGCATAAAACAAGGGTTTCAAATTGGCTCAGATACCGTTCCATACACCCAATATGTAATAGAAAAGACCGACTCCTTGCTCAGTGAACTGGACTCAACACCCCCTATTCACCGCACAAGAATATATGTGACTAGTAAGAATCGTAAAACCTATGTATTGATATCTGTCTGGAAGTGAGTCAAGTGGGTGTGAAGCCGCATAAACACAGCCGTGAAAAGCAGGTAAACCCCATTATAAAAATAAATTACTTTTAAAAACCCGTAAAACAAAGACAGTGAAAGAGAGAGAAATTCTTACAAAATTCGTTCAGGGGCTGTGATGCAACCTGGATTGATCATATCTAGACCCACAGCTGGATGAGACATAAGGGTGGACACACTAGGGGCTGAGAGGTTGGGTGAGGTTGGGTGAGCAAACACAGACCCTTTAAAGTAATACAGCCTGGAACCCATCCCATGGGTCCCAAATCTCCAGGTTCAAGGGCATCTTCCTACATCGAAAACATGCATGAGAAACCCAGAAGATGGTACACCGTGTGATTTTGAAAGGTTTCTATAACGCACCTCATTTCTCATCTCCTTGTGCTCGGGATCGCCATTCCAGCTACTTTACTAGCAATCTCCCTACTTGGAGAATCAGCACCTTTAACCTCCTGTTCCCTACAGTTTGCAATTTGTACTGAGGATGAAAGGGAAGAGGGGCAACCAATGAGAGACTAGATCTAGGTGTTGGGACAGGCACAGGTCACTCTATTTTCCCATCAGGAAGAAGAATTAACCACAGGCTCAGCCTGCCGCCCAGAAGCAGAATAGGGCCTGAGGCAATGCCGCGCTCCTGCAGCCAGCTCCCAAAAATGCGAGTTGAAAAATGGAGCCCAGGGACACTGCCATTCACAAACCCGCAGAGTTATAAATGATAACTCTCGTCCACAAATATATTGAGGGAAGGCAACGAAGAGGATTTGAAAGCAAGGCAGAATTGCAGTAAACAGGTTTCAGGAGGTAGATTCGAATCGTCTTTAAAGCACATGAAAAGTCGCAAAACGTCGACAATGATGCCCTTGGCCAAAAAGGGCGTATGCGTTTTTTCCTGAATATATTCAGGAAAAAACGCATACGCCCTTTTTGGCCAACCAAGCAACCTGGAAAGGCAAATCAGCGCTACAAAGAAGTCTCGCTTCCCGTCGGTAAAAAGGGCCATGCTGCAGAAAGTGTCAAAACCAGAAATGCAGGACAGGCCATGGAGAAATGGCAGCCTTGCTACGCTGATGGGCGGGATGTAAATTGCCAACAGCCACTCTGGAGAAGTGTACGGTGTGTCCTGAAACATCTAAAACACACAGCTTAGGGAGCATAGGGCACGTCCACTCATGGGCGTATAAATTGGGAAAACTAAAAATCAGCAAGACACAGGCACCCCAAAGTTTAGGGCTGCTCTGTTGACAAGAACCTCCACTTCATGACACCTTAAATATCCCAGGAAAGAGAAAAATGGATAAAGAAGTTGTGATCATTATGTACAATGGAATATCACTCAGACATGAAATCAATGTCATAAGGCTAGTAGAAGCAAGATGAGTGGATTTAGGTACGACGATTCTAAGTGAAATAAGTCACACAGAAAAAGACACTTATCATAAGCTATCACTTATAGAGGGAATGTAAAAACCGCTACACTTGAACTGAATTACAAAACAGAAAAGAGTCACACCTTTAGAAAACACACTATTGCTGCTTAACGGGAAAGGTGAGGTGTGGTGATGCATAAAACAAGGGTTTCAAATTCGCTCAGATACCGTTCCATACACCCAATATGTAATAGAAAAGACCGACTCCTTGCTCAGTGAACTGGACTCAACACCCCCTATTCACCGCACAAGAATATATGTGACCAGTAAGAATCTTAAAACCTATGTATTGATATCTGTCTGGAAGTGAGTCAAGTGGGTGTAAAGCCGCATAAACACAGCCGTGAAAAGCAGTTAAACCCCGTTATAAAAATGAATTACTTTTAAAAACCCGTAAAACAAAGACAGTGAAAGAGAGAGAAATTCTTCCAAAATTCGGTCAGGGGCTGTGATGCAACCTGGATTGACCATATCTAGACACACAGCTGGATGAGACATAACGGTGGACACTCTTGGGGCTGAGAGGTTGGGTGAGGTTGGGTGAGCAAACGCACAACCTTTAAAGTAATACTGCGTGGTACGCATCCCATGGGTCCCAAATCTCCAGGTTCAAGGGCATCTTCCTACATCGAAAACATGCATGAGAAATCCAGAAGGTGGTACACCGTGTGATTTTGAAAGGTTTCTATAAGGCACCTCATTTCTCATCTCCTTGTGCTCGGGTTCGCCATTCCAGGTACTTTACTAGCAATCTCCCTACTTGGAGAATCAGCACCTTTAACCTCCTGTTCCCTACAGGTTGCAATTTGTCCTGAGGATGAACGGGAAGAGGGGCAACCAATGAGAGACTAGATCTAGGTGTTGGGACAGGCACAGGTCACTCTATTTTCCCATCAGGAAGAAGAATTAACCACAGGCTCAGCCTGCCGCCCAGAAGCAGAATAGGGCCTGAGGCAATCCCGCGCTCTTAAGGCCAGCTCCCAAAAAAGCCAGTTGAAAAATGGAGCCCAGGGACACTGCCATTCACAAACCCGCAGAGTTATAAATGATAACTCTCGTCCACAAATATATTGAGGGAAGGCAACGAAGAGGATTTGAAAGCAAGGCAGAATTGCAGGAAACAGGTTTCAGGAGGTAGATTCGAATCGCCTTTAAAGCACATGAAAAGTCGCAAATCGTCGACAATGATGCCCTTGGCCAAAAAGGGCGTATGCGTTTTTTCCTGAATATATTCAGGAAAAAACGCATACGCCCTTTTTGGCCAACCAAGCAACCTGGAAAGGCAAATCAGCGCTACAAAGAAGTCTCGCTTCCCATCGGTCAAAAGGGCCATGATGCAAAAAGTGTCAAAACCAGAAATGCAGGACAGGCCATAGAGAAATGGCAGCCTTGCTACGCTGATGGGCGGGATGTAAATTGCCAACAGCCACTCTGGAGACGTGTACGGTGTGTCCTGAAACATCTAAAACACACAGCTTAGGGAGCATAGGGCACGTCCACTCATGGGCGTATAAATTGGGAAAACTAAAAATCAGCAAGACACAGGCACCCCAAAGTTTAGGGCTGCTCTGTTGACAAGAACCTCCACTTCATGACACCTTAAATATCCCAGGAAAGAGAAAAATGGATAAAGAAGTTGTGGTCCTTATGTACAATGGAATATCACTCAGACATGAAATCAATGTCATAAGGCTAGAAGAAGCAAGATGAGTGGATTTAGGTACGACGATTCTAAGTGAAATAAGTCACACAGAAAAAGACACTTATCATAAGCTATCACTTATAGAGGGAATGTAAAAACCGCTACACTTGAACTGAATTACAAAACAGAACAGAGTCACACCTTTAGAAAACACACTATGGCTGCTTAACGGGAAAGGTGAGGTGGGGTGATGCATAAAACAAGGGTTTCAAATTCTCTCAGATACCGTTCCATACACCCAATATGTAATAGAAAAGACCGACTCCTTGCTCAGTGAACTGGACTCAACACCCCCTATTCACCGCACAAGAATATATGTGACTAGTAAGAATCTTAAAACCTATGTATTGATATCTGTCTGGAAGTGAGTCAAGTGGGTGTAAAGCCGCATAAACACAGCCGTGAAAAGCAGCTAAACCCCATTATAAAAATAAATTACTTTTAAAAACCCGTAAAACAAAGACAGTGAAAGAGAGAGAAATTCTTCCAAAATTCGGTCAGGGGCTGTGATGCAACCTGGATTGACCATATCTAGACACACAGCTGGATGAGACATAAGGGTGGACACTCTTGGGGCTGAAAGGTTGGGTGAGGTTGGGTGAGCAAACGCACAACCTTTAAAGTAATACTGCGTGGTACGCATCCCATTGGTCCCAAATATCCAGGTTCAAGGGCATCTTCCTACATCGAAAACATACATGAGAAACCCAGAAGATGGTACACCGTGTGATTTTGAAAGGTTTCTAAAAGGCACCTCATTTCTCATCTCCTTGTGCTCGGGTTCGCCATTCCAGGTACTTTACTAGCAATCTCCCTACTTGGAGAATCAGCACCTTTAACCTCCTGTTCCCTACAGGTTGCAATTTGTCCTGAGGATGAACGGGAAGAGGGGCAACCAATGAGAGACTAGATCTAGGTGTTGGGACAGGCACAGGTCACTCTATTTTCCCATCAGGAAGAAGAATTAACCACAGGCTCAGCCTGCCGCCCAGAAGCAGAATAGGGCCTGAGGCAATCCCGCGCTCTTAATGCCAGCTCCCAAAAAAGCGAGTTGAAAAATGGAGACCAGGGACACTGCCATTCACAAACCCGCAGAGTTATAAATGATAACTCTCGTCCACAAATATATTGAGGGAAGGCAACGAAGAGGATTTGAAAGCAAGGCAGAATTGCAGGAAACAGGTTTCAGGAGGTAGATTCGAATCGCCTTTAAAGCACATGAAAAGTCGCAAAACGTCGACAATGATGCCCTTGGCCAAAAAGGGCGTATGCGTTTTTTCCTGAATATATTCAGGAAAAAACGCATACGCCCTTTTTGGCCAACCAATCAACCTGGAAAGGCAAATCAGCGCTACAAAGAAGTCTCGCTTCCCATCGGTCAAAAGGGTCATGCTGCAGAAAGTGTCAAAACCAGAAATGCAGGACAGGCCATAGAGAAATGGCAGCCTTGCTACGCTGATGGGCGGGATGTAAATTGCCAACAGCCACTCTGGAGAAGTGTACGGTGTGTCCTGAAACATCGAAAAAACACAGCTTAGGGAGCATAGGGCACGTCCACTCATGGGCGTATAAATTGGGAAAACTAAAAATCAGCAAGACACAGGCACCCCAAAGTTTAGGGCTGCTCTGTTGACAAGAACCTCCACTTCATGACACCTTAAATATCCCAGGAAAGAGAAAAATGGATAAAGAAGTTGTGGTCCTTATGTACAATGGAATATCACTCAGACATGAAATCAATGTCATAAGGCTAGTAGAAGCAAGATGAGTGGTTTTAGGTACGACGATTCTAAGCGAAATAAGTCACACAGAAAAAGACACTTATCATAAGCTATCACTTATAGAGGGAATGTAAAAACCGCTACACTTGAACTGAATTACAAAACAGAACAGAGTCTCACGTTTAGAAAACACACTATGGCTGCTTAACGGGAAAGGTGAGGTGGGGTGATGCATAAAACAAGGTTTTCAAATTCGCTCAGATACCGTTCCATACACCCAATATGAAATAGACAAGACCTACTCCTTGCTCAGTGAACTGGACTCAACACCCCCTATTCACCGCAGAAGAATATATGTGACTAGTAAGAATCTTAAAACCTATGTATTGATATCTGTCTGGAAGTGAGTCCAGTGGGTGTAAAGCCGCATAAACACAGCGGTGAAAAGCAGCTAAACCCCATTATAAAAATAAATTACTTTTAAAAACCCGTAAAACAAAGACAGTGAAAGAGAGAGAAATTCTTACAAAATTCTTTCAGGGGCTGTGATGCAACCTGGATTGACCATATCTAGACCCACAGCTGGATGAGACATAAGGGTGGACACTCTTGGGGCTGAAAGGTTGGGTGAGGTTGGGTGAGCAAACGCAGACCCTTTAAAGTAATACTGCCTGGTACCCATCCCATGGGTCCCAAATCTCCAGGTTCAAGGGCATCTTCCTACATCGAAAACATGCATGAGAAACCCAGAAGATGGTACACCGTGTGATTTTGAAAGGTTTCTAAAACGCACCTCATTTCTCATCTCCTTGTGCTCGGGTTCTCCATTCCAGCTACTTTACTAGCAATCTCCCTACTTGGAGAATCAGCACCTTTAACCTCCTGTTCCCTACAGGTTGCAATTTGTCCTGAGGATGAACGGGAAGAGGGGCAACCAATGAGAGACTAGATCTAGGTGTTGGGACAGGCACAGGTCACTCTATTTTCCCATCGGGAAGAAGAATTAACCACAGGCTCAGCCTGCCGCCCAGAAGCAGAATAGGGCCTGAGGCAATCCCGCGCTCTTGCGGCCAACTCCCAAAAAAGGGAGTTGAAAAATGGAGCCCAGGGACACTGCCATTCACAAACCCGCAGAGTTATAAATGATAACTCTCGTCCACAAATATATTGAGGGAAGGCAACGAAGAGGATTTGAAAGCAAGGCAGAATTGCAGGAAACAGGTTTCAGGAGGTAGATTCGAGTCGCCTTTAAAGCACATGAAAAGTCGCAAAACGTCGACAATGATGCCCTTGGCCAAAAAGGGCGTATGCGTTTTTTCCTGAATATATTCAGGAAAAAACGCATACGCCCTTTTTGGCCAACCAAGCAACCTGTAAAGGCAAATCAGCGCTACAAAGAAGTCTCGCTTCCCATCGGTCAAAAGGGCCATGCTGCAGAAAGTGTCAAAACCAGAAATGCAGGACAGGCCATAGAGAAATGGCAGCCTTGCTACGCTGATGGGCGGGATGTAAATTGCCAACAGCCACTCTGGAGAAGTGTACGGTGTGTCCTGAAACATCCAAAAAACACAGCTTAGGGAGCATAGGGCACGTCCACTCATGGGCGTATAAATTGGGAAAACTAAAAATCAGCAAGACACAGGCACCCCAAAGTTTACGGCTGCTCTGTTGACAAGAACCTCCACTTCATGACACCTTAAATATCCCAGGAAAGAGAAAAATGGATAAAGAAGTTGTGGTCCTTATGTACAATGGAATATCACTCAGACATGAAATCAATGTCATAAGGCTAGAAGAAGCAAGATGAGTGGATTTAGGTACGACGATTCTAAGTGAAATAAGTCACACAGAAAAAGACACTTATCATAAGCTATCACTTATAGAGGGAATTTAAAAACCGCTACACTTGAACTGAATTACAAAACAGAACAGAGTCACACGTTTAGAAAACACACTATGGCTGCTTAACGGGAAAGGTGAGGTGGGGTGATGCATAAAACAAGGGTTTCAAATTCGCTCAGATACCGTTCCATACACCCAATATGTAATAGAAAAGACCGACTCCTTGCTCAGTGAACTGGACTCAACACCCCCTATTCACCGCACAAGAATATATGTGACTAGTAAGAATCTTAAAACCTATGTATTGATATCTGTCTGGAAGTGAGTCAAATGGGTGTAAAGCCGCATAAACACAGCCGTGAAAAGCAGCTAAACCCCATTATAAAAATAAATTACTTTTAAAAACCCGTAAAACAAAGACAGTGAAAGAGAGAGAAATTCTTCCAAAATTCGGTCAGGGGCTGTGATGCAACCTGGATTGACCATATCTAGACACACAGCTGGATGAGACATAACGGTGGACACTCTTGGGGCTGAGAGGTTGGGTGAGGTTGGGTGAGCAAACGCACAACCTTTAAAGTAATACTGCGTGGTACGCATCCCATGGGTCCCAAATCTCCAGGTTCAAGGGCATCTTCCTACATCGAAAACATACATGAGAAACCCAGAAGATGGTACACCGTGTGATTTTGAAAGGTTTCTAAAAGGCACCTCATTTCTCACCTCCTTGTGCTCGGGTTCGCCATTCCAGCTACTTTACTAGCAATCTCCCTACTTGGAGAATCAGCACCTTTAACCTCCTGTTCCCTACAGGTTGCAATTTGTCCTGAGGATGAACGGGAAGAGGGGCAACCAATGAGAGACTAGATCTAGGTGTTGGGACAGGCACAGGTCACTCTATTTTCCCATCAGGAAGAAGAATTAACCACAGGCTCAGCCTGCCGCCCAGAAGCAGAATAGGGCCTGAGGCAATCCCGCGCTCTTAAGGCCAGCTCCCAAAAAAGCGAGTTGAAAAATGGAGCCCAGGGACACTGCCATTCACAAACCCGCAGAGTTATAAATGATAACTCTCGTCCACAAATATATTGAGGGAAGGCAACGAAGAGGATTTGAAAGCAAGGCAGAATTGCAGGAAACAGGTTTCAGGAGGTAGATTCGAATCGCCTTTAAAGCACATGAAAAGTCGCAAATCGTCGACAATGATGCCCTTGGCCAAAAAGGGCGTATGCGTTTTTTCCTGAATATATTCAGGAAAAAACGCATACGCCCTTTTTGGCCAACCAAGCAACCTGGAAAGGCAAATCAGCGCTACAAAGAAGTCTCGCTTCCCATCGGTCAAAAGGGCCATGCTGCAAAAAGTGTCAAAACCAGAAATGCAGGACAGGCCATGGAGAAATGGCAGCCTTGCTACGCTGATGGGCGGGATGTAAATTGCCAACAGCCACTCTGGAGAAGTGTACGGTGTGTCCTGAAACATCGAAAAAACACAGCTTAGGGAGCATAGGGCACGTCCACTCATGGGCGTATAAATTGGGAAAACTAAAAATCAGCAAGACACAGGCACCCCAAAGTTTAGGGCTGCTCTGTTGACAAGAACCTCCACTTCATGACACCTTAAATATCCCAGGAAAGAGAAAAATGGATAAAGAAGTTGTGGTCCTTATGTACAAAGGAATATCACTCAGACATGAAATCAATGTCATAAGGTTAGAAGAATCAAGATGAGTGGACTTAGGTACGATGATTCTAAGTGAAATAAGTCACACAGAAAAAGACACTTATCATAAGCTATCACTTATAGAGGGAATGTAAAAACCGCTACACTTGAACTGAATTACAAAACAGAACAGAGTCACACGTTTACAAAACACCCTATGGCTGCTTAACGGGAAAGGTGAGGTGGGGTGATGCATAAAACAAGGGTTTCAAATTGGCTCAGATACCGTTCCATACACCCAATATGTAATAGAAAAGACCGACTCCTTGCTCAGTGAACTGGACTCAACACCCCCTATTCACCGCACAAGAATATATGTGACTAGTAAGAATCGTAAAACCTATGTATTGATATCTGTCTGGAAGTGAGTCAAGTGGGTGTAAAGCCGCATAAACACAGCCGTGAAAAGCAGGTAAACCCCATTATAAAAATAAATTACTTTTAAAAACCCGTAAAACAAAGACAGTGAAAGAGAGAGAAATTCTTACAAAATTCGTTCAGGGGCTGTGATGCAACCTGGATTGATCATATCTACACCCACAGCTGGATGAGACATAAGGTTGGACACACTTGGGGCTGAGAGGTTGGGTGAGGTTGGGTGAGCAAACACAGACCCTTTAAAGTAATACTGCCTGGTACCCATCCCATGGTTCCCAAATCTCCAGGTTCAAGGGCATATTCCTACATCGAAAACATGCATGAGAAACCCAGAAGGTGGTACACCGTGTGATTTTGAAAGGTTTCTAAAACGCACCTCATTTCTCATCTCCTTGTGCTCGGGTTCGCCATTCCAGGTACTTTACTAGCAATCTCCCTAGTTGGAGAATCAGCACCTTTAACCTTTTGTTCCCTACAGGTTGCAATTTGTCCTGAGGATGAACGGGAAGAGGGGCAACCAATGAGAGACTAGATCTAGGTGTTGGGACAGGCACAGGTCACTCTATTTTCCCATCAGGAAGAAGAATTAACCACAGGCTCAGCCTGCCGCCCAGAAGCAGAATAGGGCCTGAGGCAATCCCGCGCTCTTGCGGCCAGCTCCCAAAAAAGCGAGTTGAAAAATGGAGCCCAGGGACACTGCCATTCACAAAACCGCAGAGTTATAAATGATAACTCTCGTCCACAAATATATTGAGGGAAGGCAATGAAGAGGATTTGAAAGAAAGGCAGAATTGCAGGATACAGGTTTCAGGAGATAGATTCGAATCGCCTTTAAAGCACATGAAAAGTCGCAAAACGTCGACAATGATGCCCTTGGCCAAAAAGGGCGTATGCGTTTTTTCCTGAATATATTCAGGAAAAAACGCATACGCCCTTTTTGGCCAACCAAGCAACCTGGAAAGGCAAATCAGCGCTACAAAGTAGTCTCGCTTCCCATCGGTCAAAAGGGCCATGCTGCAAAAAGTGTCAAAACCAGAAATGCAGGACAGGCCATGGAGAAATGGCAGCCTTGCTACGCTGATGGGCGGGATGTAAATTGCCAACAGCCACTCTGGAGAAGTGTACGGTGTGTCCTGAAACATCTAAAACACACACCTTAGGGAGCATAGGGCACATCCACTCATGGGCGTATAAATTGGGAAAACTAAAAATCAGCAAGACACAGGCACCCCAAAGTTTAGGGCTGCTCTGTTGACAAGAACCTCCACTTCATGACACCTTTAATATCCCAGGAAAGAGAAAAATGGATAAAGAAGTTGTGGTCCTTATGTACAATGGAATATCACGCAGACATGAAATCAATATCATAAGGCTAGAAGAAGCAAGATGAGTGGACTTAGGTACGATGATTCTAAGTGAAATAAGTCACACAGAAAAAGACACTTATCATAAGCTATCACTTATAGAGGGAATGTAAAAACCGCTACACTTGAACTGAGTTACAAAACAGGACAGAATCACACGTTTAGAAAACATACTATGGCTGCTTAACGGGAAAGGTGAGGTGGGGTGATGCATAAAACAAGGGTTTCAAATTCGCTCAGATACCGTTCCATACACCCAATATGTAATAGAAAAGACCGACTCCTTGCTCAGTGAACTGGACTCAACACCCCCTATTCACCGCACAAGAATATATGTGACTAGTAAGAATCTTAAAACCTATGTATTGATATCTGTCTGGAAGTGAGTCAAATGGGTGTAAAGCCGCATAAACACAGCCGTGAAAAGCAGGTAAACCCCATTATAAAAATAAATTACTTTTAAAAACCCGTAAAACAAAGACAGTGAAAGAGAGAGAAATTCTTCCAAAATTCGGTCAGGGGCTGTGATGCAACCTGGATTGACCATATCTAGACACACAGCTGGATGAGACATAACGGTGGACACTCTTGGGGCTGAGAGGTTGGGTGAGCAAACGCACAACCTTTAAAGTAATACTGCGTGGTACGCATCCCATGGGTCCCAAATCTCCAGGTTCAAGGGCATCTTCCTGCATCGAAAACTTACATGAGAAACCCCGAAGATGGTACACCGTGTGATTTTGAAAGGTTTCTAAAAGGCACCTCATTTCTCATCTCCTTGTGCTCGGGTTCGCCATTCCAGGTACTTTACTAGCAATCTCCCTACTTGGAGAATCAGCACCTTTAACCTCCTGTTCCCTACAGGTTGCAATTTGTCCTGAGGATGAACGGGAAGAGGGGCAACCAATGAGAGACTAGATCTAGGTGTTGGGACAGGCACAGGTCACTCTATTTTCCCATCAGGAAGAAGAATTAACCACAGGCTCAGCCTGCCGCCCAGAAGCAGAATAGGGCCTGAGGCAATCCCGCACACTTACGGCCAGCTCCCAAAAAAGCGAGTTGAAAAATGGAGCCCAGGGACACTGCCATTCACAAACCCGCAGACTTATAAATGATAACTCTCGTCCACAAATATATTGAGGGAAGGCAACGAAGAGGATTTGAAAGCAAGGCAGAATTGCAGGAAACAGGTTTCAGGAGGTAGATTCGAATCGCCTTTAAAGCACATGAAAAGTCGCAAAACGTCGACAATGATGCCCTTGGCCAAAAAGGGCGTATGCGTTTTTTCCTGAATATATTCAGGAAAAAACGCATACGCCCTTTTTGGCCAACCAAGCAACCTGGAAAGGCAAATCAGCGCTACAAAGTAGTCTCGCTTCCCATCGGTCAAAAGGGCCATGCTGCAAAAAGTGTCAAAACCAGAAATGCAGGACAGGCCATGGAGAAATGGCAGCCTTGCTACGCTGATGGGCGGGATGTAAATTGCCAACAGCCACTCTGGAGAAGTGTACGGTGTTTCCTGAAACATCGAAAAAACACAGCTTAGGGAGCATAGGGCACGTCCACTCATGGGCGTATAAATTGGGAAAACTAAAAATCAGCAAGACACAGGCACCCCAAAGTTTAGGGCTGCTCTGTTGACAAGAACCTCCACTTCATGACACCTTAAATATCCCAGGAAAGAGAAAAATGGATAAAGAAGTTGTGGTCCTTATGTACAAAGGAATATCACTCAGACATGAAATCAATGTCATAAGGCTAGAAGAAGCAAGATGAGTGGACTTAGGTACGATGATTCTAAGTGAAATAAGTCACACAGAAAAAGACACTTATCATAAGCTATCACTTATACAGGGAATGTAAAAACCGCTACACTTGAACTGAATTACAAAACAGAACAGAGTCACACGTTTACAAAACACACTATGGCTGCTTAACGGGAAAGGTGAGGTGGGGTGATGCATAAAACAAGGGTTTCAAATTGGCTCAGATACCGTTCCATACACCCAATATGTAATAGAAAAGACCGACTCCTTGCTCAGTGAACTGGACTCAACACCCCCTATTCACCGCACAAGAATATGTGTGACTAGTAAGAATCGTAAAACCTATGTATTGATATCTGTCTGGAAGTGAGTCAAGTGGGTGTGAAGCCGCATAAACACAGCCGTGAAAAGCAGGTAAACCCCATTATAAAAATAAATTACTTTTAAAAACCCGTAAAACAAAGACAGTGAAAGAGAGAGAAATTCTTACAAAATTCGTTCAGGGGCTGTGATGCAACCTGGGTTGATCATATCTAGACCCACAGCTGGATGAGACATAAGGGTGGACACACTTGGGGCTGAGAGGTTGGGTGAGGTTGGGTGAGCAAACACAGACCCTTTAAAGTAATACTGCCTGGTACCCATCCCATGGGTCCCAAATCTCCAGGTTCAAGGGCATATTCCTACATCGAAAACATGCATGAGAAATCCAGAAGGTGGTACACCGTGTGATTTTGAAAGGTTTCTAAAACGCACCTCATTTCTCATCTCCTTGTGCTCGGGTTCGCCATTCCAGGTACTTTACTAGCAATCTCCCTAGTTGGAGAATCAGCACCTTTAACCTTTAGTTCCCTACAGGTTGCAATTTGTCCTGAGGATGAACGGGAAGAGGGGCAACCAATGAGAGACTAGATCTAGGTGTTGGGACAGGCACAGGTCACTCTATTTTCCCATGAGGAAGAAGAATTAACCACAGGCTCAGCCTGCCGCCCAGAAGCAGAATAGGGCCTGAGGCAATCCCGCGCTCTTATGGCCAGCTCCCAAAAAAGCGAGTTGAAAAATGGAGCCCAGGGACACTGCCATTCACAAAACCGCAGAGTTATAAATGATAACTCTCGTCAACAAATATATTGAGGGAAGGCAATGAAGAGGATTTGAAAGAAAGGCAGAATTGCAGGAAACAGGTTTCAGGAGATAGATTCGAATCGCCTTTAAAGCACATGAAAAGTCGCAAAACGTCGTCAATGATGCCCTTGGCCAAAAAGGGCGTATGCGTTTTTTCCTGAATATATTCAGGAAAAAACGCATACGCCCTTTTTGGCCAACCAAGCAACCTGGAAAGTCAAATCAGCGCTACAAAGTAGTCTCGCTTCCCATCGGTCAAAAGGGCCATGCTGCAAAAAGTGTCAAAACCAGAAATGCAGGACAGGCCATGGAGAAATGGCAGCCTTGCTACGCTGATGGGCGGGATGTAAATTGCCAACTGCCACTCTGGAGAAGTGTACGGTGTGTCCTGAAACATCTAAAACACACACCTTAGGGAGCATAGGGCACATCCACTCATGGGCGTATAAATTGGGAAAACTAAAAATCAGCAAGACACAGGCACCCCAAAGTTTAGGGCTGCTCTGTTGACAAGAACCTCCACTTCATGACACCTTTAATATCCCAGGAAAGAGAAAAATGGATAAAGAAGTTGTGGTCCTTATGTACAATGGAATATCACGCAGACATGAAATCAATATCATAAGGCTAGAAGAAGCAAGATGAGTGGACTTAGGTACGATGATTCTAAGTGAAATAAGTCACACAGAAAAAGACACTTATCATAAGCTATCACTTATAGAGGGAATGTAAAAACCGCTACACTTGAACTGAGTTACAAAACAGAACAGAATCACACGTTTAGAAAACATACTATGGCTGCTTAACGGGAAAGGTGAGGTGGGGTGATGCATAAAACAAGGGTTTCAAATTCGCTCAGATACCGTTCCATACACCCAATATGTAATAGACAAGACCTACTCCTTGCTCAGTGAACTGGACTCAACACCCCCTATTCACTGCACAAGAATATATGTGACTAGTAAGAATCTTAAAACCTATGTATTGATATCTGTCTGGAAGTGAGTCAAGTGGGTGTAAAGCCGGATAAACACAGCCGTGAAAAGCAGATAACCCCATTATAAAAATAAATTACTTTTAAAAACCCGTAAAACAAAGACAGTGAAAGAGAGAGAAATTCTTACAAAATTCGTTGAGAGGCTGTGATGCAACCGGGATTGACCATATCTAGACCCACAGCTGGATGAGACATAAGGGTGGACACACTAGGGGCTGAGAGGTTGGGTGAGGTTGGGTGAGCAAACACAGACCCTTTAAAGTAATACTGCGTGGTACCCATCCCATGGGTCCCAAATCTCCAGGTTCAAGGGCATCTTCCTACATCGAAAACATGCATGAGAAACCCAGAAGATGGTACACCGTGTGATTTTGAAAGGTTTCTAAAACGCACCTCATTTCTCATCTCCTTGTGCTCGGGTTCGCCATTCCAGCTACTTTACTAGCAATCTCCCTACTTGGAGAATCAGCACCTTTAACCTCCTGTTCCGTACAGTTTGCAATTTGTCCTGAGGATGAAAGGGAAGAGGGGCAACCAATGAGAGACTAGATCTTGGTGTTGGGACAGGCACAGGTCACTCTATTTTCCCGTCAGGAAGAAGAATTAACCACAGGCTCAGCCTGCCGCCCAGAAGCAGAATAGGGCCTGAGGCAATGCCGCACTCCTGCGGCCAGCTCCCAAAAAACCGAGTTGAAAAATGGAGCCCAGGGACACTGCCATTCACAAACCCGCAGAGTTATAAACGATAACTCTCGTCCACAAATATATTGAGGGAAGGCAACGAAGAGGATTTGAAAGCAAGGCAGAATTGCAGGAAACAGGTTTCAGGAGGTAGATTCGAATCGCCTTTAAAGCACATGAAAAGTCGCAAAACGTCGACAATGATGCCCTTGGCCAAAAAGGGCGTATGCGTTTTTTCCTGAATATATTCAGGAAAAAACGCATACGCCCTTTTTGGCCAACCAAGCAACCTGGAAAGGCAAATCAGCGCTACAAAGAAGTCTTGCTTCCCATCGGTAAAAAGGGCCATGCTGCAGAAAGTGTCAAAACCAGAAATGCAGGACAGGCCATGGAGAAATGGCAGCCTTGCTACGCTGATGGGCGGGATGTAAATTGCCAACAGCCACTCTGGAGAAGTGTACGGTGTGTCCTGAAACATCTAAAACACACAGCTTAGGGAGCATAGGGCACGTCCACTCATGGGCGTATAAATTGGGAAAACTAAAAATCAGCAAGACACAGGCACCCCAAAGTTTAGGGCTGCTCTGTTGACAAGAACCTCCACTTCATGACACCTTAAATATCCCAGGAAAGAGAAAAATGGATAAAGAAGTTGTGATCATTATGTACAATGGAATATCACTCAGACATGAAATCAATGTCATAAGGCTAGAAGAAGCAAGATGAGTGGATTTAGGTACGACGATTCTAAGTGAAATAAGTCACACAGAAAAAGACACTTATCATAAGCTATCACTTATAGAGGGAATGTAAAAACCGCTACACTTGAACTGAATTACAAAACAGAACAGAGTCACACCTTTAGAAAACACACTATTGCTGCTTAACGGGAAAGGTGAGGTGTGGTGATGCATAAAACAAGGGTTTCAAATTCGCTCAGATACCGTTCCATACACCCAATATGTAATAGAAAAGACCGACTCCTTGCTCAGTGAACTGGACTCAACACCCCCTATTCACCGCACAAGAATATATGTGACCAGTAAGAATCTTAAAACCTATGTATTGATATCTGTCTGGAAGTGAGTCAAGTGGGTGTAAAGCCGCATAAACACAGCCGTGAAAAGCAGCTAAACCCCATTATAAAAATGAATTACTTTTAAAAACCCGTAAAACAAAGACAGTGAAAGAGAGAGAAATTCTTCCAAAATTCGGTCAGGGGCTGTGATGCAACCTGGATTGACCATATCTAGACACACAGCTGGATGAGACATAAGGGTGGACACTCTTGGGGCTGAGAGGTTGGGTGAGGTTGGGTGAGCAAACGCACAACCTTTAAAGTAATACTGCGTGGTACGCATCCCATGGGTCCCAAATCTCCAGGTTCAAGGGCATCTTCCTACATCGAAAACATACATGAGAAACCCAGAAGATGGTACACCGTGTGATTTTGAAAGGTTTCTAAAAGGCACCTCATTTCTCATCTCCTTGTGCTCGGGTTTGCCATTCCAGGTACTTTACTAGCAATCTCCCTACTTGGAGAATCAGCACCTTTAACCTCCTGTTCCCTACAGGTTGCAATTTGTCCTGAGGATGAACGGGAAGAGGGGCAACCAATGAGAGACTAGATCTAGGTGTTGGGACAGGCACAGGTCACTCTATTTTCCCATCAGGAAGAAGAATTAACCACAGGCTCAGCCTGCCGCCCAGAAGCAGAATAGGGCCTGAGGCAATCCCACGCTCTTAAGGCCAGCTCCCAAAAAAGCGAGTTGAAAAATGGAGCCCAGGGACACTGCCATTCACAAACCCGCAGAGTTATAAATGATAACTCTCGTCCACAAATATATTGAGGGAAGGCAACGAAGAGGATTTGAAAGCAAGGCAGAATTGCAGGAAACAGGTTTCAGGAGGTAGATTCGAATCGCCTTTAAAGCACATGAAAAGTCGCAAATCGTCGACAATGATGCCCTTGGCCAAAAAGGGCGTATGCGTTTTTTCCTGAATATATTCAGGAAAAAACGCATACGCCCTTTTTGGCCAACCAAGCAACCTGGAAAGGCAAATCAGCGCTACAAAGAAGTCTCGCTTCCCATCGGTCAAAAGGGCCATGCTGCAAAAAGTGTCAAAACCAGAAATGCAGGACAGGCCATAGAGAAATGGCAGCCTTGCTACGCTGATGGGCGGGATGTAAATTGCCAACAGCCACTCTGGAGAAGTGTACGGTGTGTCCTGAAACATCTAAAACACACAGCTTAGGGAGCATAGGGCACGTCCACACATGGGCGTATAAATTGGGAAAACTAAAAATCAGCAAGACACAGGCACCCCAAAGTTTAGGGCTGCTCTGTTGACAAGAACCTCCACTTCATGACACCTTAAATATCCCAGGAAAGAGAAAAATGGATAAAGAAGTTGTGGTCCTTATGTACAATGGAATATCACTCAGACATGAAATCAATGTCATAAGGCTAGAAGAAGCAAGATGAGTGGATTTAGGTACGACGATTCTAAGTGAAATAAGTCACACAGAAAAAGACACTTATCATAAGCTATCACTTATAGAGGGAATGTAAAAACCGCTACACTTGAACTGAATTACAAAACAGAACAGCGTCACACCTTTAGAAAACACACTATGGCTGCTTAACGGGAAAGGTGAGGTGGGGTGATGCATAAAACAAGGGTTTCAAATTCTCTCAGATACCGTTCCATACACCCAATATGTAATAGAAAAGACCGACTCCTTGCTCAGTGAACTGGACTCAACACCCCCTATTCACCGCACAAGTATATATGTGACTAGTAAGAATCTTAAAACCTATGTATTGATATCTGTCTGGAAGTGAGTCAAGTGGGTGTAAAGCCGCATAAACACAGCCGTGAAAAGCAGCTAAACCCCATTATAAAAATAAATTACTTTTAAAAACCCGTAAAACAAAGACAGTGAAAGAGAGAGAAATTCTTCCAAAATTCGGTCAGGGGCTGTGATGCAACCTGGATTGACTATATCTAGACACACAGCTGGATGAGACATAAGGGTGGACACTCTTGGGGCTGAAAGGTTGGGTGAGGTTGGGTGAGCAAACGCACAACCTTTAAAGTAATACTGCGTGGTACGCATCCCATTGGTCCCAAATCTCCAGGTTCAAGGGCATCTTCCTACATCGAAAACATACATGAGAAACCCAGAAGATGGTACACCGTGTGATTTTGAAAGGTTTCTACAAGGCACCTCATTTCTCATCTCCTTGTGCTCGGGTTCGCCATTCCAGGTACTTTACTAGCAATCTCCCTACTTGGAGAATCAGCACCTTTAACCTCCTGTTCCCTACAGGTTGCAATTTGTCCTGAGGATGAAAGGGAAGAGGGGCAACCAATGAGAGACTAGATCTAGGTGTTGGGACAGGCACAGGTCACTCTATTTTCCCATCGGGAAGAAGAATTAACCACAGGCTCAGCCTGCCGCCCAGAAGCAGAATAGGGCCTGAGGCAATCCCGCGCTCTTGTGGCCAGCTCCCAAAAAAGCGAGTTGAAAAATGGAGCCCAGGGACACTGCCATTCACAAACCCGCAGAGTTATAAATGATAACTCTCGTCCACAAATATATTGAGGGAAGGCAACGAAGAGGATTTGAAAGCAAGGCAGAATTGCAGGAAACAGGTTTCAGGAGGTAGATTCGAGTCGCCTTTAAAGCACATGAAAAGTCGCAAAACGTCGACAATGATGCCCTTGGCCAAAAAGGGCGTATGCGTTTTTTCTTGAATATATTCAGGAAAAAACGCATACGCCCTTTTTGGCCAACCAAGCAACCTGTAAAGGCAAATCAGCGCTACAAAGAAGTCTCGCTTCCCATCGGTCAAAAGGGCCATGCTGCAGAAAGTGTCAAAACCAGAAATGCAGGACAGGCCATAGAGAAATGGCAGCCTTGCTACGCTGATGGGCGGGATGTAAATTGCCAACAGCCACTCTGGAGAAGTGTACGGTGTGTCCTGAAACATCCAAAAAACACAGCTTAGGGAGCATAGGGCACGTCCACTCATGGGCGTATAAATTGGGAAAACTAAAAATCAGCAAGACACAGGCACCCCAAAGTTTACGGCTGCTCTGTTGACAAGAACCTCCACTTAATGACACCTTAAATATCCCAGGAAAGAGAAAAATGGATAAAGAAGTTGTGGTCCTTATGTACAATGGAATATCACTCAGACATGAAATCAATGTCATAAGGCTAGAAGAAGCAAGATGAGTGGATTTAGGTACGACGATTTTAAGTGAAATAAGTCACACAGAAAAAGACACTTATCATAAGCTATCACTTATAGAGGGAATGTAAAAACCGCTACACTTGAACTGAATTACAAAACAGAACAGAGTCACACCTTTAGAAAACACACTATGGCTGCTTAACGGGAAAGGTGAGGTGGGGTGATGCATAAAACAACGGTTTCAAATTCGCTCAGATACCGTTCCATACACCCAATATGTAATAGAAAAGACCGACTCCTTGCTCAGTGAACTGGACTCAACACCCCCTATTCACCGCACAAGAATATATGTGACTAGTAAGAATCTTAAAACCTATGTATTGATATCTGTCTGGAAGTGAGTCAAATGGGTGTAAAGCCGCATAAACACAGCCGTGAAAAGCAGCTAAACCCCATTATAAAAATAAATTACTTTTAAAAACCCGTAAAACAAAGACAGTGAAAGAGAGAGAAATTCTTCCAAAATTCGGTCAGGGGCTGTGATGCAACCTGGATTGACCATATCTAGACACACAGCTGGATGAGACATAACGGTGGACACTCTTGGGGCTGAGAGGTTGGGTGAGGTTGGGTGAGCAAACGCACAACCTTTAAAGTAATACTGCGTGGTACGCATCCCATGGGTCCCAAATCTCCAGGTTCAAGGGCATCTTCCTACATCGAAAACATACATGAGAAACCCAGAAGATGGTACACCGTGTGATTTTGAAAGGTTTCTAAAAGGCACCTCATTTCTCACCTCCTTGTGCTCGGGTTCGCCATTCCAGCTACTTTACTAGCAATCTCCCTACTTGGAGAATCAGCACCTTTAACCTCCTGTTCCCTACAGGTTGCAATTTGTCCTGAGGATGAACGGGAAGAGGGGCAACCAATGAGAGACTAGATCTAGGTGTTGGGACAGGCACAGGTCACTCTATTTTCCCATCAGGAAGAAGAATTAACCACAGGCTCAGCCTGCCGCCCAGAAGCAGAATAGGGCCTGAGGCAATCCCGCGCTCTTAAGGCCAGCTCCCAAAAAAGCGAGTTGAAAAATGGAGCCCAGGGACACTGCCATTCACAAACCCGCAGAGTTATAAATGATAACTCTCGTCCACAAATATATTGAGGGAAGGCAACGAAGAGGATTTGAAAGCAAGGCAGAATTGCAGGAAACAGGTTTCAGGAGGTAGATTCGAATCGCCTTTAAAGCACATGAAAAGTCGCAAATCGTCGACAATGATGCCCTTGGCCAAAAAGGGCGTATGCGTTTTTTCCTGAATATATTCAGGAAAAAACGCATACGCCCTTTTTGGCCAACCAAGCAACCTGGAAAGGCAAATCAGCGCTACAAAGAAGTCTCGCTTCCCATCGGTCAAAAGGGCCATGCTGCAAAAAGTGTCAAAACCAGAAATGCAGGACAGGCCATGGAGAAATGGCAGCCTTGCTACGCTGATGGGCGGGATGTAAATTGCCAACAGCCACTCTGGAGAAGTGTACGGTGTGTCCTGAAACATCGAAAAAACACAGCTTAGGGAGCATAGGGCACGTCCACTCATGGGCGTATAAATTGGGAAAACTAAAAATCAGCAAGACACAGGCACCCCAAAGTTTAGGGCTGCTCTGTTGACAAGAACCTCCACTTCATGACACCTTAAATATCCCAGGAAAGAGAAAAATGGATAAAGAAGTTGTGGTCCTTATGTACAAAGGAATATCACTCAGACATGAAATCAATGTCATAAGGTTAGAAGAAGCAAGATGAGTGGACTTAGGTACGATGATTCTAAGTGAAATAAGTCACACAGAAAAAGACACTTATCATAAGCTATCACTTATAGAGGGAATGTAAAAACCGCTACACTTGAACTGAATTACAAAACAGAACAGAGTCACACGTTTACAAAACACCCTATGGCTGCTTAACGGGAAAGGTGAGGTGGGGTGATGCATAAAACAAGGGTTTCAAATTCGCTCAGATACCGTTCCATACACCCAATATGTAATAGAAAAGACCGACTCCTTGCTCAGTGAACTGGACTCAACAACCCCTATTCACCGCACAAGAATATATGTGACTAGTAAGAATCGTAAAACCTATGTATTGATATCTGTCTGGAAGTGAGTCAAGTGGGTGTAAAGCCGCATAAACACAGCCGTGAAAAGCAGGTAAACCCCATTATAAAAATAAATTACTTTTAAAAACCCGTAAAACAAAGACAGTGAAAGAGAGAGAAATTCTTACAAAATTCGTTCAGGGGCTGTGATGCAACCTGGATTGATCATATCTACACCCACAGCTGGATGAGACATAAGGTTGGACACACTTGGGGCTGAGAGGTTGGGTGAGGTTGGGTGAGCAAACACAGACCCTTTAAAGTAATACTGCCTGGTACCCATCCCATGGTTCCCAAATCTCCAGGTTCAAGGGCATATTCCTACATCGAAAACATGCATGAGAAACCCAGAAGGTGGTACACCGTGTGATTTTGAAAGGTTTCTAAAACGCACCTCATTTCTCATCTCCTTGTGCTCGGGTTCGCCATTCCAGGTACTTTACTAGCAATCTCCCTAGTTGGAGAATCAGCACCTTTAACCTTTTGTTCCCTACAGGTTGCAATTTGTCCTGAGGATGAACGGGAAGAGGGGCAACCAATGAGAGACTAGATCTAGGTGTTGGGACAGGCACAGGTCACTCTATTTTCCCATCAGGAAGAAGAATTAACCACAGGCTCAGCCTGCCGCCCAGAAGCAGAATAGGGCCTGAGGCAATCCCGCGCTCTTGCGGCCAGCTCCCAAAAAAGCGAGTTGAAAAATGGAGCCCAGGGACACTGCCATTCACAAAACCGCAGAGTTATAAATGATAACTCTCGTCCACAAATATATTGAGGGAAGGCAATGAAGAGGATTTGAAAGAAAGGCAGAATTGCAGGAAACAGGTTTCAGGAGATAGATTCGAATCGCCTTTAAAGCACATGAAAAGTCGCAAAACGTCGACAATGATGCCCTTGGCCAAAAAGGGCGTATGCGTTTTTTCCTGAATATATTCAGGAAAAAACGCATACGCCCTTTTTGGCCAACCAAGCAACCTGGAAAGGCAAATCAGCGCTACAAAGTAGTCTCGCTTCCCATCGGTCAAAAGGGCCATGCTGCAAAAAGTGTCAAAACCAGAAATGCAGGACAGTCCATGGAGAAATGGCAGCCTTGCTACGCTGATGGGCGGGATGTAAATTGCCAACAGCCACTCTGGAGAAGTGTACGGTGTGTCCTGAAACATCTAAAACACACACCTTAGGGAGCATAGGGCACATCCACTCATGGGCGTATAAATTGGGAAAACTAAAAATCAGCAAGACACAGGCACCCCAAAGTTTAGGGCTGCTCTGTTGACAAGAACCTCCACTTCATGACACCTTTAATATCCCAGGAAAGAGAAAAATGGATAAAGAAGTTGTGGTCCTTATGTACAATGGAATATCACGCAGACATGAAATCAATATCATAAGGCTAGAAGAAGCAAGATGAGTGGACTTAGGTACGATGATTCTAAGTGAAATAAGTCACACAGAAAAAGACACTTATCATAAGCTATCACTTATAGAGGGAATGTAAAAACCGCTACACTTGAACTGAGTTACAAAACAGGACAGAATCACACGTTTAGAAAACATACTATGGCTGCTTAACGGGAAAGGTGAGGTGGGGTGATGCATAAAACAAGGGTTTCAAATTCGCTCAGATACCGTTCCATACACCCAATATGTAATAGAAAAGACCGACTCCTTGCTCAGTGAACTGGACTCAACACCCCCTATTCACCGCACAAGAATATATGTGACTAGTAAGAATCTTAAAACCTATGTATTGATATCTGTCTGGAAGTGAGTCAAGTGGGTGTAAAGCCGCATAAACACAGCCGTGAAAAGCAGATAACCCCATTATAAAAATAAATTACTTTTAAAAACCCCTAAAGCAAATACAGTGAAAGAGAGAGAAATTCTTACAAAATTCGTTCAGAGGCTGTGATGCAACCTGGATTGACCATATCTAGACACACAGCTGGATGAGACATAAGGGTGGACACACTAGGGGCTGAGAGGTTGGGTGAGGTTGGGTGAGCAAACACAGACCCTTTAAAGTAATACTGCCTGGTACCCATCCCATGGGTCCCAAATCTGCAGGTTCAAGGGCATCTTCCTACATCGAAAACATGCATGAGAAACCCAGAAGATGGTACACCGTGTGATTTTGAAAGGTTTCTAAAACGCACCTCATTTCTCATCTCCTTGTGCTCGGGTTCGCCATTCCAGCTACTTTACTAGCAATCTCCCTACTTGGAGAATCAGCACCTTTAACCTCCTGTTCCGTACAGTTTGCAATTTGTCCTGAGGATGAAAGGGAAGAGGGGCAACCAATGAGAGACTAGATCTAGGTGTTGGGACAGGCACAGGTCACTCTATTTTCCCATCAGGAAGAAGAATTAACCACAGGCTCAGCCTGCCGCCCAGAAGCAGAATAGGGCCTGAGGCAATGCCGCGCTCCTGCGGCCAGCTCCCAAAAAAGCGAGTTGAAAAATGGAGCCCAGGGACACTGCCATTCACAAACCCGCAGAGTTATAAACGATAACTCTCGTCCACAAATATATTCAGGGAAGGCAACGAAGAGGATTTGAAAGCAAGGCAGAATTGCAGGAAACAGGTTTCAGGAGGTAGATTCGAATCGCCTTTAAAGCACATGAAAAGTCGCAAAACGTCGACAATGATGCCCTTGGCCAAAAAGGGCGTATGCGTTTTTTCCTGAATATATTCAGGAAAAAACGCATACGCCCTTTTTGGCCAACCAAGCAACCTGGAAAGGCAAATCAGCGCTACAATGTAGTCTCGCTTCCCATCGGTCAAAAGGGCCATGCTGCAAAAAGTGTCAAAACCAGAAATGCAGGACAGGCCATGGAGAAATGGCAGCCTTGCTACGCTGATGGGCGGGATGTAAATTGCCAACAGCCACTCTGGAGAAGTGTACGGTGTGTCCTGAAACATCTAAAACACACAGCTTAGGGAGCATAGGGCACGTCCACTCATGGGCGTATAAATTGGGAAAACTAAAAATCAGCAAGACACAGGCACCCCAAAGTTTAGGGCTGCTCTGTTGACAAGAACCTCCACTTCATGACACCTTAAATATCCCAGGAAAGAGAAAAATGGATAAAGAAGTTGTGATCATTATGTACAATGGAATATCACTCAGACATGAAATCAATGTCATAAGGCTAGAAGAAGCAAGATGAGTGGATTTAGGTACGACGATTCTAAGTGAAATAAGTCACACAGAAAAAGACACTTATCATAAGCTATCACTTATAGAGGGAATGTAAAAACCGCTACACTTGAACTGAATTACAAAACAGAACAGAGTCACACCTTTAGAAAACACACTATTGCTGCTTAACGGGAAAGGTGAGGTGGGGTGATGCATAAAACAAGGGTTTCAAATTCGCTCAGATACCGTTCCATACACCCAATATGTAATAGAAAAGACCGACTCCTTGCTCAGTGAACTGGACTCAACACCCCCTATTCACCGCACAAGAATATATGTGACCAGTAAGAATCTTAAAACCTATGTATTGATATCTGTCTGGAAGTGAGTCAAGTGGGTGTAAAGCCGCATAAACACAGCCGTGAAAAGCAGCTAAACCCCATTATAAAAATGAATTACTTTTAAAAACCCGTAAAACAAAGACAGTGAAAGAGAGAGAAATTCTTCCAAAATTCGGTCAGGGGCTGTGATGCAACCTGGATTGACCATATCTAGACACACAGCTGGATGAGACATAAGGGTGGACACTCTTGGGGCTGAGAGGTTGGGTGAGGTTGGGTGAGCAAACGCACAACATTTAAAGTAATACTGCGTGGTACGCATCCCATGGGTCCCAAATCTCCAGGTTCAAGGGCATCTTCCTACATCGAAAACATACATGAGAAACCCAGAAGATGGTACACCGTGTGATTTTGAAAGGTTTCTAAAAGGCACCTCATTTCTCATCTCCTTGTGCTCGGGTTCGCCATTCCAGGTACTTTACTAGCAATCTCCCTACTTGGAGAATCAGCACCTTTAACCTCCTGTTCCCTACAGGTTGCAATTTGTCCTGAGGATGAACGGGAAGAGGGGCAACCAATGAGAGACTAGATCTAGGTGTTGGGACAGGCACAGGTCACTCTATTTTCCCATCAGGAAGAAGAATTAACCACAGGCTCAGCCTGCCGCCCAGAAGCAGAATAGGGCCTGAGGCAATCCCGCGCTCTTAAGGCCAGTTCCCAAAAAAGCGAGTTGAAAAATGGAGCCCAGGGACACTGCCATTCACAAACCCGCAGAGTTATAAATGATAACTCTCGTCCACAAATATATTGAGGGAAGGCAACGAAGAGTATTTGAAAGCAAGGCAGAATTGCAGGAAACAGGTTTCAGGAGGTAGATTCGAATCGCCTTTAAATCACATGAAAAGTCGCAAATCGTCGACAATGATGCCCTTGGCCAAAAAGGGCGTATGCGTTTTTTCCTGAATATATTCAGGAAAAAACGCATACGCCCTTTTTGGCCAACCAAGCAACCTGGAAAGGCAAATCAGCGCTACAAAGAAGTCTCGCTTCCCATCGGTCAAAAGGGCCATGCTGCAAAAAGTGTCAAAACCAGAAATGCAGGACAGGCCATAGAAAATTGGCAGCCTTGCTACGCTGATGGGCGGGATGTAAATTGCCAACAGCCACTCTGGAGAAGTGTACGGTGTGTCCTGAAACATCTAAAACACACAGCTTAGGGAGCATAGGGCACGTCCACTCATGGGCGTATAAATTGGGAAAACTAAAAATCAGCAAGACACAGGCACCCCAAAGTTTAGGGCTGCCCTGTTGACAAGAACCTCCACTTCATGACACCTTAAATATCCCAGGAAAGAGAAAAATGGATAAAGAAGTTGTGGTCCTTATGTACAATGGAATATCACTCAGACATGAAATCAATGTCATAAGGCTAGAAGAAGCAAGATGAGTGGACTTAGGTACGACGATTCTAAGTGAAATAAGTCACACAGAAAAAGACACTTATCATAAGCTATCACTTATAGAGGGAATGTAAAAACCGCTACACTTGAACTGAATTACAAAACAGAACAGAGTCACACCTTTAGAAAACACACTATGGCTGCTTAACGGGAAAGGTGAGGTGGGGTGATGCATAAAACAAGGGTTTCAAATTCTCTCAGATACCGTTCCATACACCCAATATGTAATAGAAAAGACCGACTCCTTGCTCAGTGAACTGGACTCAACACCCCCTATTCACCGCACAAGAATATATGTGACTAGTAAGAATCTTAAAACCTATGTATTGATATCTGTCTGGAAGTGAGTCAAGTGGGTGTAAAGCCGCATAAACACAGCCGTGAAAAGCAGGTAAACCCCATTATAAAAATAAATTACTTTTAAAAACCCGTAAAACAAAGACAGTGAAAGAGAGAGAAATTCTTCCAAAATTCGGTCAGGGGCTGTGATGCAACCTGGATTGACCATATCTAGACACACAGCTGGATGAGACATAAGGGTGGACACTCTTGGGGCTGAAAGGTTGGGTGAGGTTGGGTGAGCAAACGCACAACCTTTAAAGTAATACTGCGTGGTACGCATCCCATGGGTCCCAAATCTCCAGGTTCAAGGGCATCTTCCTACATCGAAAACATACATGAGAAACCCAGAAGATGGTACACCGTGTGATTTTGAAAGGTTTCTAAAACACACCCCATTTCTCATCTCCTTGTGCTCGGGTTCGCCTTTCCAGCTACTTTACTAGCAATCAACTTACTTGGAGAATCAGCACCTTTAACCTCCTGTTCCCTACAGGTTGCAATTTGTCCTGAGGATGAACGGGAAGAGGAGAAACCAATGAGAGACTAGATCTAGGTGTTGGGACAGGCACAGGTCACTCTATTTTCCCATCAGAAAGAAGAATTAACCACAGGCTCAGCCTGCCGCAGGGAACCAGAATAGGGCCTGAGGCAATCCCGTGCTTTTGCGGCCAGCTCCCAAAAAAGACAGTTGAAAAATGGAGCTCAGGGGCACTGCCATGCACAAACCTGCTGAGTTATAAATGATTACTACAGTCCACAAATATATTGACGGAAGGCAACGAAGAGGATTTGAAAGCAAGGCAGAATTGCAGGAAACAGGTTTCAGGAGGTAGATTCGAATCGCCTTTAAAGCACATGAAAAGTCGCAAAACGTCGACAATGATGCCCTTGGCCAAAAAGGGCGTATGCGTTTTTTCCTGAATATATTCAGGAAAAAACGCATACGCCCTTTTTGGCCAACCAAGCAACCTGGAAAGGCAAATCAGCGCTACAAAGAAGTCTCGCTTCCCATCGGTCAAAAGGGCCATGCTGCAGAAAGTGTCAAAACCAGAAATGCAGGACAGGCCATAGAGAAATGGCAGCCTTGCTACGCTGATGGGCGGGATGTAAATTGCCAACAGCCACTCTGGAGAAGTGTACGGTGTGTCCTGAAACATCGAAAAAACACAGCTTAGGGAGCATATTGCACGTCCACTCATGGGCGTATCAATTGGGAAAACTAAAAATCAGCAAGACACAGGCACCCCAAAGTTTAGGGCTGCTCTGTTGACAAGAACCAACACTTCATGACACCTTAAATATCCCAGGAAAGAGAAAAATGGATAAAGAAGTTGTGGTCCTTATGTACAATGGAATATCACTCAGACATGAAATCAATGTCATAAGGCTAGTAGAAGCAAGATGAGTGGATTTAGGTACGACGATTCTAAGCGAAATAAGTCACACAGAAAAAGACACTTATCATAAGCTATCACTTATAGAGGGAATGTAAAAACCGCTACACTTGAACTGAATTACAAAACAGAACAGAGTCTCACGTTTAGAAAACACACTATGGCTGCTTAACGGGAAAGGTGAGGTGGGGTGATGCATAAAACAAGGGTTTCAAATTCGCTCAGATATCGTTCCATACACCCAATATGAAATAGACAAGACCTACTCCTTGCTCAGTGAACTGGACTCAACACCCCCTATTCACCGCAGAAGAATATATGTGACTAGTAAGAATCTTAAAACCTATGTATTGATATCTGTCTGGAAGTGAGTCCAGTGGGTGTAAAGCCGCATAAACACAGCGGTGAAAAGCAGCTAAACCCCATTATAAAAATAAATTACTTTTAAAACCCGGTAAAACAAAGACAGTGAAAGAGAGAGAAATTCTTACAAAATTCTTTCAGGGGCTGTGATGCAACCTGGATTGACCATATCTAGACCCACAGCTGGATGAGACATAAGGGTGGACACTCTTGGGGCTGAAAGGTTGGGTGAGGTTGGGTGAGCAAACGCAGACCCTTTAAACTAATACTGCCTGGTACCCATCCCATGGGTCCCAAATCTCCAGGTTCAAGGGCATCTTCCTACATCGAAAACATGCATGAGAAACCCAGAAGATGGTACACCGTGTGATTTTGAAAGGTTTCTAAAACGCACCTCATTTCTCATCTCCTTGTGCTCGGGTTCGCCATTCCAGCTACTTTACTAGTAATCTCCCTACTTGGAGAATCAGCACCTTTTTACCTCCTGTTCCCTACAGGTTGCAATTTGTCCTGAGGATGAACGGGAAGAGGGGCAACCAATGAGAGACTAGATCTAGGTGTTGGGACAGGCACAGGTCACTCTATTTTCCCATCGGGAAGAAGAATTAACCACAGGCTCAGCCTGCCGCCCAGAAGCAGAATAGGGCCTGAGGCAATCCCGCGCTCTTGCGGCCAGCTCCCAAAAAAGGGAGTTGAAAAATGGAGCCCAGGGACACTGCCATTCACAAACCCACAGAGTTATAAATGATAACTCTCGTCCACAAATATATTGAGGGAAGGCAACGAAGAGGATTTGAAAGCAAGGCAGAATTGCAGGAAACAGGTTTCAGGAGGTAGATTCGAATCGCCTTTAAAGCACATGAAAAGTCGCAAAACGTCGACAATGATGCCCTTGGCCAAAAAGGGCGTATGCGTTTTTTCCTGAATATATTCAGGAAAAAACGCATACGCCCTTTTTGGCCAACCAAGCAACCTGTAAAGGCAAATCAGCGCTACAAAGAAGTCTCGCTTCCCATCGGTCAAAAGGGCCATGCTGCAGAAAGTGTCAAAACCAGAAATGCAGGACAGGCCATAGAGAAATGGCAGCCTTGCTACGCTGATGGGCGGGATGTAAATTGCCAACAGCCACTCTGGAGAAGTGTACGGTGTGTCCTGAAACATCCAAAAAACACAGCTTAGGGAGCATAGGGCACGTCCACTCATGGGCGTATAAATTGGGAAAACTAAAAATCAGCAAGACACAGGCACCCCAAAGTTTACGGCTGCTCTGTTGACAAGAACCTCCACTTCATGACACCTTAAATATCCCAGGAAAGAGAAAAATGGATAAAGAAGTTGTGGTCCTTATGTACAATGGAATATCACGCAGACAGGAAATCAATATCATAAGGCTAGAAGAAGCAAGATGAGTGGACTTAGGTACGATGATTCTAAGTGAAATAAGTCACACAGAAAAAGACACTTATCATAAGCTATCACTTATAGAGGGAATGTAAAAACCGCTACACTTGAACTGAGTTACAAAACAGGACAGAATCACACGTTTAGAAAACATACTATGGCTGCTTAACGGGAAAGGTGAGGTGGGGTGATGCATAAAACAAGGGTTTCAAATTCGCTCAGATACCGTTCCATACACCCAATATGTAATAGACAAGACCTACTCCTTGCTCAGTGAACTGGACTCAACACCCCCTATTCACCGCACAAGAATATATGTGACTAGTAAGAATCTTAAAACCTATGTATTGATATCTCTCTGGAAGTGAGTCAAGTGGGTGTAAAGCCGCATAAACACAGCCGTGAAAAGCAGATAACCCCATTATAAAAATAAATTAATTTTAAAAACCCCTAAAACAAAGACAGTGAAAGAGAGAGAAATTCTTACAAAATTCGTTCAGAGGCTGTGATGCAACCTGGATTGACCATATCTAGACCCACAGCTGGATGAGACATAAGGGTGGACACACTAGGGGCTGAGAGGTTGGGTGAGGTTGGGTGAGCAAACACAGACCCTTTAAAGTAATACTGCGTGGTACCCATCCCAAGGGTCCCAAATCTCCAGGTTCAAGGGCATCTTCCTACATCGAAAACATGCATGAGAAACCCAGAAGATGGTACACCGTGTGATTTTGAAAGGTTTCTAAAACGCACCTCATTTCTCATCTCCTTGTGTTCGGGTTCGCCATTCCAGCTACTTTACTAGCAATCTCCCTACTTGGAGAATCAGCATCTTTAAGCTCCTGTTCCCTACAGGTTAGAATTTGTCCTGAGGATGAACGGGAAGTGGGGCAACCAATGAGAGACTAGATCTAGGTGTTGGGACAGGCACAGGTCACTCTATTTTCCCATCAGGAAGAAGAATTAACCACAGGCTCAGCCTGCCGCCCAGAAGCAGAATAGGGCCTGAGGCAATGCCGCGCTCCTGCGGCCAGCTCCCAAAAAAGCGAGTTGAAAAATGGAGCCCAGGGACACTGCCATTCACAAACCCGCAGAGTTATAAACGATAACTCTCGTCCACAAATATATTGAGGGAAGGCAACGAAGAGGATTTGAAAGCAAGGCAGAATTGCAGGAAACAGGTTTCAGGAGGTAGATTCGAATCGCCTTTAAAGCACATGAAAAGTCGCAAAACGTCGACAATGATGCCCTTGGCCAAAAAGGGCGTATGCGTTTTTTCCTGAATATATTCAGGAAAAAACGCATACGCCCTTTTTGGCCAACCAAGCAACCTGGAAAGGCAAATCAGCGCTACAAAGAAGTCTCGCTTCCCATCGGTCAAAAGGGCCATGCTGCAGAAAGTGTCAAAACCAGAAATGCAGGTCAGGCCATGGAGAAATGGCAGCCTTGCTACGCTGATGGGCGGTATGTAAATTGCCAACAGCCACTCTGGAGAAGTGTACGGTGTGTCCTGAAACATCTAAAACACACAGCTTAGGGAGCATAGGGCACGTCCACTCATGGGCGTATTAATTGGGAAAACTAAAAATCAGCAAGACACAGGCACCCCAAAGTTTAGGGCTGCTCTGTTGACAAGAACCTCCACTTCATGACACCTTAAATATCCCAGGAAAGAGAAAAATGGATAAAGAAGTTGTGATCATTATGTACAATGGAATATCACTCAGACATGAAATCAATGTCATAAGGCTAGAAGAAGCAAGATGAGTGGATTTAGGTACGACGATTCTAAGTGAAATAAGTCACACAGAAAAAGACACTTATCATAAGCTATCACTTATAGAGGGAATGTAAAAACCGCTACACTTGAACTGAATTACAAAACAGAACAGAGTCACACCTTTAGAAAACACACTATTGCTGCTTAACGGGAAAGGTGAGGTGTGGTGATGCATAAAACAAGGGTTTCAAATTCGCTCAGATACCGTTCCATACACCCAATATGTAATAGAAAAGACCGACTCCTTGCTCAGTGAACTGGACTCAACACCCCCTATTCACCGCACAAGAATATATGTGACCAGTAAGAATCTTAAAACCTATGTATTGATATCTGTCTGGAAGTGAGTCAAGTGGGTGTAAAGCCGCATAAACACAGCCGTGAAAAGCAGCTAAACCCCATTATAAAAATGAATTACTTTTAAAAACCCGTAAAACAAAGACAGTGAAAGAGAGAGAAATTCTTCCAAAATTCGGTCAGGGGCTGTGATGCAACCTGGATTGACCATATCTAGACACACAGCTGGATGAGACATAAGGGTGGACACTCTTGGGGCTGAGAGGTTGGGTGAGGTTGGGTGAGCAAACGCACAACCTTTAAAGTAATACTGCGTGGTACGCATCCCATGGGTCCCAAATCTCCAGGTTCAAGGGCATCTTCCTACATCGAAAACATACATGAGAAACCCAGAAGATGGTACACCGTGTGATTTTGAAAGGTTTCTAAAAGGCACCTCATTTCTCATCTCCTTGTGCTCGGGTTTGCCATTCCAGGTACTTTACTAGCAATCTCCCTACTTGGAGAATCAGCACCTTTAACCTCCTGTTCCCTACAGGTTGCAATTTGTCCTGAGGATGAACGGGAAGAGGGGCAACCAATGAGAGACTAGATCTAGGTGTTGGGACAGGCACAGGTCACTCTATTTTCCCATCAGGAAGAAGAATTAACCACAGGCTCAGCCTGCCGCCCAGAAGCAGAATAGGGCCTGAGGCAATCCCACGCTCTTAAGGCCAGCTCCCAAAAAAGCGAGTTGAAAAATGGAGCCCAGGGACACTGCCATTCACAAACCCGCAGAGTTATAAATGATAACTCTCGTCCACAAATATATTGAGGGAAGGCAACGAAGAGGATTTGAAAGCAAGGCAGAATTGCAGGAAACAGGTTTCAGGAGGTAGATTCGAATCGCCTTTAAAGCACATGAAAAGTCGCAAATCGTCGACAATGATGCCCTTGGCCAAAAAGGGCGTATGCGTTTTTTCCTGAATATATTCAGGAAAAAACGCATACGCCCTTTTTGGCCAACCAAGCAACCTGGAAAGGCAAATCAGCGCTACAAAGAAGTCTCGCTTCCCATCGGTCAAAAGGGCCATGCTGCAAAAAGTGTCAAAACCAGAAATGCAGGACAGGCCATAGAGAAATGGCAGCCTTGCTACGCTGATGGGCGGGATGTAAATTGCCAACAGCCACTCTGGAGAAGTGTACGGTGTGTCCTGAAACATCTAAAACACACAGCTTAGGGAGCATAGGGCACGTCCACACATGGGCGTATAAATTGGGAAAACTAAAAATCAGCAAGACACAGGCACCCCAAAGTTTAGGGCTGCTCTGTTGACAAGAACCTCCACTTCATGACACCTTAAATATCCCAGGAAAGAGAAAAATGGATAAAGAAGTTGTGGTCCTTATGTACAATGGAATATCACTCAGACATGAAATCAATGTCATAAGGCTAGAAGAAGCAAGATGAGTGGATTTAGGTACGACGATTCTAAGTGAAATAAGTCACACAGAAAAAGACACTTATCATAAGCTATCACTTATAGAGGGAATGTAAAAACCGCTACACTTGAACTGAATTACAAAACAGAACAGCGTCACACCTTTAGAAAACACACTATGGCTGCTTAACGGGAAAGGTGAGGTGGGGTGATGCATAAAACAAGGGTTTCAAATTCTCTCAGATACCGTTCCATACACCCAATATGTAATAGAAAAGACCGACTCCTTGCTCAGTGAACTGGACTCAACACCCCCTATTCACCGCACAAGTATATATGTGACTAGTAAGAATCTTAAAACCTATGTATTGATATCTGTCTGGAAGTGAGTCAAGTGGGTGTAAAGCCGCATAAACACAGCCGTGAAAAGCAGCTAAACCCCATTATAAAAATAAATTACTTTTAAAAACCCGTAAAACAAAGACAGTGAAAGAGAGAGAAATTCTTCCAAAATTCGGTCAGGGGCTGTGATGCAACCTGGATTGACTATATCTAGACACACAGCTGGATGAGACATAAGGGTGGACACTCTTGGGGCTGAAAGGTTGGGTGAGGTTGGGTGAGCAAACGCACAACCTTTAAAGTAATACTGCGTGGTACGCATCCCATTGGTCCCAAATCTCCAGGTTCAAGGGCATCTTCCTACATCGAAAACATACATGAGAAACCCAGAAGATGGTACACCGTGTGATTTTGAAAGGTTTCTACAAGGCACCTCATTTCTCATCTCCTTGTGCTCGGGTTCGCCATTCCAGGTACTTTACTAGCAATCTCCCTACTTGGAGAATCAGCACCTTTAACCTCCTGTTCCCTACAGGTTGCAATTTGTCCTGAGGATGAAAGGGAAGAGGGGCAACCAATGAGAGACTAGATCTAGGTGTTGGGACAGGCACAGGTCACTCTATTTTCCCATCGGGAAGAAGAATTAACCACAGGCTCAGCCTGCCGCCCAGAAGCAGAATAGGGCCTGAGGCAATCCCGCGCTCTTGTGGCCAGCTCCCAAAAAAGCGAGTTGAAAAATGGAGCCCAGGGACACTGCCATTCACAAACCCGCAGAGTTATAAATGATAACTCTCGTCCACAAATATATTGAGGGAAGGCAACGAAGAGGATTTGAAAGCAAGGCAGAATTGCAGGAAACAGGTTTCAGGAGGTAGATTCGAGTCGCCTTTAAAGCACATGAAAAGTCGCAAAACGTCGACAATGATGCCCTTGGCCAAAAAGGGCGTATGCGTTTTTTCTTGAATATATTCAGGAAAAAACGCATACGCCCTTTTTGGCCAACCAAGCAACCTGTAAAGGCAAATCAGCGCTACAAAGAAGTCTCGCTTCCCATCGGTCAAAAGGGCCATGCTGCAGAAAGTGTCAAAACCAGAAATGCAGGACAGGCCATAGAGAAATGGCAGCCTTGCTACGCTGATGGGCGGGATGTAAATTGCCAACAGCCACTCTGGAGAAGTGTACGGTGTGTCCTGAAACATCCAAAAAACACAGCTTAGGGAGCATAGGGCACGTCCACTCATGGGCGTATAAATTGGGAAAACTAAAAATCAGCAAGACACAGGCACCCCAAAGTTTACGGCTGCTCTGTTGACAAGAACCTCCACTTAATGACACCTTAAATATCCCAGGAAAGAGAAAAATGGATAAAGAAGTTGTGGTCCTTATGTACAATGGAATATCACTCAGACATGAAATCAATGTCATAAGGCTAGAAGAAGCAAGATGAGTGGATTTAGGTACGACGATTTTAAGTGAAATAAGTCACACAGAAAAAGACACTTATCATAAGCTATCACTTATAGAGGGAATGTAAAAACCGCTACACTTGAACTGAATTACAAAACAGAACAGAGTCACACCTTTAGAAAACACACTATGGCTGCTTAACGGGAAAGGTGAGGTGGGGTGATGCATAAAACAAGGGTTTCAAATTCGCTCAGATACCGTTCCATACACCCAATATGTAATAGAAAAGACCGACTCCTTGCTCAGTGAACTGGACTCAACACCCCCTATTCACCGCACAAGAATATATGTGACTAGTAAGAATCTTAAAACCTATGTATTGATATCTGTCTGGAAGTGAGTCAAATGGGTGTAAAGCCGCATAAACACAGCCGTGAAAAGCAGCTAAACCCCATTATAAAAATAAATTACTTTTAAAAACCCGTAAAACAAAGACAGTGAAAGAGAGAGAAATTCTTCCAAAATTCGGTCAGGGGCTGTGATGCAACCTGGATTGACCATATCTAGACACACAGCTGGATGAGACATAACGGTGGACACTCTTGGGGCTGAGAGGTTGGGTGAGGTTGGGTGAGCAAACGCACAACCTTTAAAGTAATACTGCGTGGTACGCATCCCATGGGTCCCAAATCTCCAGGTTCAAGGGCATCTTCCTACATCGAAAACATACATGAGAAACCCAGAAGATGGTACACCGTGTGATTTTGAAAGGTTTCTAAAAGGCACCTCATTTCTCACCTCCTTGTGCTCGGGTTCGCCATTCCAGCTACTTTACTAGCAATCTCCCTACTTGGAGAATCAGCACCTTTAACCTCCTGTTCCCTACAGGTTGCAATTTGTCCTGAGGATGAACGGGAAGAGGGGCAACCAATGAGAGACTAGATCTAGGTGTTGGGACAGGCACAGGTCACTCTATTTTCCCATCAGGAAGAAGAATTAACCACAGGCTCAGCCTGCCGCCCAGAAGCAGAATAGGGCCTGAGGCAATCCCGCGCTCTTAAGGCCAGCTCCCAAAAAAGCGAGTTGAAAAATGGAGCCCAGGGACACTGCCATTCACAAACCCGCAGAGTTATAAATGATAACTCTCGTCCACAAATATATTGAGGGAAGGCAACGAAGAGGATTTGAAAGCAAGGCAGAATTGCAGGAAACAGGTTTCAGGAGGTAGATTCGAATCGCCTTTAAAGCACATGAAAAGTCGCAAATCGTCGACAATGATGCCCTTGGCCAAAAAGGGCGTATGCGTTTTTTCCTGAATATATTCAGGAAAAAACGCATACGCCCTTTTTGGCCAACCAAGCAACCTGGAAAGGCAAATCAGCGCTACAAAGAAGTCTCGCTTCCCATCGGTCAAAAGGGCCATGCTGCAAAAAGTGTCAAAACCAGAAATGCAGGACAGGCCATGGAGAAATGGCAGCCTTGCTACGCTGATGGGCGGGATGTAAATTGCCAACAGCCACTCTGGAGAAGTGTACGGTGTGTCCTGAAACATCGAAAAAACACAGCTTAGGGAGCATAGGGCACGTCCACTCATGGGCGTATAAATTGGGAAAACTAAAAATCAGCAAGACACAGGCACCCCAAAGTTTAGGGCTGCTCTGTTGACAAGAACCTCCACTTCATGACACCTTAAATATCCCAGGAAAGAGAAAAATGGATAAAGAAGTTGTGGTCCTTATGTACAAAGGAATATCACTCAGACATGAAATCAATGTCATAAGGTTAGAAGAAGCAAGATGAGTGGACTTAGGTACGATGATTCTAAGTGAAATAAGTCACACAGAAAAAGACACTTATCATAAGCTATCACTTATAGAGGGAATGTAAAAACCGCTACACTTGAACTGAATTACAAAACAGAACAGAGTCACACGTTTACAAAACACCCTATGGCTGCTTAACGGGAAAGGTGAGGTGGGGTGATGCATAAAACAAGGGTTTCAAATTGGCTCAGATACCGTTCCATACACCCAATATGTAATAGAAAAGACCGACTCCTTGCTCAGTGAACTGGACTCAACAACCCCTATTCACCGCACAAGAATATATGTGACTAGTAAGAATCGTAAAACCTATGTATTGATATCTGTCTGGAAGTGAGTCAAGTGGGTGTAAAGCCGCATAAACACAGCCGTGAAAAGCAGGTAAACCCCATTATAAAAATAAATTACTTTTAAAAACCCGTAAAACAAAGACAGTGAAAGAGAGAGAAATTCTTACAAAATTCGTTCAGGGGCTGTGATGCAACCTGGATTGATCATATCTACACCCACAGCTGGATGAGACATAAGGTTGGACACACTTGGGGCTGAGAGGTTGGGTGAGGTTGGGTGAGCAAACACAGACCCTTTAAAGTAATACTGCCTGGTACCCATCCCATGGTTCCCAAATCTCCAGGTTCAAGGGCATATTCCTACATCGAAAACATGCATGAGAAACCCAGAAGGTGGTACACCGTGTGATTTTGAAAGGTTTCTAAAACGCACCTCATTACTCATCTCCTTGTGCTCGGGTTCGCCATTCCAGGTACTTTACTAGCAATCTCCCTAGTTGGAGAATCAGCACCTTTAACCTTTTGTTCCCTACAGGTTGCAATTTGTCCTGAGGATGAACGGGAAGAGGGGCAACCAATGAGAGACTAGATCTAGGTGTTGGGACAGGCACAGGTCACTCTATTTTCCCATCAGGAAGAAGAATTAACCACAGGCTCAGCCTGCCGCCCAGAAGCAGAATAGGGCCTGAGGCAATCCCGCGCTCTTGCGGCCAGCTCCCAAAAAAGCGAGTTGAAAAATGGAGCCCAGGGACACTGCCATTCACAAAACCGCAGAGTTATAAATGATAACTCTCGTCCACAAATATATTGAGGGAAGGCAATGAAGAGGATTTGAAAGAAAGGCAGAATTGCAGGAAACAGGTTTCAGGAGATAGATTCGAATCGCCTTTAAAGCACATGAAAAGTCGCAAAACGTCGACAATGATGCCCTTGGCCAAAAAGGGCGTATGCGTTTTTTCCTGAATATATTCAGGAAAAAACGCATACGCCCTTTTTGGCCAACCAAGCAACCTGGAAAGGCAAATCAGCGCTACAAAGTAGTCTCGCTTCCCATCGGTCAAAAGGGCCATGCTGCAAAAAGTGTCAAAACCAGAAATGCAGGACAGTCCATGGAGAAATGGCAGCCTTGCTACGCTGATGGGCGGGATGTAAATTGCCAACAGCCACTCTGGAGAAGTGTACGGTGTGTCCTGAAACATCTAAAACACACACCTTAGGGAGCATAGGGCACATCCACTCATGGGCGTATAAATTGGGAAAACTAAAAATCAGCAAGACACAGGCACCCCAAAGTTTAGGGCTGCTCTGTTGACAAGAACCTCCACTTCATGACACCTTTAATATCCCAGGAAAGAGAAAAATGGATAAAGAAGTTGTGGTCCTTATGTACAATGGAATATCACGCAGACATGAAATCAATATCATAAGGCTAGAAGAAGCAAGATGAGTGGACTTAGGTACGATGATTCTAAGTGAAATAAGTCACACAGAAAAAGACACTTATCATAAGCTATCACTTATAGAGGGAATGTAAAAACCGCTACACTTGAACTGAGTTACAAAACAGGACAGAATCACACGTTTAGAAAACATACTATGGCTGCTTAACGGGAAAGGTGAGGTGGGGTGATGCATAAAACAAGGGTTTCAAATTCGCTCAGATACCGTTCCATACACCCAATATGTAATAGAAAAGACCGACTCCTTGCTCAGTGAACTGGACTCAACACCCCCTATTCACCGCACAAGAATATATGTGACTAGTAAGAATCTTAAAACCTATGTATTGATATCTGTCTGGAAGTGAGTCAAGTGGGTGTAAAGCCGCATAAACACAGCCGTGAAAAGCAGATAACCCCATTATAAAAATAAATTACTTTTAAAAACCCCTAAAGCAAATACAGTGAAAGAGAGAGAAATTCTTACAAAATTCGTTCAGAGGCTGTGATGCAACCTGGATTGACCATATCTAGACACACAGCTGGATGAGACATAAGGGTGGACACACTAGGGGCTGAGAGGTTGGGTGAGGTTGGGTGAGCAAACACAGACCCTTTAAAGTAATACTGCCTGGTACCCATCCCATGGGTCCCAAATCTGCAGGTTCAAGGGCATCTTCCTACATCGAAAACATGCATGAGAAACCCAGAAGATGGTACACCGTGTGATTTTGAAAGGTTTCTAAAACGCACCTCATTTCTCATCTCCTTGTGCTCGGGTTCGCCATTCCAGCTACTTTACTAGCAATCTCCCTACTTGGAGAATCAGCACCTTTAACCTCCTGTTCCGTACAGTTTGCAATTTGTCCTGAGGATGAAAGGGAAGAGGGGCAACCAATGAGAGACTAGATCTAGGTGTTGGGACAGGCACAGGTCACTCTATTTTCCCATCAGGAAGAAGAATTAACCACAGGCTCAGCCTGCCGCCCAGAAGCAGAATAGGGCCTGAGGCAATGCCGCGCTCCTGCGGCCAGCTCCCAAAAAAGCGAGTTGAAAAATGGAGCCCAGGGACACTGCCATTCACAAACCCGCAGAGTTATAAACGATAACTCTCGTCCACAAATATATTCAGGGAAGGCAACGAAGAGGATTTGAAAGCAAGGCAGAATTGCAGGAAACAGGTTTCAGGAGGTAGATTCGAATCGCCTTTAAAGCACATGAAAAGTCGCAAAACGTCGACAATGATGCCCTTGGCCAAAAAGGGCGTATGCGTTTTTTCCTGAATATATTCAGGAAAAAACGCATACGCCCTTTTTGGCCAACCAAGCAACCTGGAAAGGCAAATCAGCGCTACAATGTAGTCTCGCTTCCCATCGGTCAAAAGGGCCATGCTGCAAAAAGTGTCAAAACCAGAAATGCAGGACAGGCCATGGAGAAATGGCAGCCTTGCTACGCTGATGGGCGGGATGTAAATTGCCAACAGCCACTCTGGAGAAGTGTACGGTGTGTCCTGAAACATCTAAAACACACAGCTTAGGGAGCATAGGGCACGTCCACTCATGGGCGTATAAATTGGGAAAACTAAAAATCAGCAAGACACAGGCACCCCAAAGTTTAGGGCTGCTCTGTTGACAAGAACCTCCACTTCATGACACCTTAAATATCCCAGGAAAGAGAAAAATGGATAAAGAAGTTGTGATCATTATGTACAATGGAATATCACTCAGACATGAAATCAATGTCATAAGGCTAGAAGAAGCAAGATGAGTGGATTTAGGTACGACGATTCTAAGTGAAATAAGTCACACAGAAAAAGACACTTATCATAAGCTATCACTTATAGAGGGAATGTAAAAACCGCTACACTTGAACTGAATTACAAAACAGAACAGAGTCACACCTTTAGAAAACACACTATTGCTGCTTAACGGGAAAGGTGAGGTGGGGTGATGCATAAAACAAGGGTTTCAAATTCGCTCAGATACCGTTCCATACACCCAATATGTAATAGAAAAGACCGACTCCTTGCTCAGTGAACTGGACTCAACACCCCCTATTCACCGCACAAGAATATATGTGACCAGTAAGAATCTTAAAACCTATGTATTGATATCTGTCTGGAAGTGAGTCAAGTGGGTGTAAAGCCGCATAAACACAGCCGTGAAAAGCAGCTAAACCCCATTATAAAAATGAATTACTTTTAAAAACCCGTAAAACAAAGACAGTGAAAGAGAGAGAAATTCTTCCAAAATTCGGTCAGGGGCTGTGATGCAACCTGGATTGACCATATCTAGACACACAGCTGGATGAGACATAAGGGTGGACACTCTTGGGGCTGAGAGGTTGGGTGAGGTTGGGTGAGCAAACGCACAACATTTAAAGTAATACTGCGTGGTACGCATCCCATGGGTCCCAAATCTCCAGGTTCAAGGGCATCTTCCTACATCGAAAACATACATGAGAAACCCAGAAGATGGTACACCGTGTGATTTTGAAAGGTTTCTAAAAGGCACCTCATTTCTCATCTCCTTGTGCTCGGGTTCGCCATTCCAGGTACTTTACTAGCAATCTCCCTACTTGGAGAATCAGCACCTTTAACCTCCTGTTCCCTACAGGTTGCAATTTGTCCTGAGGATGAACGGGAAGAGGGGCAACCAATGAGAGACTAGATCTAGGTGTTGGGACAGGCACAGGTCACTCTATTTTCCCATCAGGAAGAAGAATTAACCACAGGCTCAGCCTGCCGCCCAGAAGCAGAATAGGGCCTGAGGCAATCCCGCGCTCTTAAGGCCAGTTCCCAAAAAAGCGAGTTGAAAAATGGAGCCCAGGGACACTGCCATTCACAAACCCGCAGAGTTATAAATGATAACTCTCGTCCACAAATATATTGAGGGAAGGCAACGAAGAGTATTTGAAAGCAAGGCAGAATTGCAGGAAACAGGTTTCAGGAGGTAGATTCGAATCGCCTTTAAATCACATGAAAAGTCGCAAATCGTCGACAATGATGCCCTTGGCCAAAAAGGGCGTATGCGTTTTTTCCTGAATATATTCAGGAAAAAACGCATACGCCCTTTTTGGCCAACCAAGCAACCTGGAAAGGCAAATCAGCGCTACAAAGAAGTCTCGCTTCCCATCGGTCAAAAGGGCCATGCTGCAAAAAGTGTCAAAACCAGAAATGCAGGACAGGCCATAGAAAATTGGCAGCCTTGCTACGCTGATGGGCGGGATGTAAATTGCCAACAGCCACTCTGGAGAAGTGTACGGTGTGTCCTGAAACATCTAAAACACACAGCTTAGGGAGCATAGGGCACGTCCACTCATGGGCGTATAAATTGGGAAAACTAAAAATCAGCAAGACACAGGCACCCCAAAGTTTAGGGCTGCCCTGTTGACAAGAACCTCCACTTCATGACACCTTAAATATCCCAGGAAAGAGAAAAATGGATAAAGAAGTTGTGGTCCTTATGTACAATGGAATATCACTCAGACATGAAATCAATGTCATAAGGCTAGAAGAAGCAAGATGAGTGGACTTAGGTACGACGATTCTAAGTGAAATAAGTCACACAGAAAAAGACACTTATCATAAGCTATCACTTATAGAGGGAATGTAAAAACCGCTACACTTGAACTGAATTACAAAACAGAACAGAGTCACACCTTTAGAAAACACACTATGGCTGCTTAACGGGAAAGGTGAGGTGGGGTGATGCATAAAACAAGGGTTTCAAATTCTCTCAGATACCGTTCCATACACCCAATATGTAATAGAAAAGACCGACTCCTTGCTCAGTGAACTGGACTCAACACCCCCTATTCACCGCACAAGAATATATGTGACTAGTAAGAATCTTAAAACCTATGTATTGATATCTGTCTGGAAGTGAGTCAAGTGGGTGTAAAGCCGCATAAACACAGCCGTGAAAAGCAGGTAAACCCCATTATAAAAATAAATTACTTTTAAAAACCCGTAAAACAAAGACAGTGAAAGAGAGAGAAATTCTTCCAAAATTCGGTCAGGGGCTGTGATGCAACCTGGATTGACCATATCTAGACACACAGCTGGATGAGACATAAGGGTGGACACTCTTGGGGCTGAAAGGTTGGGTGAGGTTGGGTGAGCAAACGCACAACCTTTAAAGTAATACTGCGTGGTACGCATCCCATGGGTCCCAAATCTCCAGGTTCAAGGGCATCTTCCTACATCGAAAACATACATGAGAAACCCAGAAGATGGTACACCGTGTGATTTTGAAAGGTTTCTAAAACACACCCCATTTCTCATCTCCTTGTGCTCGGGTTCGCCTTTCCAGCTACTTTACTAGCAATCAACTTACTTGGAGAATCAGCACCTTTAACCTCCTGTTCCCTACAGGTTGCAATTTGTCCTGAGGATGAACGGGAAGAGGAGAAACCAATGAGAGACTAGATCTAGGTGTTGGGACAGGCACAGGTCACTCTATTTTCCCATCAGAAAGAAGAATTAACCACAGGCTCAGCCTGCCGCAGGGAACCAGAATAGGGCCTGAGGCAATCCCGTGCTTTTGCGGCCAGCTCCCAAAAAAGACAGTTGAAAAATGGAGCTCAGGGGCACTGCCATGCACAAACCTGCTGAGTTATAAATGATTACTCCAGTCCACAAATATATTGACGGAAGGCAACGAAGAGGATTTGAAAGCAAGGCAGAATTGCAGGAAACAGGTTTCAGGAGGTAGATTCGAATCGCCTTTAAAGCACATGAAAAGTCGCAAAACGTCGACAATGATGCCCTTGGCCAAAAAGGGCGTATGCGTTTTTTCCTGAATATATTCAGGAAAAAACGCATACGCCCTTTTTGGCCAACCAAGCAACCTGGAAAGGCAAATCAGCGCTACAAAGAAGTCTCGCTTCCCATCGGTCAAAAGGGCCATGCTGCAGAAAGTGTCAAAACCAGAAATGCAGGACAGGCTATAGAGAAATGGCAGCCTTGCTACGCTGATGGGCGGGATGTAAATTGCCAACAGCCACTCTGGAGAAGTGTACGGTGTGTCCTGAAACATCGAAAAAACACAGCTTAGGGAGCATATTGCACGTCCACTCATGGGCGTATCAATTGGGAAAACTAAAAATCAGCAAGACACAGGCACCCCAAAGTTTAGGGCTGCTCTGTTGACAAGAACCAACACTTCATGACACCTTAAATATCCCAGGAAAGAGAAAAATGGATAAAGAAGTTGTGGTCCTTATGTACAATGGAATATCACTCAGACATGAAATCAATGTCATAAGGCTAGTAGAAGCAAGATGAGTGGATTTAGGTACGACGATTCTAAGCGAAATAATTCACACAGAAAAAGACACTTATCATAAGCTATCACTTATAGAGGGAATGTAAAAACCGCTACACTTGAACTGAATTACAAAACAGAACAGAGTCTCACGTTTAGAAAACACACTATGGCTGCTTAACGGGAAAGGTGAGGTGGGGTGATGCATAAAACAAGGGTTTCAAATTCGCTCAGATATCGTTCCATACACCCAATATGAAATAGACAAGACCTACTCCTTGCTCAGTGAACTGGACTCAACACCCCCTATTCACCGCAGAAGAATATATGTGACTAGTAAGAATCTTAAAACCTATGTATTGATATCTGTCTGGAAGTGAGTCCAGTGGGTGTAAAGCCGCATAAACACAGCGGTGAAAAGCAGCTAAACCCCATTATAAAAATAAATTACTTTTAAAACCCGGTAAAACAAAGACAGTGAAAGAGAGAGAAATTCTTACAAAATTCTTTCAGGGGCTGTGATGCAACCTGGATTGACCATATCTAGACCCACAGCTGGATGAGACATAAGGGTGGACACTCTTGGGGCTGAAAGGTTGGGTGAGGTTGGGTGAGCAAACGCAGACCCTTTAAAGTAATACTGCCTGGTACCCATCCCATGGGTCCCAAATCTCCAGGTTCAAGGGCATCTTCCTACATCGAAAACATGCATGAGAAACCCAGAAGATGGTACACCGTGTGATTTTGAAAGGTTTCTAAAACGCACCTCATTTCTCATCTCCTTGTGCTCGGGTTCGCCATTCCAGCTACTTTACTAGTAATCTCCCTACTTGGAGAATCAGCACCTTTTTACCTCCTGTTCCCTACAGGTTGCAATTTGTCCTGAGGATGAACGGGAAGAGGGGCAACCAATGAGAGACTAGATCTAGGTGTTGGGACAGGCACAGGTCACTCTATTTTCCCATCGGGAAGAAGAATTAACCACAGGCTCAGCCTGCCGCCCAGAAGCAGAATAGGGCCTGAGGCAATCCCGCGCTCTTGCGGCCAGCTCCCAAAAAAGGGAGTTGAAAAATGGAGCCCAGGGACACTGCCATTCACAAACCCACAGAGTTATAAATGATAACTCTCGTCCACAAATATATTGAGGGAAGGCAACGAAGAGGATTTGAAAGCAAGGCAGAATTGCAGGAAACAGGTTTCAGGAGGTAGATTCGAATCGCCTTTAAAGCACATGAAAAGTCGCAAAACGTCGACAATGATGCCCTTGGCCAAAAAGGGCGTATGCGTTTTTTCCTGAATATATTCAGGAAAAAACGCATACGCCCTTTTTGGCCAACCAAGCAACCTGTAAAGGCAAATCAGCGCTACAAAGAAGTCTCGCTTCCCATCGGTCAAAAGGGCCATGCTGCAGAAAGTGTCAAAACCAGAAATGCAGGACAGGCCATAGAGAAATGGCAGCCTTGCTACGCTGATGGGCGGGATGTAAATTGCCAACAGCCACTCTGGAGAAGTGTACGGTGTGTCCTGAAACATCCAAAAAACACAGCTTAGGGAGCATAGGGCACGTCCACTCATGGGCGTATAAATTGGGAAAACTAAAAATCAGCAAGACACAGGCACCCCAAAGTTTACGGCTGCTCTGTTGACAAGAACCTCCACTTCATGACACCTTAAATATCCCAGGAAAGAGAAAAATGGATAAAGAAGTTGTGGTCCTTATGTACAATGGAATATCACGCAGACAGGAAATCAATATCATAAGGCTAGAAGAAGCAAGATGAGTGGACTTAGGTACGATGATTCTAAGTGAAATAAGTCACACAGAAAAAGACACTTATCATAAGCTATCACTTATAGAGGGAATGTAAAAACCGCTACACTTGAACTGAATTACAAAACAGAACAGAGTCACACCTTTAGAAAACACACTATTGCTGCTTAACGGGAAAGGTGAGGTGGGGTGATGCATAAAACAAGGGTTTCAAATTCGCTCAGATACCGTTCCATACACCCAATATGTAATAGAAAAGACCGACTCCTTGCTCAGTGAACTGGACTCAACACCCCCTATTCACCGCACAAGAATATATGTGACCAGTAAGAATCTTAAAACCTATGTATTGATATCTGTCTGGAAGTGAGTCAAGTGGGTGTAAAGCCGCATAAACACAGCCGTGAAAAGCAGGTAAACCCCATTATAAAAATAAATTACTTTTAAAAACCCGTAAAACAAAGACAGTGAAAGAGAGAGAAATTCTTACAAAATTCGTTCAGGGGCTGTGATGCAACCTGGATTGATCATATCTACACCCACAGCTGGATGAGACATAAGGTTGGACACACTTGGGGCTGAGAGGTTGGGTGAGGTTGGGTGAGCAAACACAGACCCTTTAAAGTAATACTGCCTGGTACCCATCCCATGGTTCCCAAATCTCCAGGTTCAAGGGCATATTCCTACATCGAAAACATGCATGAGAAACCCAGAAGGTGGTACACCGTGTGATTTTGAAAGGTTTCTAAAACGCACCTCATTTCTCATCTCCTTGTGCTCGGGTTCGCCATTCCAGGTACTTTACTAGCAATCTCCCTAGTTGGAGAATCAGCACCTTTAACCTTTTGTTCCCTACAGGTTGCAATTTGTCCTGAGGATGAACGGGAAGAGGGGCAACCAATGAGAGACTAGATCTAGGTGTTGGGACAGGCACAGGTCACTCTATTTTCCCATCAGGAAGAAGAATTAACCACAGGCTCAGCCTGCCGCCCAGAAGCAGAATACGGCCTGAGGCAATCCCGCGCTCTTGCGGCCAGCTCCCAAAAAAGCGAGTTGAAAAATGGAGCCCAGGGACACTGCCATTCACAAAACCGCAGAGTTATAAATGATAACTCTCGTCCACAAATATATTGAGGGAAGGCAATGAAGAGGATTTGAAAGAAAGGCAGAATTGCAGGAAACAGGTTTCAGGAGATAGATTCGAATCGCCTTTAAAGCACATGAAAAGTCGCAAAACGTCGACAATGATGCCCTTGGCCAAAAAGGGCGTATGCGTTTTTTCCTGAATATATTCAGGAAAAAACGCATACGCCCTTTTTGGCCAACCAAGCAACCTGGAAAGGCAAATCAGCGCTACAAAGTAGTCTCGCTTCCCATCGGTCAAAAGGGCCATGCTGCAAAAAGTGTCAAAACCAGAAATGCAGGACAGTCCATGGAGAAATGGCAGCCTTGCTACGCTGATGGGCGGGATGTAAATTGCCAACAGCCACTCTGGAGAAGTGTACGGTGTGTCCTGAAACATCTAAAACACACACCTTAGGGAGCATAGGGCACATCCACTCATGGGCGTATAAATTGGGAAAACTAAAAATCAGCAAGACACAGGCACCCCAAAGTTTAGGGCTGCTCTGTTGACAAGAACCTCCACTTCATGACACCTTTAATATCCCAGGAAAGAGAAAAATGGATAAAGAAGTTGTGGTCCTTATGTACAATGGAATATCACGCAGACATGAAATCAATATCATAAGGCTAGAAGAAGCAAGATGAGTGGACTTAGGTACGATGATTCTAAGTGAAATAAGTCACACAGAAAAAGACACTTATCATAAGCTATCACTTATAGAGGGAATGTAAAAAACCGCTACACTTGAACTGAGTTACAAAACAGGACAGAATCACACGTTTAGAAAACATACTATGGCTGCTTAACGGGAAAGGTGAGGTGGGGTGATGCATAAAACAAGGGTTTCAAATTCGCTCAGATACCGTTCCATACACCCAATATGTAATAGAAAAGACCGACTCCTTGCTCAGTGAACTGGACTCAACACCCCCTATTCACCGCACAAGAATATATGTGACTAGTAAGAATCTTAAAACCTATGTATTGATATCTGTCTGGAAGTGAGTCAAGTGGGTGTAAAGCCGCATAAACACAGCCGTGAAAAGCAGATAACCCCATTATAAAAATAAATTACTTTTAAAAACCCCTAAAGCAAATACAGTGAAAGAGAGAGAAATTCTTACAAAATTCGTTCAGAGGCTGTGATGCAACCTGGATTGACCATATCTAGACACACAGCTGGATGAGACATAAGGGTGGACACACTAGGGGCTGAGAGGTTGGGTGAGGTTGGGTGAGCAAACACAGACCCTTTAAAGTAATACTGCCTGGTACCCATCCCATGGGTCCCAAATCTGCAGGTTCAAGGGCATCTTCCTACATCGAAAACATGCATGAGAAACCCAGAAGATGGTACACCGTGTGATTTTGAAAGGTTTCTAAAACGCACCTCATTTCTCATCTCCTTGTGCTCGGGTTCGCCATTCCAGCTACTTTACTAGCAATCTCCCTACTTGGAGAATCAGCACCTTTAACCTCCTGTTCCGTACAGTTTGCAATTTGTCCTGAGGATGAAAGGGAAGAGGGGCAACCAATGAGAGACTAGATCTAGGTGTTGGGACAGGCACAGGTCACTCTATTTTCCCATCAGGAAGAAGAATTAACCACAGGCTCAGCCTGCCGCCCAGAAGCAGAATAGGGCCTGAGGCAATGCCGCGCTCCTGCGGCCAGCTCCCAAAAAAGCGAGTTGAAAAATGGAGCCCAGGGACACTGCCATTCACAAACCCGCAGAGTTATAAACGATAACTCTCGTCCACAAATATATTCAGGGAAGGCAACGAAGAGGATTTGAAAGCAAGGCAGAATTGCAGGAAACAGGTTTCAGGAGGTAGATTCGAATCGCCTTTAAAGCACATGAAAAGTCGCAAAACGTCGACAATGATGCCCTTGGCCAAAAAGGGCGTATGCGTTTTTTCCTGAATATATTCAGGAAAAAACGCATACGCCCTTTTTGGCCAACCAAGCAACCTGGAAAGGCAAATCAGCGCTACAATGTAGTCTCGCTTCCCATCGGTCAAAAGGGCCATGCTGCAAAAAGTGTCAAAACCAGAAATGCAGGACAGGCCATGGAGAAATGGCAGCCTTGCTACGCTGATGGGCGGGATGTAAATTGCCAACAGCCACTCTGGAGAAGTGTACGGTGTGTCCTGAAACATCTAAAACACACAGCTTAGGGAGCATAGGGCACGTCCACTCATGGGCGTATAAATTGGGAAAACTAAAAATCAGCAAGACACAGGCACCCCAAAGTTTAGGGCTGCTCTGTTGACAAGAACCTCCACTTCATGACACCTTAAATATCCCAGGAAAGAGAAAAATGGATAAAGAAGTTGTGATCATTATGTACAATGGAATATCACTCAGACATGAAATCAATGTCATAAGGCTAGAAGAAGCAAGATGAGTGGATTTAGGTACGACGATTCTAAGTGAAATAAGTCACACAGAAAAAGACACTTATCATAAGCTATCACTTATAGAGGGAATGTAAAAACCGCTACACTTGAACTGAATTACAAAACAGAACAGAGTCACACCTTTAGAAAACACACTATTGCTGCTTAACGGGAAAGGTGAGGTGGGGTGATGCATAAAACAAGGGTTTCAAATTCGCTCAGATACCGTTCCATACACCCAATATGTAATAGAAAAGACCGACTCCTTGCTCAGTGAACTGGACTCAACACCCCCTATTCACCGCACAAGAATATATGTGACCAGTAAGAATCTTAAAACCTATGTATTGATATCTGTCTGGAAGTGAGTCAAGTGGGTGTAAAGCCGCATAAACACAGCCGTGAAAAGCAGCTAAACCCCATTATAAAAATGAATTACTTTTAAAAACCCGTAAAACAAAGACAGTGAAAGAGAGAGAAATTCTTCCAAAATTCGGTCAGGGGCTGTGATGCAACCTGGATTGACCATATCTAGACACACAGCTGGATGAGACATAAGGGTGGACACTCTTGGGGCTGAGAGGTTGGGTGAGGTTGGGTGAGCAAACGCACAACATTTAAAGTAATACTGCGTGGTACGCATCCCATGGGTCCCAAATCTCCAGGTTCAAGGGCATCTTCCTACATCGAAAACATACATGAGAAACCCAGAAGATGGTACACCGTGTGATTTTGAAAGGTTTCTAAAAGGCACCTCATTTCTCATCTCCTTGTGCTCGGGTTCGCCATTCCAGGTACTTTACTAGCAATCTCCCTACTTGGAGAATCAGCACCTTTAACCTCCTGTTCCCTACAGGTTGCAATTTGTCCTGAGGATGAACGGGAAGAGGGGCAACCAATGAGAGACTAGATCTAGGTGTTGGGACAGGCACAGGTCACTCTATTTTCCCATCAGGAAGAAGAATTAACCACAGGCTCAGCCTGCCGCCCAGAAGCAGAATAGGGCCTGAGGCAATCCCGCGCTCTTAAGGCCAGTTCCCAAAAAAGCGAGTTGAAAAATGGAGCCCAGGGACACTGCCATTCACAAACCCGCAGAGTTATAAATGATAACTCTCGTCCACAAATATATTGAGGGAAGGCAACGAAGAGTATTTGAAAGCAAGGCAGAATTGCAGGAAACAGGTTTCAGGAGGTAGATTCGAATCGCCTTTAAATCACATGAAAAGTCGCAAATCGTCGACAATGATGCCCTTGGCCAAAAAGGGCGTATGCGTTTTTTCCTGAATATATTCAGGAAAAAACGCATACGCCCTTTTTGGCCAACCAAGCAACCTGGAAAGGCAAATCAGCGCTACAAAGAAGTCTCGCTTCCCATCGGTCAAAAGGGCCATGCTGCAAAAAGTGTCAAAACCAGAAATGCAGGACAGGCCATAGAAAATTGGCAGCCTTGCTACGCTGATGGGCGGGATGTAAATTGCCAACAGCCACTCTGGAGAAGTGTACGGTGTGTCCTGAAACATCTAAAACACACAGCTTAGGGAGCATAGGGCACGTCCACTCATGGGCGTATAAATTGGGAAAACTAAAAATCAGCAAGACACAGGCACCCCAAAGTTTAGGGCTGCCCTGTTGACAAGAACCTCCACTTCATGACACCTTAAATATCCAGGAAAGAGAAAAATGGATAAAGAAGTTGTGGTCCTTATGTACAATGGAATATCACTCAGACATGAAATCAATGTCATAAGGCTAGAAGAAGCAAGATGAGTGGACTTAGGTACGACGATTCTAAGTGAAATAAGTCACACAGAAAAAGACACTTATCATAAGCTATCACTTATAGAGGGAATGTAAAAACCGCTACACTTGAACTGAATTACAAAACAGAACAGAGTCACACCTTTAGAAAACACACTATGGCTGCTTAACGGGAAAGGTGAGGTGGGGTGATGCATAAAACAAGGGTTTCAAATTCTCTCAGATACCGTTCCATACACCCAATATGTAATAGAAAAGACCGACTCCTTGCTCAGTGAACTGGACTCAACACCCCCTATTCACCGCACAAGAATATATGTGACTAGTAAGAATCTTAAAACCTATGTATTGATATCTGTCTGGAAGTGAGTCAAGTGGGTGTAAAGCCGCATAAACACAGCCGTGAAAAGCAGGTAAACCCCATTATAAAAATAAATTACTTTTAAAAACCCGTAAAACAAAGACAGTGAAAGAGAGAGAAATTCTTCCAAAATTCGGTCAGGGGCTGTGATGCAACCTGGATTGACCATATCTAGACACACAGCTGGATGAGACATAAGGGTGGACACTCTTGGGGCTGAAAGGTTGGGTGAGGTTGGGTGAGCAAACGCACAACCTTTAAAGTAATACTGCGTGGTACGCATCCCATGGGTCCCAAATCTCCAGGTTCAAGGGCATCTTCCTACATCGAAAACATACATGAGAAACCCAGAAGATGGTACACCGTGTGATTTTGAAAGGTTTCTAAAACACACCCCATTTCTCATCTCCTTGTGCTCGGGTTCGCCTTTCCAGCTACTTTACTAGCAATCAACTTACTTGGAGAATCAGCACCTTTAACCTCCTGTTCCCTACAGGTTGCAATTTGTCCTGAGGATGAACGGAAGAGGAGAAACCAATGAGAGACTAGATCTAGGTGTTGGGACAGGCACAGGTCACTCTATTTTCCCATCAGAAAGAAGAATTAACCACAGGCTCAGCCTAGCCGCAGGGAACCAGAATAGGGCCTGAGGCAATCCCGTGCTTTTGCGGCCAGCTCCCAAAAAAGACAGTTGAAAAATGGAGCTCAGGGGCACTGCCATGCACAAACCTGCTGAGTTATAAATGATTACTCCAGTCCACAAATATATTGACGGAAGGCAACGAAGAGGATTTGAAAGCAAGGCAGAATTGCAGGAAACAGGTTTCAGGAGGTAGATTCGAATCGCCTTTAAAGCACATGAAAAGTCGCAAAACGTCGACAATGATGCCCTTGGCCAAAAAGGGCGTATGCGTTTTTTCCTGAATATATTCAGGAAAAAACGCATACGCCCTTTTTGGCCAACCAAGCAACCTGGAAAGGCAAATCAGCGCTACAAAGAAGTCTCGCTTCCCATCGGTCAAAAGGGCCATGCTGCAGAAAGTGTCAAAACCAGAAATGCAGGACAGGCTATAGAGAAATGGCAGCCCTTGCTACGCTGATGGGCGGGATGTAAATTGCCAACAGCCACTCTGGAGAAGTGTACGGTGTGTCCTGAAACATCGAAAAAACACAGCTTAGGGAGCATATTGCACGTCCACTCATGGGCGTATCAATTGGGAAAACTAAAAATCAGCAAGACACAGGCACCCCAAAGTTTAGGGCTGCTCTGTTGACAAGAACCAACACTCATGACACCTTAAATATCCCAGGAAAGAGAAAAATGGATAAAGAAGTTGTGGTCCTTATGTACAATGGAATATCACTCAGACATGAAATCAATGTCATAAGGCTAGTAGAAGCAAGATGAGTGGATTTAGGTACGACGATTCTAAGCGAAATAATTCACACAGAAAAAGACACTTATCATAAGCTATCACTTATAGAGGGAATGTAAAAACCGCTACACTTGAACTGAATTACAAAACAGAACAGAGTCTCACGTTTAGAAAACACACTATGGCTGCTTAACGGGAAAGGTGAGGTGGGGTGATGCATAAAACAAGGGTTTCAAATTCGCTCAGATATCGTTCCATACACCCAATATGAAATAGACAAGACCTACTCCTTGCTCAGTGAACTGGACTCAACACCCCCTATTCACCGCAGAAGAATATATGTGACTAGTAAGAATCTTAAAACCTATGTATTGATATCTGTCTGGAAGTGAGTCCAGTGGGTGTAAAGCCGCATAAACACAGCGGTGAAAAGCAGCTAAACCCCATTATAAAAATAAATTACTTTTAAAACCCGGTAAAACAAAGACAGTGAAAGAGAGAGAAATTCTTACAAAATTCTTTCAGGGGCTGTGATGCAACCTGGATTGACCATATCTAGACCCACAGCTGGATGAGACATAAGGGTGGACACTCTTGGGGCTGAAAGGTTGGGTGAGGTTGGGTGAGCAAACGCAGACCCTTTAAAGTAATACTGCCTGGTACCCATCCCATGGGTCCCAAATCTCCAGGTTCAAGGGCATCTTCCTACATCGAAAACATGCATGAGAAACCCAGAAGATGGTACACCGTGTGATTTTGAAAGGTTTCTAAAACGCACCTCATTTCTCATCTCCTTGTGCTCGGGTTCGCCATTCCAGCTACTTTACTAGTAATCTCCCTACTTGGAGAATCAGCACCTTTTTACCTCCTGTTCCCTACAGGTTGCAATTTGTCCTGAGGATGAACGGGAAGAGGGGCAACCAATGAGAGACTAGATCTAGGTGTTGGGACAGGCACAGGTCACTCTATTTTCCCATCGGGAAGAAGAATTAACCACAGGCTCAGCCTGCCGCCCAGAAGCAGAATAGGGCCTGAGGCAATCCCGCGCTCTTGCGGCCAGCTCCCAAAAAAGGGAGTTGAAAAATGGAGCCCAGGGACACTGCCATTCACAAACCCACAGAGTTATAAATGATAACTCTCGTCCACAAATATATTGAGGGAAGGCAACGAAGAGGATTTGAAAGCAAGGCAGAATTGCAGGAAACAGGTTTCAGGAGGTAGATTCGAATCGCCTTTAAAGCACATGAAAAGTCGCAAAACGTCGACAATGATGCCCTTGGCCAAAAAGGGCGTATGCGTTTTTTCCTGAATATATTCAGGAAAAAACGCATACGCCCTTTTTGGCCAACCAAGCAACCTGTAAAGGCAAATCAGCGCTACAAAGAAGTCTCGCTTCCCATCGGTCAAAAGGGCCATGCTGCAGAAAGTGTCAAAACCAGAAATGCAGGACAGGCCATAGAGAAATGGCAGCCTTGCTACGCTGATGGGCGGGATGTAAATTGCCAACAGCCACTCTGGAGAAGTGTACGGTGTGTCCTGAAACATCCAAAAAACACAGCTTAGGGAGCATAGGGCACGTCCACTCATGGGCGTATAAATTGGGAAAACTAAAAATCAGCAAGACACAGGCACCCCAAAGTTTACGGCTGCTCTGTTGACAAGAACCTCCACTTCATGACACCTTAAATATCCCAGGAAAGAGAAAAATGGATAAAGAAGTTGTGGTCCTTATGTACAATGGAATATCACGCAGACAGGAAATCAATATCATAAGGCTAGAAGAAGCAAGATGAGTGGACTTAGGTACGATGATTCTAAGTGAAATAAGTCACACAGAAAAAGACACTTATCATAAGCTATCACTTATAGAGGGAATGTAAAAACCGCTACACTTGAACTGAGTTACAAAACAGGACAGAATCACACGTTTAGAAAACATACTATGGCTGCTTAACGGGAAAGGTGAGGTGGGGTGATGCATAAAACAAGGGTTTCAAATTCGCTCAGATACCGTTCCATACACCCAATATGTAATAGACAAGACCTACTCCTTGCTCAGTGAACTGGACTCAACACCCCCTATTCACCGCACAAGAATATATGTGACTAGTAAGAATCTTAAAACCTATGTATTGATATCTCTCTGGAAGTGAGTCAAGTGGGTGTAAAGCCGCATAAACACAGCCGTGAAAAGCAGATAACCCCATTATAAAAATAAATTAATTTTAAAAACCCCTAAAACAAAGACAGTGAAAGAGAGAGAAATTCTTACAAAATTCGTTCAGAGGCTGTGATGCAACCTGGATTGACCATATCTAGACCCACAGCTGGATGAGACATAAGGGTGGACACACTAGGGGCTGAGAGGTTGGGTGAGGTTGGGTGAGCAAACACAGACCCTTTAAAGTAATACTGCGTGGTACCCATCCCATGGGTCCCAAATCTCCAGGTTCAAGGGCATCTTCCTACATCGAAAACATGCATGAGAAACCCAGAAGATGGTACACCGTGTGATTTTGAAAGGTTTCTAAAACGCACCTCATTTCTCATCTCCTTGTGTTCGGGTTCGCCATTCCAGCTACTTTACTAGCAATCTCCCTACTTGGAGAATCAGCATCTTTAAGCTCCTGTTCCCTACAGGTTAGAATTTGTCCTGAGGATGAACGGGAAGTGGGGCAACCAATGAGAGACTAGATCTAGGTGTTGGGACAGGCACAGGTCACTCTATTTTCCCATCAGGAAGAAGAATTAACCACAGGCTCAGCCTGCCGCCCAGAAGCAGAATAGGGCCTGAGGCAATGCCGCGCTCCTGCGGCCAGCTCCCAAAAAAGCGAGTTGAAAAATGGAGCCCAGGGACACTGCCATTCACAAACCCGCAGAGTTATAAACGATAACTCTCGTCCACAAATATATTGAGGGAAGGCAACGAAGAGGATTTGAAAGCAAGGCAGAATTGCAGGAAACAGGTTTCAGGAGGTAGATTCGAATCGCCTTTAAAGCACATGAAAAGTCGCAAAACGTCGACAATGATGCCCTTGGCCAAAAAGGGCGTATGCGTTTTTTCCTGAATATATTCAGGAAAAAACGCATACGCCCTTTTTGGCCAACCAAGCAACCTGGAAAGGCAAATCAGCGCTACAAAGAAGTCTCGCTTCCCATCAGTCAAAAGGGCCATGCTGCAGAAAGTGTCAAAACCAGAAATGCAGGTCAGGCCATGGAGAAATGGCAGCCTTGCTACGCTGATGGGCGGTATGTAAATTGCCAACAGCCACTCTGGAGAAGTGTACGGTGTGTCCTGAAACATCTAAAACACACAGCTTAGGGAGCATAGGGCACGTCCACTCATGGGCGTATTAATTGGGAAAACTAAAAATCAGCAAGACACAGGCACCCCAAAGTTTAGGGCTGCTCTGTTGACAAGAACCTCCACTTCATGACACCTTAAATATCCCAGGAAAGAGAAAAATGGATAAAGAAGTTGTGATCATTATGTACAATGGAATATCACTCAGACATGAAATCAATGTCATAAGGCTAGAAGAAGCAAGATGAGTGGATTTAGGTACGACGATTCTAAGTGAAATAAGTCACACAGAAAAAGACACTTATCATAAGCTATCACTTATAGAGGGAATGTAAAAACCGCTACACTTGAACTGAATTACAAAACAGAACAGAGTCACACCTTTAGAAAACACACTATTGCTGCTTAACGGGAAAGGTGAGGTGGGGTGATGCATAAAACAAGGGTTTCAAATTCGCTCAGATACCGTTCCATACACCCAATATGTAATAGAAAAGACCGACTCCTTGCTCAGTGAACTGGACTCAACACCCCCTATTCACCGCACAAGAATATATGTGACCAGTAAGAATCTTAAAACCTATGTATTGATATCTGTCTGGAAGTGAGTCAAGTGGGTGTAAAGCCGCATAAACACAGCCGTGAAAAGCAGCTAAACCCCATTATAAAAATGAATTACTTTTAAAAACCCGTAAAACAAAGACAGTGAAAGAGAGAGAAATTCTTCCAAAATTCGGTCAGGGGCTGTGATGCAACCTGGATTGACCATATCTAGACACACAGCTGGATGAGACATAAGGGTGGACACTCTTGGGGCTGAGAGGTTGGGTGAGGTTGGGTGAGCAAACGCACAACCTTTAAAGTAATACTGCGTGGTACGCATCCCATGGGTCCCAAATCTCCAGGTTCAAGGGCATCTTCCTACATCGAAAACATACATGAGAAACCCAGAAGATGGTACACCGTGTGATTTTGAAAGGTTTCTAAAAGGCACCTCATTTCTCATCTCCTTGTGCTCGGGTTCGCCATTCCAGGTACTTTACTAGCAATCTCCCTACTTGGAGAATCAGCACCTTTAACCTCCTGTTCCCTACAGGTTGCAATTTGTCCTGAGGATGAACGGGAAGAGGGGCAACCAATGAGAGACTAGATCTAGGTGTTGGGACAGGCACAGGTCACTCTATTTTCCCATCAGGAAGAAGAATTAACCACAGGCTCAGCCTGCCGCCCAGAAGCAGAATAGGGCCTGAGGCAATCCCGCGCTCTTAAGGCCAGCTCCCAAAAAAGCGAGTTGAAAAATGGAGCCCAGGGACACTGCCATTCACAAACCCGCAGAGTTATAAATGATAACTCTCGTCCACAAATATATTGAGGGAAGGCAACGAAGAGTATTTGAAAGCAAGGCAGAATTGCAGGAAACAGGTTTCAGGAGGTAGATTCGAATCGCCTTTAAAGCACATGAAAAGTCGCAAATCGTCGACAATGATGCCCTTGGCCAAAAAGGGCGTATGCGTTTTTTCCTGAATATATTCAGGAAAAAACGCATACGCCCTTTTTGGCCAACCAAGCAACCTGGAAAGGCAAATCAGCGCTACAAAGAAGTCTCGCTTCCCATCGGTCAAAAGGGCCATGCTGCAAAAAGTGTCAAAACCAGAAATGCAGGACAGGCCATAGAGAAATGGCAGCCTTGCTACGCTGATGGGCGGGATGTAAATTGCCAACAGCCACTCTGGAGAAGTGTACGGTGTGTCCTGAAACATCTAAAACACACAGCTTAGGGAGCATAGGGCACGTCCACTCATGGGCGTATAAATTGGGAAAACTAAAAATCAGCAAGACACAGGCACCCCAAAGTTTAGGGCTGCCCTGTTGACAAGAACCTCCACTTCATGAGACCTTAAATATCCCAGGAAAGAGAAAAATGGATAAAGAAGTTGTGGTCCTTATGTACAATGGAATATCACTCAGACATGAAATCAATGTCATAAGGCTAGAAGAAGCAAGATGAGTGGACTTAGGTACGACGATTCTAAGTGAAATAAGTCACACAGAAAAAGACACTTATCATAAGCTATCACTTATAGAGGGAATGTAAAAACCGCTACACTTGAACTGAATTACAAAACAGAACAGAGTCACACCTTTAGAAAACACACTATGGCTGCTTAACGGGAAAGGTGAGGTGGGGTGATGCATAAAACAAGGGTTTCAAATTCTCTCAGATACCGTTCCATACACCCAATATGTAATAGAAAAGACCGACTCCTTGCTCAGTGAACTGGACTCAACACCCCCTATTCACCGCACAAGAATATATGTGACTAGTAAGAATCTTAAAACCTATGTATTGATATCTGTCTGGAAGTGAGTCAAGTGGGTGTAAAGCCGCATAAACACAGCCTTGAAAAGCAGCTAAACCCCATTATAAAAATAAATTACTTTTAAAAACCCGTAAAACAAAGACAGTGAAAGAGAGAGAAATTCTTCCAAAATTCGGTCAGGGGCTGTGATGCAACCTGGATTGACCATATGTAGACACACAGCTGGATGAGACATAAGGGTGGACACTCTTGGGGCTGAAAGGTTGGGTGAGGTTGGGTGAGCAAACGCACAACCTTTAAAGTAATACTGCGTGGTACGCATCCCATGGGTCCCAAATCTCCAGGTTCAAGGGCATTTTCCTACATCGAAAACATACATGAGAAACCCAGAAGATGGTACACCGTGTGATTTTGAAAGGTTTCTAAAACGCACCTCATTTCTCATCTCCTTGTGCTCGGGTTCGCCATTCCAGGTACTTTACTAGCAATCTCCCTACGTGGAGAATCAGCACCTTTAACCTCCTGTTCCCTACAGGTTGCAATTTGTCCTGTGGATGAACGGGAAGAGGGGCAACCAATGAGAGTCTAGATCTAGGTGTTGGGACAAGCACAGGTCACTATATTTTCCCATCAGGAAGAAGAATTAACCACAGGCTCAGCCTGCCGCCCAGAAGCAGAATAGGGCCTGAGGCAATGCCGCGCTCCTGCGGCCAGCTCCCAAAAAAGCGAGTTGAAAAATGGAGCCCAGGGACACTGCCATTCACAAACCCGCAGAGTTATAAATGATAACTCTCGTCCACAAATATATTGAGGGAAGGCAACGAAGAGGATTTGAAAGCAAGGCAGAATTGCAGGAAACAGGTTTCAGGAGGTAGATTCGAATCGCCTTTAAAGCACATGAAAAGTCGCAAAACGTCGACAATGATGCCCTTGGCCAAAAAGGGCATATGCGTTTTTTCCTGAATATATTCAGGAAAAAACGCATACGCCCTTTTTGGCCAACCAAGCAACCTGGAAAGGCAAATCAGCGCTACAAAGAAGTCTCGCTTCCCACCGTTCAAAAGGGCCATGCTGCAGAAACTATCAAAACCAGAAATGCAGGACAGGCCATAGAGAAATGGCAGCCTTGCTACGCTGATGGGCGGGATGTAAATTGCCAACAGCCACTCTGGAGAAGTGTACGGTGTGTCCTGAAACATCGAAAAAACACAGCTTAGGGAGCATAGGGCACGTCCACTCATGGGCGTATAAATTGGGAAAACTAAAAATCAGCAAGACACAGGCACCCCAAAGTTTAGGGCTGCTCTGTTGACAAGAACCTCCACTTCATGACACCTTAAATATCCCAGGAAAGAGAAAAATGGATAAAGAAGTTGTGGTCCTTATGTACAAACGAATATCACTCAGACATGAAATCAATGTCATAAGGCTAGTAGAAGCAAGATGAGTGGATTTAGGTACGACGATTCTAAGCGAAATAAGTCACACAGAAAAAGACACTTATCATAAGCTATCACTTATAGAGGGAATGTAAAAACCGCTACACTTGAACTGAATTACAAAACAGAACAGAGTCTCACGTTTAGAAAACACACTATGGCTGCTTAACGGGAAAGGTGAGGTGGGGTGATGCATAAAACAAGGGTTTCAAATTCGCTCAGATATCGTTCCATACACCCAATATGAAATAGACAAGACCTACTCCTTGCTCAGTGAACTGGACTCAACACCCCCTATTCACCGCAGAAGAATATATGTGACTAGTAAGAATCTTAAAACCTATGTATTGATATCTGTCTGGAAGTGAGTCCAGTGGGTGTAAAGCCGCATAAACACAGCGGTGAAAAGCAGCTAAACCCCATTATAAAAATAAATTACTTTTAAAAACCGGTAAAACAAAGACAGTGAAAGAGAGAGAAATTCTTACAAAATTCTTTCAGGGGCTGTGATGCAACCTGGATTGACCATATCTAGACCCACAGCTGGATGAGACATAAGGGTGGACACTCTTGGGGCTGAAAGGTTGGGTGAGGTTGGGTGAGCAAACGCAGACCCTTTAAAGTAATACTGCCTGGTACCCATCCCATGGGTCCCAAATCTCCAGGTTCAAGGGCATCTTCCTACATCGAAAACATGCATGAGAAACCCAGAAGATGGTACACCGTGTGATTTTGAAAGGTTTCTAAAACGCACCTCATTTCTCATCTCCTTGTGCTCGGGTTCGCCATTCCAGCTACTTTACTAGTAATCTCCCTACTTGGAGAATCAGCACCTTTTTACCTCCTGTTCCCTACAGGTTGCAATTTGTCCTGAGGATGAACGGGAAGAGGGGCAACCAATGAGAGACTAGATCTAGGTGTTGGGACAGGCACAGGTCACTCTATTTTCCCATCGGGAAGAAGAATTAACCACAGGCTCAGCCTGCCGCCCAGAAGCAGAATAGGGCCTGAGGCAATCCCGCGATCTTGCGGCCAGCTCCCAAAAAAGGGAGTTGAAAAATGGAGCCCAGGGACACTGCCATTCACAAACCCACAGAGTTATAAATGATAACTCTCGTCCACAAATATATTGAGGGAAGGCAACGAAGAGGATTTGAAAGCAAGGCAGAATTGCAGGAAACAGGTTTCAGGAGGTAGATTCGAATCGCCTTTAAAGCACATGAAAAGTCGCAAAACGTCGACAATGATGCCCTTGGCCAAAAAGGGCGTATGCGTTTTTTCCTGAATATATTCAGGAAAAAACGCATACGCCCTTTTTGGCCAACCAAGCAACCTGTAAAGGCAAATCAGCGCTACAAAGAAGTCTCGCTTCCCATCGGTCAAAAGGGCCATGCTGCAGAAAGTGTCAAAACCAGAAATGCAGGACAGGCCATAGAGAAATGGCAGCCTTGCTACGCTGATGGGCGGGATGTAAATTGCCAACAGCCACTCTGGAGAAGTGTACGGTGTGTCCTGAAACATCCAAAAAACACAGCTTAGGGAGCATAGGGCACGTCCACTCATGGGCGTATAAATTGGGAAAACTAAAAATCAGCAAGACACAGGCACCCCAAAGTTTACGGCTGCTCTGTTGACAAGAACCTCCACTTCATGACACCTTAAATATCCCAGGAAAGAGAAAAATGGATAAAGAAGTTGTGGTCCTTATGTACAATGGAATATCACGCAGACAGGAAATCAATATCATAAGGCTAGAAGAAGCAAGATGAGTGGACTTAGGTACGATGATTCTAAGTGAAATAAGTCACACAGAAAAAGACACTTATCATAAGCTATCACTTATAGAGGGAATGTAAAAACCGCTACACTTGAACTGAGTTACAAAACAGGACAGAATCACACGTTTAGAAAACATACTATGGCTGCTTAACGGGAAAGGTGAGGTGGGGTGATGCATAAAACAAGGGTTTCAAATTCGCTCAGATACCGTTCCATACACCCAATATGTAATAGACAAGACCTACTCCTTGCTCAGTGAACTGGACTCAACACCCCCTATTCACCGCACAAGAATATATGTGACTAGTAAGAATCTTAAAACCTATGTATTGATATCTCTCTGGAAGTGAGTCAAGTGGGTGTAAAGCCGCATAAACACAGCCGTGAAAAGCAGATAACCCCATTATAAAAATAAATTAATTTTAAAAACCCCTAAAACAAAGACAGTGAAAGAGAGAGAAATTCTTACAAAATTCGTTCAGAGGCTGTGATGCAACCTGGATTGACCATATCTAGACCCACAGCTGGATGAGACATAAGGGTGGACACACTAGGGGCTGAGAGGTTGGGTGAGGTTGGGTGAGCAAACACAGACCCTTTAAAGTAATACTGCGTGGTACCCATCCCATGGGTCCCAAATCTCCAGGTTCAAGGGCATCTTCCTACATCGAAAACATGCATGAGAAACCCAGAAGATGGTACACCGTGTGATTTTGAAAGGTTTCTAAAACGCACCTCATTTCTCATCTCCTTGTGTTCGGGTTCGCCATTCCAGCTACTTTACTAGCAATCTCCCTACTTGGAGAATCAGCATCTTTAAGCTCCTGTTCCCTACAGGTTAGAATTTGTCCTGAGGATGAACGGGAAGTGGGGCAACCAATGAGAGACTAGATCTAGGTGTTGGGACAGGCACAGGTCACTCTATTTTCCCATCAGGAAGAAGAATTAACCACAGGCTCAGCCTGCCGCCCAGAAGCAGAATAGGGCCTGAGGCAATGCCGCGCTCCTGCGGCCAGCTCCCAAAAAAGCGAGTTGAAAAATGGAGCCCAGGGACACTGCCATTCACAAACCCGCAGAGTTATAAACGATAACTCTCGTCCACAAATATATTGAGGGAAGGCAACGAAGAGGATTTGAAAGCAAGGCAGAATTGCAGGAAACAGGTTTCAGGAGGTAGATTCGAATCGCCTTTAAAGCACATGAAAAGTCGCAAAACGTCGACAATGATGCCCTTGGCCAAAAAGGGCGTATGCGTTTTTTCCTGAATATATTCAGGAAAAAACGCATACGCCCTTTTTGGCCAACCAAGCAACCTGGAAAGGCAAATCAGCGCTACAAAGAAGTCTCGCTTCCCACCGTTCAAAAGGGCCATGCTGCAGAAACTATCAAAACCAGAAATGCAGGACAGGCCATAGAGAAATGGCAGCCTTGCTACGCTGATGGGCGGGATGTAAATTGCCAACAGCCACTCTGGAGAAGTGTACGGTGTGTCCTGAAACATCGAAAAAACACAGCTTAGGGAGCATAGGGCACGTCCACTCATGGGCGTATAAATTGGGAAAACTAAAAATCAGCAAGACACAGGCACCCCAAAGTTTAGGGCTGCTCTGTTGACAAGAACCTCCACTTCATGACACCTTAAATATCCCAGGAAAGAGAAAAATGGATAAAGAAGTTGTGGTCCTTATGTACAAACGAATATCACTCAGACATGAAATCAATGTCATAAGGCTAGTAGAAGCAAGATGAGTGGATTTAGGTACGACGATTCTAAGCGAAATAAGTCACACAGAAAAAGACACTTATCATAAGCTATCACTTATAGAGGGAATGTAAAAACCGCTACACTTGAACTGAATTACAAAACAGAACAGAGTCTCACGTTTAGAAAACACACTATGGCTGCTTAACGGGAAAGGTGAGGTGGGGTGATGCATAAAACAAGGGTTTCAAATTCGCTCAGATATCGTTCCATACACCCAATATGAAATAGACAAGACCTACTCCTTGCTCAGTGAACTGGACTCAACACCCCCTATTCACCGCAGAAGAATATATGTGACTAGTAAGAATCTTAAAACCTATGTATTGATATCTGTCTGGAAGTGAGTCCAGTGGGTGTAAAGCCGCATAAACACAGCGGTGAAAAGCAGCTAAACACCATTATAAAAATAAATTACTTTTAAAAACCGGTAAAACAAAGACAGTGAAAGAGAGAGAAATTCTTACAAAATTCTTTCAGGGGCTGTGATGCAACCTGGATTGACCATATCTAGACCCACAGCTGGATGAGACATAAGGGTGGACACTCTTGGGGCTGAAAGGTTGGGTGAGGTTGGGTGAGCAAACGCAGACCCTTTAAAGTAATACTGCCTGGTACCCATCCCATGGGTCCCAAATCTCCAGGTTCAAGGGCATCTTCCTACATCGAAAACATGCATGAGAAACCCAGAAGATGGTACACCGTGTGATTTTGAAAGGTTTCTAAAATGCACCTCATTTCTCATCTCCTTGTGCTCGGGTTCGCCATTCCAGCTACTTTACTAGCAATCTCCCTACTTGGAGAATCAGCACCTTTTACCTCCTGTTCCCTACAGGTTGCAATTTGTCCTGAGGATGAACGGGAAGAGGGGCAACCAATGAGAGACTAGATCTAGGTGTTGGGACAGGCACAGGTCACTCTATTTTCCCATCGGGAAGAAGAATTAACCACAGGCTCAGCCTGCCGCCCAGAAGCATAATAGGGCCTGAGGCAATCCCGCGCTCTTGCGGCCAGCTCCCAAAAAAGGGAGTTGAAAAATGGAGCCCAGGGACACTGCCATTCACAAACCCGCAGAGTTATAAATGATAACTCTCGTCCACAAATATATTGAGGGAAGGCAACGAAGAGGATTTGAAAGCAAGGCAGAATTGCAGGAAACAGGTTTCAGGAGGTAGATTCGAATCGCCTTTAAAGCACATGAAAAGTCGCAAAACGTCGACAATGATGCCCTTGGCCAAAAAGGGCGTATGCGTTTTTTCCTGAATATATTCAGGAAAAAACGCATACGCCCTTTTTGGCCAACCAAGCAACCTGGAAAGGCAAATCAGCGCTACAAAGAAGTCTCGCTTCCCATCGGTCAAAAGGGCCATGCTGCAGAAAGTGTCAAAACCAGAAATGCAGGACAGGCCATAGAGAAATGGCAGCCTTGCTACGCTGATGGGCGGGATGTAAATTGCCAACAGCCACTCTGGAGAAGTGTACGGTGTGTCCTGAAACATCGAAAAAACACAGCTTAGGGAGCATAGGGCACGTCCACTCATGGGCGTATAAATTGGGAAAACTAAAAATCAGCAAGACACAGGCACCCCAAAGTTTAGGGCTGCTCTGTTGACAAGAACCTCCACTTCATGACACCTTAAATATCCCAGGAAAGAGAAAAATGGATAAAGAAGTTGTGGTCCTTATGTAAAATGGAATATCACTCAGACATGAAATCAATGTCATAAGGCTAGTAGAAGCAAGATGAGTGGATTTAGGTACGACGATTCTAAGCGAAATAAGTCACACAGAAAAAGACACTTATCATAAGCTATCACTTATAGAGGGAATGTAAAAACCGCTACACTTGAACTGAATTACAAAACAGAACAGAGTCTCACGTTTAGAAAACACACTATGGCTGCTTAACGGGAAAGGTGAGGTGGGGTGATTCATAAAACAAGGTTTTCAAATTGGCTCAGATACCGTTCCATACACCCAATATGAAATAGACAAGACCTACTCCTTGCTCAGTGAACTGGACTCAACACCCCCTATTCACCGCAGAAGAATATATGTGACTAGTAAGAATCTTAAAACCTATGTATTGATATCTGTCTGGAAGTGAGTCCAGTGGGTGTAAAGCCGCATTAACACAGCCGTGAAAACCAGCTAAACCCCATTATAAAAATAAATTACTTTTAAAAACCCGTAAAACAAAGACAGTGAAAGAGAGAGAAATTCTTACAAAATTCTTTCAGGGGCTGTGATGCAACCTGGATTGACCATATCTAGACCCACAGCTAGATGAGACATAAGGGTGGACACTCTTGGGGCTGAAAGGTTGGGTGAGGTTGGGTGAGCAAACGCAGACCCTTTAAAGTAATACTGCCTGGTACCCATCCCATGGGTCCCAAATCTCCAGGTTCAAGGGCATCTTCCTACATCGAAAACATGCATGAGAAACCCAGAAGATGGTACACCGTGTGATTTTGAAAGGTTTCTAAAACGCACCTCATTTCTCATCTCCTTGTGCTCGGGTTCGCCATTCCAGCTACTTTACTAGCAATCTCCCTACTTGGAGAATCAGCACCTTTAACCTCCTGTTCCCTACAGGTTGCAATTTGTCCTGAGGATGAACGGGAAGAGGGGCAACCAATGAGAGACTAGATCTAGGTGTTGGGACAGGCACAGGTCACTCTATTTTCCCATCGGGAAGAAGAATTAACCACAGGCTCAGCCTGCCGCCCAGAAGCAGAATAGGGCCTGAGGCAATCCCGCGCTCTTGCGGCCAGCTCCCAAAAAAGCGAGTTGAAAAATGGAGCCCAGGGACACTGCCATTCACAAACCCGCAGAGTTATAAATGATAACTCTCGTCCACAAATATATTGAGGAAGGCAATGAAGAGGATTTGAAAGCAAGGCAGAATTGCAGGAAACAGGTTTCAGGAGGTAGATTCGAATCGCCTTTAAAGCACATGAAAAGTCGCAAAACGTCGACAATGATGCCCTTGGCCAAAAAGGGCGTATGCGTTTTTTCCTGAATATATTCAGGAAAAAACGCATACGCCCTTTTTGGCCAACCAAGCAACCTGGAAAGGCAAATCAGCGCTACAAAGTAGTCTCGCTTCCCATCGGTCAAAAGGGCCATGCTGCAAAAAGTGTCAAAATCAGAAATGCAGGACAGGCCATGGAGAAATGGCAGCCTTGCTACGCTGATGGGCGGGATGTAAATTGCCAACAGCCACTCTGGAGAAGTGTACGGTGTGTCCTGAAACATCTAAAACACACAGCTTAGGGAGCATAGGGCACGTCCACTCATGGGCGTATAAATTGGGAAAACTAAAAATCAGCAAGACACAGGCACCCCAAAGTTTAGGGCTGCTCTGTTGACAAGAACCTCCACTTCATGACACCTTAAATATCCCAGGAAAGAGAAAAATGGATAAAGAAGTTGTGGTCCTTATGTACAAAGGAATATCACTCAGACATGAAATCAATGTCATAAGGCTAGAAGAAGCAAGATGAGTGGACTTAGGTACGATGATTCTAAGTGAAATAAGTCACACAGAAAAAGACACTTATCATAAGCTATCACTTATAGAGGGAATGTAAAAACCGCTACACTTGAACTGAATTACAAAACAGAACAGAGTCACACGTTTAGAAAACACACTATGGCTGCTTAACGGGAAAGGCGATGTGGGGTGATGCATAAAACAAGGGTTTCAAATTCGCTCAGATACCGTTCCATACACCCAATATGTAATAGAAAAGACCGACTCCTTGCTCAGTGAACTGGACTCGACACCCCCTATTCACCGCACAAGAATATATGTGACTAGTAAGAATCTTAAAACCTATGTATTGATATCTGTCTGGATGTGAGTCAAGTGGGTGTAAAGCCGCATAAACACAGCCGTGAAAAGCAGCTATACCCCATTATAAAAATAAATTACTTTTAAAAACCCGTAAAACAAAGACAGTGAAAGAGAGAGAAATTCTTACAAAATTCGTTCAGAGGATGTGATGCAACCTGGATTGACCATATGTAGACCCACAGCTGGATGAGACATAAGGGTGGACACACTTGGGGCTGAGAGGTTGGGTGAGGTTTGGTGAGAAAACACAGACCCTTTAAATTAATACTGCCTGGTACCCATCCCATGGGTCCCAAATCTCCAGGTTCAAGGGCATCTTCCTACATCGAAAACATGCATGAGAAACCCAGAAGGTGGTACACCGTGTGATTTTGAAAGGTGTCTAAAACGCACCTCATTTCTCATCTCCTTGTGCTCGGGATCGCCATTCCACCTACTTTACTAGCAATCTCCCTACTTGGAGAATCAGCACCTTTAACCTCCTGTTCCCTACAGGTTGCAATTTGTCCTGAGGATGAACGGAAGAGGGGCAACCAATGAGAGACTAGATCTAGGTGTTGGGACAGGCACAGGTCACTCTATTTTCCCATCAGGAAGAAGAATTAACCACAGGCTCAGCCTGCCGCCCAGAAGCAGAATAGGGCCTGAGGCAATGCCGCGCTCCTGCGGCCAGTTCCCAAAAAAGCGAGTTGAAAAATGGAGCCCAGGGACACTGCCATTCACAAACCCGCAGAGTTATAAATGATAACTCTCGTCCACAAATATATTGAGGGAAGGCAACGAAGAGGATTTGAAAGCAAGGCAGAATTGCAGGAAACAGGTTTCAGGAGGTAGATTCGAATCGCCTTTAAAGCACATGAAAAGTCGCAAAACGTCGACAATGATGCCCTTGGCCAAAAAGGGCATATGCGTTTTTTCCTGAATATATTCAGGAAAAAACGCATACGCCCTTTTTGGCCAACCAAGCAACCTGGAAAGGCAAATCAGCGCTACAAAGAAGTCTCGCTTCCCATCGGTCAAAAGGGCCATGCTGCAGAAAGTATCAAACCAGAAATGCAGGACAGGCCATAGAGAAATGGCAGCCTTGCTACGCTGATGGGCGGGATGTAAATTGCCAACAGCCACTCTGGAGAAGTGTACGGTGTGTCCTGAAACATCTAAAACACACAGCTTAGGGAGCATAGGGCACGTCCACTCATGGGCGTATAAATTGGGAAAACTAAAAATCAGCAAGACACAGGCACCCCAAAGTTTAGGGCTGCTCTGTTGACAAGAACCTCCACTTCATGACACCTTAAATATCCCAGGAAAGAGAAAAATGGATAAAGAAGTTGTGGTCCTTTTGTACAAAGGAATATCACTCAGACATGAAATCAATGTCATAAGGCTAGAAGAAGCAAGATGAGTAGACTTAGGTACGATGATTCTAAGTGAAATAAGTCACACAGAAAAAGACACTTATCATAAGCTATCACTTATAGAGGGAATGTAAAAACCGCTACACTTGAACTGAATTACAAAACAGAACAGAGTCTCACGTTTAGAAAACACACTATGGCTGCTTAACGGGAAAGGTGAGGTGGGGTGATGCATAAAACAAGGTTTTCAAACTCGCTCAGATACCGTTCCATACACCCAATATGAAATAGACAAGACCTACTCCTTGCTCAGTGAACTGGACTCAACACCCCCTATTCACCGCACAAGAATATATGTGACTAGTAAGAATCTTAAAACCAATGTATTGATATCTGTCTGGAAGTGAGTCCAGTGGGTGTAAAGCCGCATAAACACAGCCGTGAAAACCAGCTAAACCCCATTATAAAAATAAATTACTTTTAAAAACCCGTAAAACAAAGACAGTGAAAGAGAGAGAAATTCTTACACAATTGGTTCAGGGGCTGTGATGCAACCTGGATTGACCATATCTAGACCCACAGCTGGATGAGACATAAGGGTGGACACTCTTGGGGCTGAAAGGTTGGGTGAGGTTGGGTGAGCAAACGTAGACCCTTTAAAGTAATACTGCCTGGTACCCATCCCATGGGTCCCAAATCTCCAGGTTCAAGGGCATCTTCCTACATCGAAAACATGCATGAGAAACCCAGAAGATGGTACACTGTGTGATTTTGAAAGGTTTCTAAAACGCACCTCATTTCTCATCTCCTTGTGCTCGGGTTCGCCATTCCAGCTACTTTACTAGCAATCTCCCTACTTGGAGAATCAGCACCTTTAACCTCCTGTTCCCTACAGGTTGCAATTTGTCCTGAGGATGAACGGGAAGAGGGGCAACCAATGAGAGACTAGATCTAGGTGTTGGGACAGGCACAGGTCACTCTATTTTCCCATCGGGAAGAAGAATTAACCACAGGCTCAGCCTGCCGCCCAGAAGCAGAATAGGGCCTGAGGCAATCCCGCACTCTTATGGCCAGCTCCCAAAAAAGCGAGTTGAAAAATGGAGCCCAGGGACACTGCCATTCACAAACCCGCAGACTTATAAATGATAACTCTCGTCCACAAATATATTGAGGGAAGGCAACGAAGAGGATTTGAAAGCAAGGCAGAATTGCAGGAAACAGGTTTCAGGAGGTAGATTCGAATCGCCTTTAAAGCACATGAAAAGTCGCAAAACGTCGACAATGATGCCCTTGGCCAAAAAGGGCGTATGCGTTTTTTCCTGAATATATTCAGGAAAAAACGCATACGCCCTTTTTGGCCAACCAAGCAACCTGGAAAGGCAAATCAGCGCTACAAAGTAGTCTCGCTTCCCATCGGTCAAAAGGGCCATGCTGCAAAAAGTGTCAAAACCAGAAATGCAGGACAGGCCATGGAGAAATGGCAGCCTTGCTACGCTGATGGGCGGGATGTAAATTGCCAACAGCCACTCTGGAGAAGTGTACAGTGTGTCCTGAAATATCGAAAAAACACAGCTTAGGGAGCATAGGGCACGTACACTCATGGGCGTATAAATTGGGAAAACTAAAAATCAGCAAGACACAGGCACCCCAAAGTTTAGGGCTGCTCTGTTGACAAGAACCTCCACTTCATGACACCTTAAATATCCCAGGGAAGAGAAAAATGGATAAAGAAGTTGTGGTCCTTATGTACAAAGGAATATCACTCAGACATGAAATCAATGTCATAAGGCTAGAAGAAGCAAGATGAGTGGACTTAGGTACGATGATTCTAAGTGAAATAAGTCACACAGAAAAAGACACTTATCATAAGCTATCACTTATAGAGGGAATGTAAAAACCGCTACACTTGAACTGAGTTACAAAACAGGACAGAATCACACGTTTAGAAAACACACTATGGCTGCTTAACGGGAAAGGTGAGGTGGGGTGATGCATAAAACAAGGGTTTGAAATTCGCTCAGATACCATTCCATACACCCAATATGTAATAGAAAAGACCGACTCATTGCTCAGTGAACTGGACTCAACACCCCCTATTCACCGCACAAGAATATATGTGACTAGTAAGAATCTTAAAACCTATGTATTGATATCTGTCTGGAAGTGAGTCAAGTGGGTGTAAAGCCGCATAAACACAGCCGTGAAAAGCAGATAACCCCATTATAAAAATAAATTACTTTTTAAAACCCGTAAAACAAAGACAGTGAAAGAGAGAGAAATTCTTACAAAATTCGTTCAGAGGCTGTGATGCAACCTGGATTGACCATATCTAGACCCACAGCTGGATGAGACATAAGGGTGGACACACTTGGGGCTGAGAGGTTGGGTGAGTTTGGGTGAGCAAACACAGACCCTTTAAAGTAATACTGCCTGGTACCCATCCCATGGGTCCCAAATCTCCAGGTTCAAGGGCATATTCCTACATCGAAAACATGCATGAGAAACCCAGAAGGTGGTACACCGTGTGATTTTGAAAGGTTTCTAAAACTCACCTCATTTCTCATCTCCTTGTGCTCGGGTTCGCCATTCCAGCTACTTTACTAGCAATCTCCCTACTTGGAGAATCAGCACCTTTAACCTCCTGTTCCCTACAGGTTGCAATTTGTCCTGAGGATGAATGGAAGAGGGGCAACCAATGAGAGACTAGATCTAGGTGTTGGGACAGGCACAGGTCACTCTATTTTCCCATCAGGAAGAAGAATTAACCACAGGCTCAGCCTGCCGCACAGAAGCAGAATAGGGCCTGAGGCAATGCCGCGCTCTTAAGGCCAGCTCCCAAAAAAGGGAGTTGAAAAATGGAGCCCAGGGACACTGCCATTCACAAACCCGCAGAGTTATAAATGATAACTCTCATCCACAAATATATTGAGGGAAGGCAACGAAGAGGATTTGAAAGCAAGGCAGAATTGCAGGAAACAGGTTTCAGGAGGGAGATTCGAATCGCCTTTAAAGCACATGAAAAGTCGCAAAACGTCGACAATGATGCCCTTGGCCAAAAAGGGCATACGCGTTTTTTCCTGAATATATTCAGGAAAAAACGCATACACCCTTTTTGGCCAACCAAGCAACCTGGAAAGGCAAATCAGCGCTACAAAGAAGTCTCGCTTCCCATCGGTCAAAAGGGCCATGCTGCAAAAAGTGTCAAAACCAGAAATGCAGGACAGGCCATGGAGAAATGGAAGCCTTGCTACGCTGATGGGCGGGATGTAAATTGCCAACAGCCACTCTGGAGAAGTGTACGGTGTGTCCTGAAACATCTAAAACGCACAGCTTAGGGAGCAAAAGGCACATTCACTCATGGGCGTATAAATTGGGAAAACTAAAAATCAGCAAGACACAGGCACCCCAAAGTTTAGGGCTGCTCTGTTGACAAGAACCTCCACTTCATGACACCTTAAATATCCCAGGAAAGAGAAAAATGGATAAAGAAGTTGTGGTCCTTATGTACAAAGGAATATCACTCAGACATGAAATCAATGTCATAAGGCTAGAAGAAGCAAGATGAGTGGACTTAGGTACGATGATTCTAAGTGAAATAAGTCACACAGAAAAAGACACTTATCATAAGCTATCACTTATAGAGGGAATGTAAAAACCGCTACACTTGAACTGAATTACAAAACAGAACAGAGTCACACGTTTAGAAAACACACTATGGCTGCTTAACGGGAAAGGTGAGGTGGGGTGATGCATAAAACAAGGGTTTCAAATTGGCTCAGATACCGTTCCATACACCCAATATGTAATAGAAAAGACCGACTCCTTGCTCAGTGAACTGGACTCAACACCCCCTATTCACCGCACAAGAATATATGTGACTAGTAAGAATCTTAAAACCTATGTATTGATATCTGTCTGGAAGTGAGTCAAGTGGGTGTAAAGCCGCATAAACACAGCCGTGAAAAGCAGCTATACCCCATTATAAAAATAAATTACTTTTAAAAACCCGTAAAAAAAAGACAGTGAAAGAGAGAGAAATTCTTACAAAATTCGTTCATGGGCTGTGATGCAACCTGGATTGACCATATCTAGACCCACAGCTGGATGAGACATAAGGGTGGACACACTTGGGGCTGAGAGGTTGGGTGAGGTTGGGTGAGCAAACACAGACCCTTTAAAGTAATACTGCCTGGTACCCATCGTATGGGTCCCAAATCTCCAGGTTCAAGGGCATCTTCCTACATCGAAAACATGCATGAGAAACCCAGAAGGTGGTACACCGTGTGATTTTGAAAGGTTTCTAAAACGCACCTCATTTCTCATCTCCTTGTGCTCGGGTTCGCCATTCCAGCTACTTTACTAGCAATCTCCCTACTTGGAGAATCAGCACCTTTAACCTCCTGTTCCCTACAGGTTGCAATTTGTCCTAAGGATGAACGGAAGAGGGGCAACCAATGAGAGACTAGATCTAGGTGTTGGGACAGGCACAGGTCACTCTATTTTCCCATCAGGAAGAAGAATTAACCACAGGCTCAGCCTGCCGCCCAGAAGCAGAATAGGGCCTGAGGCAAACCCACGCTCCTGCGGCCAGCTCCCAAAAAGCGAGTTGAAAAATGGAGCCCAGGGACACTGCCATTCACAAACCCGCAGAGTTATAAATGATAACTCTCGTCCACAAATATATTGAGGGAAGGCAACGAAGAGGATTTGAAAGCAAGGCAGAATTGCAGGAAACAGGTTTCAGGAGGTAGATTCGAATCGCCTTTAAAGCACATGAAAAGTCGCAAAACGTCGACAATGATGCCCTTGGCCAAAAAGGGCATATGCGTTTTTTCCTGAATATATTCAGGAAAAAACGCATACGCCCTTTTTGGCCAACCAAGCAACCTGGAAAGGCAAATCAGCGCTACAAAGAAGTCTCGCTTCCCATCGGTCAAAAGGGCCATGCTGCAGAAAGTATCAAAACCAGAAATGCAGGACAGGCCATAGAGAAATGGCAGCCTTGCTACGCTGATGGGCGGGATGTAAATTGCCAACAGCCACTCTGGAGAAGTGTACGGTGTGTCCTGAAACATCGAAAAAACACAGCTTAGGGAGCATAGGGCACGTCCACTCATGGGCGTATAAATTGGGAAAACTAAAAATCAGCAAGACACAGGCACCCCAAAGTTTAGAGCTGCTCTGTTGACAAGAACCTCCACTTCATGACACCTTAAATATACCAGGAAAGAGAAAAATGGATAAAGAAGTTGTGGTCCTTATGTACAAAGGAATATCACTCAGACATGAAATCAATGTCATAAGGCTAGAAGAAGCAAGATGAGTAGACTTAGGTACGATGATTCTAAGTGAAATAAGTCACACAGAAAAAGACACTTATCATAAGCTATCACTTATAGAGGGAATGTAAAAACCGCTACACTTGAACTGAATTACAAAACAGAACAGAGTCTCACGTTTAGAAAACACACTATGGCTGCTTAACGGGAAAGGTGAGGTGGGGTGATGCATAAAACAAGGTTTTCAAACTCGCTCAGATACCGTTCCATACACCCAATATGAAATAGACAAGACCTACTCCTTGCTCAGTGAACTGGACTCAACACCCCCTATTCACCGCACAAGAATATATGTGACTAGTAAGAATCTTAAAACCAATGTATTGATATCTGTCTGGAAGTGAGTCCAGTGGGTGTAAAGCCGCATAAACACAGCCGTGAAAAGCAGCTAAACCCCATTATAAAAATAAATTACTTTTAAAAACCCGTAAAACAAAGACAGTGAAAGAGAGAGAAATTCTTACACAATTGGTTCAGGGGCTGTGATGCAACCTGGATTGACCATATCTAGACCCACAGCTGGATGAGACATAAGGGTGGACACTCTTGGGGCTGAAAGGTTGGGTGAGGTTGGGTGAGCAAACGTAGACCCTTTAAAGTAATACTGCCTGGTACCCATCCCATGGGTCCCAAATCTCCAGGTTCAAGGGCATCTTCCTACATCGAAAACATGCATGAGAAACCCAGAAGATGGTACACCGTGTGATTTTGAAAGGTTTCTAAAACGCACCTCATTTCTCATCTCCTTGTGCTCGGGTTCGCCATTCCAGCTACTTTACTAGCAATCTCCCTACTTGGAGAATCAGCACCTTTAACCTCCTGTTCCCTACAGGTTGCAATTTGTCCTGAGGATGAACGGGAAGAGGGGCAACCAATGAGAGACTAGATCTAGGTGTTGGGACAGGCACAGGTCACTCTATTTTCCCATCGGGAAGAAGAATTAACCACAGGCTCAGCCTGCCGCCCAGAAGCAGAATAGGGCCTGAGGCAATCCCGCGCTCTCGCGGCCAGCTCCCAAAAAAGCGAGTTGAAAAATGGAGCCCAGGGACACTGCCATTCACAAACCCGCAGAGTTATAAATGATAACTCTCGTCCACAAATATATTGAGGAAGGCAATGAAGAGGATTTGAAAGCAAGGCAGAATTGCAGGAAACAGGTTTCAGGAGGTAGATTCGAATCGCCTTTAAAGCACATGAAAAGTCGCAAAATGTCGACAATGATGCCCTTGGCCAAAAAGGGCGTATGACTTTTTTCCTGAATATATTCAGGAAAAAACGCATACGCCCTTTTTGGCCAACCAAGCAACCTGGAAAGGCAAATCAGCGCTACAAAGTAGTCTCGCTTCCCATCGGTCAAAAGGGCCATGCTGCAAAAAGTGTCAAAACCAGAAATGCAGGACAGGCCATGGAGAAATGGCAGCCTTGCTACGCTGATGGGCGGGATGTAAATTGCCAACAGCCACTCTGGAGAAGTGTAAGGTGTGTCCTGAAACATCTAAAACACACAGCTTAGGGAGCATAGGGCACGTCCACTCATGGGCGTATAAATTTGGAAAACTAAAAATCAGCAAGACACAGGCACCCCAAAGTTTAGGGCTGCTCTGTTGACAAGAACCTCCACTTCATGACACCTTAAATATCCCAGGAAAGAGAAAAATGGATAAAGAAGTTGTGGTCCTTATGTACCATGGAATATCACGCAGAAATGAAATCAATATCATAAGGCTAGAAGAAGCAAGATGAGTGGACTTAGGTACGATGATTCTAAGTGAAATAAGTCACACAGAAAAAGACACTTATCATAAGCTATCACTTATAGAGGGAATGTAAAAACCGCTACACTTGAACTGAGTTACAAAACAGGACAGAATCACACGTTTAGAAAACACACTATGGCTGCTTAACGGGAAAGGTGAGGTGGGGTGATGCATAAAACAAGGGTTTGAAATTCGCTCAGATACCATTCCATACACCCAATATGTAATAGAAAAGACCGACTCATTGCTCAGTGAACTGGACTCAACACCCCCTATTCACCGCACAAGAATATATGTGACTAGTAACAATCTTAAAACCTATGTATTGATATCTGGCTGGAAGTGAGTCAAGTGGGTGTAAAGCCGCATAAACACAGCCGTGAAAAGCAGATAACCCCATTATAAAAATAAATTACTTTTTAAAACCCGTAAAACAAAGACAGTGAAAGAGAGAGAAATTCTTACAAAATTCGTTCAGAGGCTGTGATGCAACCTGGATTGACCATATCTAGACCCACAGCTGGATGAGACATAAGGGTGGACACACTTGGGGCTGAGAGGTTGGGTGAGGTTGGGTGAGCAAACACAGACCCTTTAAAGTAATACTGCCTGGTACCCATCCCATGGGTCCCAAATCTCCAGGTTCAAGGGCATATTCCTACATCGAAAACATGCATGAGAAACCCAGAAGGTGGTACACCGTGTGATTTTGAAAGGTTTCTAAAACGCACCTCACTTCTCATCTCCTTGTGCTCGGGTTCGCCATTCCAGCTACTTTACTAGAAATCTCCCTACTTGGAGAATCAGCACCTTTAACCTCCTGTTCCCTACAGGTTGCAATTTGTCCTGAGGATGAACGGAAGAGGGGCAACCAATGAGAGACTAGATCTAGGTGTTGGGACAGGCACAGGTCACTCTATTTTCCCATCAGGAAGAAGAATTAACCACAGGCTCAGCCTGCCGCCCAGAAGCAGAATAGGGCCTGAGGCAATGCCGCGCTCTTAAGGCCAGCTCCCAAAAAAGGGAGTTGAAAAATGGAGCCCAGGGACACTGCCATTCACAAACCCGCAGAGTTATAAATGATAACTCTCGTCCACAAATATATTGAGGGAAGGCAACGAAGAGGATTTGAAAGCAAGGCAGAATTGCAGGAAACAGGTTTCAGGAGGGAGATTCGAATCGCCTTTAAAGCACATGAAAAGTCGCAAAACGTCGACAATGATGCCCTTGGCCAAAAAGGGCGTACGCGTTTTTTCCTGAATATATTCAGGAAAAAACGCATACACCCTTTTTGGCCAACCAAGCAACCTGGAAAGGCAAATCAGCGCTACAAAGAAGTCTCGCTTCCCATCGGTCAAAAGGGCCATGCTGCAAAAAGTGTCAAAACCAGAAATGCAGGACAGGCCATGGAGAAATGGAAGCCTTGCTACGCTGATGGGCGGGATGTAAATTGCCAACAGCCACTCTGGAGAAGTGTACGGTGTGTCCTGAAACATCTAAAACGCACAGCTTAGGGAGCAAAAGGCACATTCACTCATGGGCGTATAAATTGGGAAAACTAAAAATCAGCAAGACACAGGCACCCCAAAGTTTAGGGCTGCTCTGTTGACAAGAACCTCCACTTCATGACACCTTAAATATCCCAGGAAAGAGAAAAATGGATAAAGAAGTTGTGGTCCTTATGTACAAAGGAATATCACTCAGACATGAAATCAATGTCATAAGGCTAGAAGAAGCAAGATGAGTGGACTTAGGTACGATGATTCTAAGTGAAATAAGTCACACAGAAAAAGACACTTATCATAAGCTATCACTTATAGAGGGAATGTAAAAACCGCTACACTTGAACTGAATTACAAAACAGAACAGAGTCACACGTTTAGAAAACACACTATGGCTGCTTAACGGGAAAGGTGAGGTGGGGTGATGCATAAAACAAGGGTTTCAAATTGGCTCAGATACCGTTCCATACACCCAATATGTAATAGAAAAGACCGACTCCTTGCTCAGTGAACTGGACTCAACACCCCCTATTCACCGCACAAGAATATATGTGACTAGTAAGAATCTTAAAACCTATGTATTGATATCTGTCTGGAAGTGAGTCAAGTGGGTGTAAAGCCGCATAAACACAGCCGTGAAAAGCAGCTATACCCCATTATAAAAATAAATTACTTTTAAAAACCCGTAAAAAAAAGACAGTGAAAGAGAGAGAAATTCTTACAAAATTCGTTCATGGGCTGTGATGCAACCTGGATTGACCATATCTAGACCCACAGCTGGATGAGACATAAGGGTGGACACACTTGGGGCTGAGAGGTTGGGTGAGGTTGGGTGAGCAAACACAGACCCTTTAAAGTAATACTGCCTGGTACCCATCGTATGGGTCCCAAATCTCCAGGTTCAAGGGCATCTTCCTACATCGAAAACATGCATGAGAAACCCAGAAGGTGGTACACCGTGTGATTTTGAAAGGTTTCTAAAACGCACCTCATTTCTCATCTCCTTGTGCTCGGGTTCGCCATTCCAGCTACTTTACTAGCAATCTCCCTACTTGGAGAATCAGCACCTTTAACCTCCTGTTCCCTACAGGTTGCAATTTGTCCTAAGGATGAACGGAAGAGGGGCAACCAATGAGAGACTAGATCTAGGTGTTGGGACAGGCACAGGTCACTCTATTTTCCCATCAGGAAGAAGAATTAACCACAGGCTCAGCCTGCCGCCCAGAAGCAGAATAGGGCCTGAGGCAAACCCACGCTCCTGCGGCCAGCTCCCAAAAAGCGAGTTGAAAAATGGAGCCCAGGGACACTGCCATTCACAAACCCGCAGAGTTATAAATGATAACTCTCGTCCACAAATATATTGAGGGAAGGCAACGAAGAGGATTTGAAAGCAAGGCAGAATTGCAGGAAACAGGTTTCAGGAGGTAGATTCGAATCGCCTTTAAAGCACATGAAAAGTCGCAAAACGTCGACAATGATGCCCTTGGCCAAAAAGGGCATATGCGTTTTTTCCTGAATATATTCAGGAAAAAACGCATACGCCCTTTTTGGCCAACCAAGCAACCTGGAAAGGCAAATCAGCGCTACAAAGAAGTCTCGCTTCCCATCGGTCAAAAGGGCCATGCTGCAGAAAGTATCAAAACCAGAAATGCAGGACAGGCCATAGAGAAATGGCAGCCTTGCTACGCTGATGGGCGGGATGTAAATTGCCAACAGCCACTCTGGAGAAGTGTACGGTGTGTCCTGAAACATCGAAAAAACACAGCTTAGGGAGCATAGGGCACGTCCACTCATGGGCGTATAAATTGGGAAAACTAAAAATCAGCAAGACACAGGCACCCCAAAGTTTAGAGCTGCTCTGTTGACAAGAACCTCCACTTCATGACACCTTAAATATACCAGGAAAGAGAAAAATGGATAAAGAAGTTGTGGTCCTTATGTACAAAGGAATATCACTCAGACATGAAATCAATGTCATAAGGCTAGAAGAAGCAAGATGAGTAGACTTAGGTACGATGATTCTAAGTGAAATAAGTCACACAGAAAAAGACACTTATCATAAGCTATCACTTATAGAGGGAATGTAAAAACCGCTACACTTGAACTGAATTACAAAACAGAACAGAGTCTCACGTTTAGAAAACACACTATGGCTGCTTAACGGGAAAGGTGAGGTGGGGTGATGCATAAAACAAGGTTTTCAAACTCGCTCAGATACCGTTCCATACACCCAATATGAAATAGACAAGACCTACTCCTTGCTCAGTGAACTGGACTCAACACCCCCTATTCACCGCACAAGAATATATGTGACTAGTAAGAATCTTAAAACCAATGTATTGATATCTGTCTGGAAGTGAGTCCAGTGGGTGTAAAGCCGCATAAACACAGCCGTGAAAAGCAGCTAAACCCCATTATAAAAATAAATTACTTTTAAAAACCCGTAAAACAAAGACAGTGAAAGAGAGAGAAATTCTTACACAATTGGTTCAGGGGCTGTGATGCAACCTGGATTGACCATATCTAGACCCACAGCTGGATGAGACATAAGGGTGGACACTCTTGGGGCTGAAAGGTTGGGTGAGGTTGGGTGAGCAAACGTAGACCCTTTAAAGTAATACTGCCTGGTACCCATCCCATGGGTCCCAAATCTCCAGGTTCAAGGGCATCTTCCTACATCGAAAACATGCATGAGAAACCCAGAAGATGGTACACCGTGTGATTTTGAAAGGTTTCTAAAACGCACCTCATTTCTCATCTCCTTGTGCTCGGGTTCGCCATTCCAGCTACTTTACTAGCAATCTCCCTACTTGGAGAATCAGCACCTTTAACCTCCTGTTCCCTACAGGTTGCAATTTGTCCTGAGGATGAACGGGAAGAGGGGCAACCAATGAGAGACTAGATCTAGGTGTTGGGACAGGCACAGGTCACTCTATTTTCCCATCGGGAAGAAGAATTAACCACAGGCTCAGCCTGCCGCCCAGAAGCAGAATAGGGCCTGAGGCAATCCCGCGCTCTCGCGGCCAGCTCCCAAAAAAGCGAGTTGAAAAATGGAGCCCAGGGACACTGCCATTCACAAACCCGCAGAGTTATAAATGATAACTCTCGTCCACAAATATATTGAGGAAGGCAATGAAGAGGATTTGAAAGCAAGGCAGAATTGCAGGAAACAGGTTTCAGGAGGTAGATTCGAATCGCCTTTAAAGCACATGAAAAGTCGCAAAATGTCGACAATGATGCCCTTGGCCAAAAAGGGCGTATGACTTTTTTCCTGAATATATTCAGGAAAAAACGCATACGCCCTTTTTGGCCAACCAAGCAACCTGGAAAGGCAAATCAGCGCTACAAAGTAGTCTCGCTTCCCATCGGTCAAAAGGGCCATGCTGCAAAAAGTGTCAAAACCAGAAATGCAGGACAGGCCATGGAGAAATGGCAGCCTTGCTACGCTGATGGGCGGGATGTAAATTGCCAACAGCCACTCTGGAGAAGTGTAAGGTGTGTCCTGAAACATCTAAAACACACAGCTTAGGGAGCATAGGGCACGTCCACTCATGGGCGTATAAATTTGGAAAACTAAAAATCAGCAAGACACAGGCACCCCAAAGTTTAGGGCTGCTCTGTTGACAAGAACCTCCACTTCATGACACCTTAAATATCCCAGGAAAGAGAAAAATGGATAAAGAAGTTGTGGTCCTTATGTACCATGGAATATCACGCAGAAATGAAATCAATATCATAAGGCTAGAAGAAGCAAGATGAGTGGACTTAGGTACGATGATTCTAAGTGAAATAAGTCACACAGAAAAAGACACTTATCATAAGCTATCACTTATAGAGGGAATGTAAAAACCGCTACACTTGAACTGAGTTACAAAACAGGACAGAATCACACGTTTAGAAAACACACTATGGCTGCTTAACGGGAAAGGTGAGGTGGGGTGATGCATAAAACAAGGGTTTGAAATTCGCTCAGATACCATTCCATACACCCAATATGTAATAGAAAAGACCGACTCATTGCTCAGTGAACTGGACTCAACACCCCCTATTCACCGCACAAGAATATATGTGACTAGTAAGAATCTTAAAACCTATGTATTGATATCTGGCTGGAAGTGAGTCAAGTGGGTGTAAAGCCGCATAAACACAGCCGTGAAAAGCAGATAACCCCATTATAAAAATAAATTACTTTTTAAAACCCGTAAAACAAAGACAGTGAAAGAGAGAGAAATTCTTACAAAATTCGTTCAGAGGCTGTGATGCAACCTGGATTGACCATATCTAGACCCACAGCTGGATGAGACATAAGGGTGGACACACTTGGGGCTGAGAGGTTGGGTGAGGTTGGGTGAGCAAACACAGACCCTTTAAAGTAATACTGCCTGGTACCCATCCCATGGGTCCCAAATCTCCAGGTTCAAGGGCATATTCCTACATCGAAAACATGCATGAGAAACCCAGAAGGTGGTACACCGTGTGATTTTGAAAGGTTTCTAAAACGCACCTCACTTCTCATCTCCTTGTGCTCGGGTTCGCCATTCCAGCTACTTTACTAGAAATCTCCCTACTTGGAGAATCAGCACCTTTAACCTCCTGTTCCCTACAGGTTGCAATTTGTCCTGAGGATGAACGGAAGAGGGGCAACCAATGAGAGACTAGATCTAGGTGTTGGGACAGGCACAGGTCACTCTATTTTCCCATCAGGAAGAAGAATTAACCACAGGCTCAGCCTGCCGCCCAGAAGCAGAATAGGGCCTGAGGCAATGCCGCGCTCTTAAGGCCAGCTCCCAAAAAAGGGAGTTGAAAAATGGAGCCCAGGGACACTGCCATTCACAAACCCGCAGAGTTATAAATGATAACTCTCGTCCACAAATATATTGAGGGAAGGCAACGAAGAGGATTTGAAAGCAAGGCAGAATTGCAGGAAACAGGTTTCAGGAGGGAGATTCGAATCGCCTTTAAAGCACATGAAAAGTCGCAAAACGTCGACAATGATGCCCTTGGCCAAAAAGGGCGTACGCGTTTTTTCCTGAATATATTCAGGAAAAAACGCATACGCCCTTTTTGGCCAACCAAGCAACCTGGAAAGGCATATCAGCGCTACAAAGAAGTCTCGCTTCCCATCGGTCAAAAGGGCCATGCTGCAAAAAGTGTCAAAACCAGAAATGCAGGACAGGCCATGGAGAAATGGCAGCCTTGCTACGCTGATGGGCGGGATGTAAATTGCCAACAGCCACTCTGGAGAAGTGTACGGTGTGTCCTGAAACATCTAAAACACACAGCTTAGGGAGCAAAAGGCACGTTCACTCATGGGCGTATAAATTGGGAAAACTAAAAATCAGCAAGACACAGGCACCCCAAAGTTTAGGGCTGCTCTGTTGACAAGAACCTCCACTTCATGACACCTTAAATATCCCAGGAAAGAGAAAAATGGATAAAGAAGTTGTGGTCCTTATGTACAAAGGAATATCACTCAGACATGAAATCAATGTCATAAGGCTAGAAGAAGCAAGATGAGTGGACTTAGGTACGATGATTCTAAGTGAAATAAGTCACACAGAAAAAGACAGTTATCATAAGCTATCACTTATAGAGGGAATGTAAAAACCGCTACACTTGAACTGAATTACAAAACAGAACAGAGTCACACGTTTAGAAAACACACTATGGCTGCTTAACGGGAAAGGTGAGGTGGGGTGATGCATAAAACAAGGGTTTCAAATTGGCTCAGATACCGTTCCATACACCCAATATGTAATAGAAAAGACCGACTCCTTGCTCAGTGAACTGGACTCAACACCCCCTATTCACCGCACAAGAATATATGTGACTAGTAAGAATCTTAAAACCAATGTATTGATATCTGTCTGGAAGTGAGTCCAGTGGGTGTAAAGCCGCATAAACACAGCCGTGAAAAGCAGCTATACCCCATTATAAAAATAAATTACTTTTAAAAACCCGTAAAACAAAGACAGTGAAAGAGAGAGAAATTCTTACAAAATTCATTCAGGGGCTGTGATGCAACCTGGATTGACCATATCTAGACCCACAGCTGGATGAGACATAAGGGTGGACACACTTGGGGCTGAGAGGTTGGGTGAGGTTGGGTGAGCAAACACAGACCCTTTAAAGTAATACTGCCTGGTACCCATCGCATGGGTCCCAAATCTCCAGGTTCAAGGGCATTTTCCTACATCGAAAACATGCATGAGAAACCCAGAAGATGGTACACCGTGTGATTTTGAAAGGTTTCTAATACGCACCTCATTTCTCATCTCCTTGTGTTCGGGTTCGCCATTCCAGCTACTTTACTAGCAATCTCCCTACTTGGAGAATCAGCACCTTTAACCTCCTGTTCCCTACAGGTTGCAATTTGTCCTGAGGATGAACGGCAAGAGGGGCAACCAATGAGAGACTAGATCTTGGTGTTGGGACCGGCAGAGGTCACTCTATTTTCCCATCAGGAAGAAGAATTAACCACAGGCTCAGCCTGCCGCCCGGAACCAGAAAAGGGCCTTAAGCAATCCCGCGCTTTTGCGGCCAGCTCCCAAAATAGACAGTTGAAAAATGGAGCTCAGGGGCACTGCAATTCACAAACCTGCTGAGTTATAAATGATAACTCTCGTCCACAAATATATTGAGGGAGGGCAACGAAGAGGATTTGAAAGCAAGGCCCAATTGCAGGAAACAGGTTTCAGGAGGTAGATTTGAATCGCCTTTAAAGCACATGAAAGGCGGCAAAACGTCGACAATCATGCCCTTGGCCAAAAAGGGCGTATGCGTTTTTTCCTGAATATATTCAGGAAAAAACGCATACGCCCTTTTTGGCCAACCAAGCAACGTGGAAAGGCAAATCAGCGCTACAAAGAAGTCTCGCTTCCCATCAGTCAAAAGGGCCATGCTGCAAAAAGTGTCAAAACCAGAAATGCAGGACAGGCCATGGAGAAATGGCAGCCTTGCTACACTGATGGGTGGGATGTAAATTGCCAACAGCCACTCTGGAGAAGTGTACGGTGTGTCCTGAAACATCGAAAAAACACAGCTTAGGGAGCATAGGGCACGTCCACTCATGGGCGTATAAATCGGGAAAACTAAAAATCAGCAAGACAGAGGCACCCCAAAGTTTAGGGCTGCTCTGTTGACAAGAACCTCCACTTCATGATACCTTAAATATCGCAGGAAAGAGAAAAATGGATAAAGAAGTTGTGGTCCTTGAGTACAATGGAATATCACTCAGACATGAAATCAATGTCATAAGGCTAGGAGAAGCAAGATGATTGGATTTAGATACGACGATTCTAAGTGAAATAAGTCACACAGAAAAAGACACTTATCATAAGCTATCACTTATAGAGGGAATGTAAAAACCGCTACACTTGAACTGAATTACAAAACAGAACAGAGTCACACGTTTAGAAAACACACTATGGCTGCTTAACGGGAAAGGTGAGGTGGGGTGATGCATAAAACAAGGGTTTCAAATTCGCTGAGATACCGATCCATACACCCAATATGTAATAGACAAGACCTACTCCTTGCTCAGTGAACTGGACTCAACACCCCCTATTCACCGCACAAGAATATATCTGACTAGTAAGAATCGTAAAACCTATGTATTGATATCTCTTTGGAAGTGAGTCAAGTGGGTGCAAAGCCTCATAAACACAGCCGTGAAAAGGAGCTAAACCCCATTATAAAAATAAATTACTTTAAAAAACACATAAAACAAAGACAGTGAAAGAGAAAGAAATTCTTACACAATTCGTTCAGGGGCTGTGATGCAACCTGGATTGACCATATCTAGACCCACAGCTGGATGAGACATAAGGGTGGACACTCTTGGGGCTGAGAGGTTGGGTGAGCAAACGCAGACCCTTTAAAGTAATATTGCGTGGTACCCATCCCATGGGTCCCAAATCTCCAGGTTCAAGGGCATCTTCCTACATCAAAAACATGCATGAGAAACCCAGAAGATGGTACACCGTGTGATTTTGAAAGGTTTTTAAAACGCTCCTCATTTCTCATCTCCTTGTGCTCGGGTTCGATATTCCAGCTACTTTACTAGCAAACTCCCTACTTGGAGAATCAGCACCTTTAACCTCCTGTTCCCTACAGGTTGCAATTTGTCCTGAGGATGAACGGGAAGAGGGGCAACCAATGAGAAACTAGATCTAGGTGTTGGGACAGGCACAGGTCACTCTATTTTCCCATCAGGAAGAAGAATTAACCACAGGCTCAGCCTGCCGCCCTGAAGCAGAATAGGGCCTGAGGCAATCCCGCGCTCTTATGGCCAGCTCCCAAAAAAGGGAGTTGAAAAATGGAGCCCAGGGACACTGCCATTCAAAAACCCGCAGAGTTATAAATGATAAATCTCGTCCACAAATATATTGAGGGAAGGCAACGAAGAGGATTTGAAAGCAAGGCAGAATTGCAGGAAACAGGTTTCAGGAGGTAGATTCGAATCGCCTTTAAAGCACATGAAAAGTCGCAAAACGTCGACAATGATGCCCTTGGCCAAAAAGGGCGTATGCGTTTTTTCCTGAATATATTCAGGAAAAAACGCATACGCCCTTTTTGGCCAACCAAGCAACCTGGAAAGGCAAATCAGCGCTACAAAGTAGTCTCGCTTCCCATCGGTCAAAAGGGCCATGCTGCAAAAAGTGTGAAAACCAGAAATGCAGGACAGGCCATGGAGAAATGGCAGCCTTGCTACGCTGATGGGCGGGATGTAAATTGCCAACAGCCACTCTGGAGAAGTGTACGGTGTGTCCTGAAACATCTAAAACACACAGCTTTGGGAGCATAGGGCACGTCCACTCATGGGCGTATAAATTGGGAAAACTAAAAATCAGCAAGACACAGGCACCCCAAAGTTTAGGGCTGCTCTGTTGACAAGAACCTCCACTTCATGACACCTTAAATATCCCAGGAAAGAGAAAAATGGATAAAGAAGTTGTGGTCCTTATGTACAATGGAATATCACTCAGACATGAAATCAATGTCATAAGGCTACTAGAAGCAAGATGAGTGGATTTAGGTACGACGATTCTAAGTGAAATAAGTCACACAGAAAAACACACTTATCATAAGCTATCACTTATAGAGGGAATGTAAAAACCGCTACACTTGAACTGAATTACAAAACAGAAGAGAGTCACACGTTTAGAAAACACACTATGGCTGCTTAAGGGGAAAGGTGAGGTGGGGTAATGCATAAAACAAGGGTTTCAAATTCGTTCAGATACCGTTCCATACACCCAATATGTAATAGACAAGACCTACTCCTTGCTCAGTGAACTGGACTCTACACCCCCTATTCACCACACAAGAATATATCTGACTAGTAAGAATCTTAAAACCTATGTATTGATATCTCTCTGGAAGTGAGTCAAGTGGGTGTAAAGCCGCATAAACACAGCCGTGAAAAGCAGCTAAACCCCATTATATAAATAAATTACTTTTAAAAACCCATAAAACAAAGACAGTGAAAGAGAGAGAAATTCTTACAAAATTCGTTCAGGGGCTGTGATGCAACCTGGATTGACCATATCTAGACCCACAGCTGGATGAGACATAAGGGTGGACACTCTTGGGGTTGAGAGGTTGGGTGACGTTGGGTGAGCAAACACAGACCCTTTAAAGTAATACTGCGTGGTACCCATCCCATGGGTCCCAAATCTCCAGATTCAACGGCATTTTCCTACATCGAAAAAATGCATGAGAAACCCAGAAGATGGTACACCGTGTGATTTTCAAAGGTTTCTAATACGCACCTCATTTCTCATCTCCTTGTGTTCGGGTTCGCCATTCCAGCTACTTTACTAGCAATCTCCCTACTTGGAGAATCAGCACCTTTAACCTCCTGTTCCCTACAGGTTGCAATTTGTCCTGAGGATGAACGGCAAGAGGGGCAACCAATGAGACACTAGATCTTGGTGTTGGGACCGGCAGAGGTCACTCTATTTTCCCATCAGGAAGAAGAATTAACCACAGGCTCAGCCTGCCGCCCGGAACCAGAAAAGGGCCTTAAGCAATCCCGTGCTTTTGCGGCCAGCTCCCAAAATAGACAGTTGAAAAATGGAGCTCAGGGGCACTGCAATTCACAAACCTGCTGAGTTATAAATGATAACTCTCGTCCACAAATATATTGAGGGAGGGCAACGAAGAGGATTTGAAAGCAAGGCCGAATTGCAGGAAACAGGTTTCAGGAGGTAGATTCGAATCGCCTTTAAAGCACATGAAAGGCGGCAAAACGTCGACAATGATGCCTTTGGCCAAAAAGGGCGTATGTGTTTTTTCCTGAATATATTCAGGAAAAAACGCATACGCCCTTTTTGGCCAACCAAGCAACGTGGAAAGGCAAATCAGCGCTACAAAGAAGTCTCGCTTCCCATCGGTCAAAAGGGCCATGTTGCAAAAGGTGTCAAAACCAGAAATGCAGGACAGACCATGGAGAAATGGCAGCCTTGCTACACTGATGGGTGGGATGTAAATTGCCAACAGCCACTCTGGAGAAGTGTACGGTGTGTCCTGAAACATCGAAAAAACACAGCTTAGGGAGCATAGGGCATGTCCTCTCATGGGCATATAAATTGGGAAAACTAAAAATCAGCAAGACACAGGCACCCCAAAGTTTAGGGCTGCTCTGTTGACAAGAACCTCCACTTCATGACACCTTAAATATCCCAGGAAAGAGAAAAATGGATAAAGAAGTTGTGGTCCTTATGTACAATGGAATATCACTCAGACATGAAATCAATGTCATAAGCCTAGTAGAAGCAAGGTGAGTGGAGTTAGGTACAACGATTCTAAGTGAAATAAGTCACACAGAAAAAGACACTTATCATAAGCTATCACTTATAGAGGGAATGTAAAAACCGCTACACTTGAACTGAATTACAAAACAGAACAGAGTCACACGTTTAGAAAACACACTATGGCTGCTTAACGGGAAAGGTGAGGTGGGGTGATGCATAAAACAAGGGTTTCAAATTCGCTCAGATACCGATCCATACACCCAATATGTAATAGACAAGACCTACTCCTTGCTCAGTGAACTGTACTCAACACCCCCTATTCACCGCACAAGAATATATGTGACTAGTAAGAATCTTAAAACCTATGTATTGATATCTGTCTGGAAGTGAGTCAAGTGGGTGTAAAGCGGCATAAACACAGCAGTGAATAGTAGCGAATCCCCATTTTAAATTAAATAACTTTAAAAAACCCAAAAAAATAAGACAGTGATAGAGAGAGGAAATTTTACATAATTCGTTCCTGGGCTTTGATGCAACCTTGTTTGATCATATCTAGACCCACAGCTGGATGAGAAATAAAGCTGGACACTCTTGCAGCTGAAGGACTCTTTCCCTAGTTACCAGATTGGGGAACGTAAATAGGCTGCCGCCCTCTGGCCGTTACCTGCAAAAGCAGCTTTAAAATCTGTGTTAATGGTCACTTCATATGAACAACTACTTCAGGACTGTAAATGAAACCTGCCCTCAAAATGTCTTGAGGGAGGTAGTGGCCAAAACTTTTCAAAATGTGACACTTACTTTAAGAAAACAATTTGAAGAACTAAGCTGTAATCACAGTTTGATAAATAAAAAGAGCATGCTTTAAAGATCAATTTCAACAGATTATGGGACACATGCAAATTCAGCCACACAGAGGTATCAGCTCGCACCTGTTAGAATAACCAGCAGCAAGCAAACTACAAACAATAAATATTGAAGGTGTTTTGGAGAAATGCATACCCTCAATTTTAAGTGGGACATAACCTGGAAAGAGCCACTAATGAGAACTGAATGGTGGTGCCTTTAAAACGTACACACTGAGCTACCATATGATACAGCAAGCCCACTGCTTGGCCTATAACATAAGGAGATAGAACTGGAAAGACACAGGCAAGCAAATGTGCATTGCAGCAGTATTACAATAACCAAGACATGGAGGCAACCAAAAAGTCCATCAAGAGGTGCGTGGCCAAAGAATAACTGGTACACGTACAGATGGAATATTAGCCAGGGAAAAAAACAAAACAATGCCATTTGCAGCACCGTGTATGATTCTTGAGTTAATCAGGCAAATTGTACTAAGTCAGAAAGCAAAAGACACATATCCTATAATATCACTTATAGGTCTTAGCTAAAAATTGATACCAATGAAGATATTTCCACAGAGAAATGCAATCACAGATTCATTAAACAAACTTAGGGTTCACCAAATGGAAAGGTGTGAGGATTGGATACATTAGGATATTGGGGTTAAGATAGATATAGAAACACATGTGAAATATGTAATCACCAAAGACCTAAGTAATACCAAGACAAGACTACTCAACATGGTGTCATAACCTACATGGGAAAATGATCCAAAGAAGAATAGATATATGTATATGTTTAAAAGAACCACATCTTGCACACCTAGAAGAAACAAAACATTTTAATCAAATTTGCTCTGACAAAAAATAAAAATTAAATTAAAAAAAGAACAAGAAGTAATGAGACATAAACTTAAGGGGCTTTTTGCTGGCACATTGCATTCTAATTTACAACCAGAACATGACTTCCATTAAGGCTCTGTCATCACTAATAAAGCAGCTTTATAAGCAATGTTGAAGGTAGCTTAAAAGAAGTCTCACTAATTATTGATAGTAACAAGGAAACAAAGAAAAGTAAAAATCTCACTGCAAAAAGTATACATAGGGTAAGGATAGTAGATCAAACACTGATTAAAATTCTGTAAAGAATAAAAGACAACAGTAGTATGTTTTGTTAAAAAAGAGAGGGCCCAAATAAATCTGAAATGAAAGAGATGATGTTACAACAGACACCACAGAAATACAAAGTATCCTAAGATACACACAGGGTAACTCAGGGCTCAGACTGGACAGAGCCCACTCTCCAGTCCCCTGTACATGACTTACAGGAGCCTCAGGAACTGAGGAGGAGGTCCCTGAGGAGAGGCTCAAGATAGAATATGGTAGGCATTAACATGACTGCATTCATCTTAAACATGCCTGAACTACATTCACATGAGATGATTTTGTCCTGTATGTACATCGCCACCTCTAGCCGGAACTGCAGATCTTTGGCTTCAACACCTCTACTGACAACATTAGCTTCACCTGCTGTGGACCGTCTCCTATAGGATTTCTAGAATCACAAAACATCGAAGCTTCACAGGACCCAGAGTCTGTGCGACTCCACACAGAGTCTCAGAGTCTCAACTCCACTCAGATACTCCACTCTTGGAGGGCACACACAAAGTAGTGTGCACATCAGGACCCAGGGGAAGGAGCAGTGACCCCGTAGGAGAATGACCAGAACTACCTGCTACTTTTAGAGGGTCTCCTGCAGAGGCAGCTGGTGGCTGTGGCTGTGGCTCACCGTGAGGACAACGACACTGGCAGCAGAAGTTCTGGGAAATACTCCTTGGTGTGAGCCCTCCCAGAGTCCGCCATTAGCCCCACCAAGAGCAAGGTAGGCTCCAGTGCTGGGTCGCCTCAGGCCAAACAACCAACAGGGAGGGAACCCAGCCCCATGCATCAGCAGACAAGCAGATTCAACTTTTTATTAAAGTTTTATTTAATCCATAGACAAGCGGATTAAAGCTCTGCCCACCAAAGCAACACCCAGCTCTACCCACCACCAGTCCCTCCCATCAGGAAGCTTGCACAAGCCTCTAAGATAGACTCATCCACCAGAGAGCAGACAGCAGAAGCAAGAAGAACTACAATTCTGCAGCCTGTGGAAGGAAAACCACATTCACAGAAAGATAGACAAAATGAAAAGGCAGAGGACTTTATACCAGATCAAGGAACAAGATAAAACCCCAGAAAAAAAACGAAATGAGGTGGAGATAGGGAACCTTCCAGAAAAAGAATTCAGAATAATGATAGTGAAGTTGAGCCAAGACCTTAGAAAAAGAAAGGAGGCAAAGATCGAGAAGACACAAGAAATGCTTAACAAAGACCTAGAAGAATTAAGGAACAAACACCTAGAAGAATTAAAGAACAAACAAACAGAGGTGAACAATGTAATAACTGAAATGAAAAATACACTAGAAGGAATCAGTAGCAGAATAACTGTGGCAGAAGAACGGATAAGTGGCCTGGAAGACAGAAAGGTGGAAATCACTGCCATGGAACAGAATAAAGAAAAAGAATGAAAATAAATGAAGACACCCCAAGAGTCCCCTGGGACAACATTAAACGCAACAACATTCGCATTATAGGGGTCCCAGAAGGAGAAGAGAGAGAGAAAGGACCCGAGAATATATTTGAAGAGATTATGGTCAAAAACTTCCCTAGCATGGGAAAAGAAATAGCCACCCAAGTCCAGAAGCACAGAGTGTCCCAGGCAGGAGAAACCAAAGGAGAAAAATGACAAGACACATAGTAATCAAACTGACAAAAATTAACGACAAAGAAAAATTATTGAAAGCAGCAAGGGAAAAATGACAAATAACATACAAGGGAAATCCCATAAGGATAACAGCTGATTTCTCAGCAGAAAATCTACAAGCCAGAAGGAAGTGGCATGATAAATTTAAAGTGATGAAAGGGAAGAACCTACAACCAAGGGTACTGCACCCTGCAAAGAGCTCATTCAGATTTGATGGAGAAATCAAAAGCCTTACAGACAAGCAAAAGCTAAGAGAATTCAGCACCATGCAACCAGCTCTACACCAAATGCTAAAAGAACTTCTCTAAGTGGGAAACACAAGAGAAGAAAAGGACCCACCAAGACAAACCCATAACAATTAAGAAAATAGTAGTAGGAACATACATATCGATAATTACCTTAAACGTGAATGCACTAAATGTTCCAACCAAAAGACATAGACTGGCTGAATGGATACAAAAACAAGACCCATATATATGCTGTCTACAAGAGACCCATTTCAGACCTAGGGACACATACAGACTGAAAGTGAGGCGATGGAAAAATATATTCTATGCTAATGAAAATCAAAAGAAAGCTGGAGTAGCAATACTCATATCAGACAAAATAGACTTTAAAATAAAGAATGTTACAAGAGACAAGGAAAGACACTACATAATGGTCAAGGGATCAATCCAAGAAGAAGATATAACAATTATAAATATATATGTACCCAACATAGGAGCACCTCAATGTATAAGGCAACTGCTAACAGCTATAAAAGAGGAAATCGACAGTAACACAATAATAGCGGGGGACTTTAACAGCTCACTTACACCAGTGGAGATCAGCCAGACAGAAAATTAATAAGGAAACACAAGCTTTAAATGACACAATAGACCAGATAGAGTTCATTGATATTTATAGGACATTCCATCCAAAAACAGCAGATTACACGTTCTTCTCAACTGCACACGGAACATTCTCCAGGATAGATCACATCTTGGGTCACAGATAAAGCTTCAGTAAATTTAAGAAAACTGAAATCATATCAAGCAGCTGTTCCGACCACAATGCTATGAGATTAGAAATCAATTACACGGAAAAAACCGTAAAAAACACAAACACATGGAGGCTAAAGAATACGTTACTAAATAACCAAGAGATCACTGAAGAAATCAAAGGGGAAATCAAAAACTACCTAGAGACAAATGACAACAAAAACACGATGATCCAAAACCTATGGGATGCAGCAAAAGGAGTTCTAAGAGGGAAGTTTATAGCAATACAAGCCTACCTCAAGAAACAAGAAAAATCTCAAATAAACAATCTAACCTTACACCTAGAGGAACTAGAGAAAGAAGAACAAAACCCAAAGTTAGTAGAAGGAAAGAAATCCTAAAGATCAGAGCAGAAATAAATGAAATAGAAACAAAGAAAACGGAAGCAAAGATCATCAAAACTAAAAGCTGGTTCTTTGAGAAGATAAGCAAAAATGATCAACTTTTAGCCAGACTCAAGAAAAAGAGGGAGAGGACGCAAATCAACAAAATTAGAAGTGAAAAAGGAGAAGTTACAACAGACACCACAGGAATACAAAGCATCCTAAGAGACTACTACAAGCAACTCTGTGCCAATAAAATGGACAATCTGGAAGAAATGGACAAATTCTTAGAAAGGTATAACCTTCTAAGACTGAACCAGGAAGAAATAGAAAATATGAACAAACCTATCACAAGCAATGAAATTGAAACTGTGATTAAAAATCTTCCAACAAACAAAAGTCCAGAACCAGATGGCATTACAGGTGAATTCTATCAAACATTTAGAGAAGAGCTAACACCCAACCTTCTCAAATTCTTCAAAACAATTGCAGGGGAAGGAACACTCCCAAACTCATTCTATGAGACCACCATCACCCTGATACCAAAATCAGACAGAGATACTACAAGGAAAGAAAATTATAGACCAATATCCCTGATGAATATAGATGCAAAAATCCTCAACAAAATACTAGCAAACAGAATCGAACAACACATTAAAAGGATCATACACCATGATCAAGTGGGGTTTATCCCAGGGATGCAAGGATTCTTCAATATACACAAATCAATGTGATACACCATATTAACAAATTGTAGAATAAAACCATATGGTCATCTCAATAGATGAAGGAAAAGATTTTGAGAAAATTCAACACTCATTTACGATAAAAACTCTGCAGAGTGTGGGCATAGAGGGAAACTACCTCAACATAATAAAGGCCATATATGACAAACCCACAGCAAACAGCATTCTCAATGGTGAAAAACTGAAAGCGTTTCCTCTAAGATCAGGAACAAGACGAGGATGTCCACTCTCACCACTGCTATTCAACATAGTTTTGGAAGTCCTAGCCATGGCAATCAGAGAAGAAAAAGAAATAAAAGGAATACAAAAAGGAAAAGAAGAAGTAAAATTGTCACTGTTTGCAGATGACATGATATCATAGATAGAGAATCTTAAAGATGCCACCAGAAAACCACTGGAGCTAATCAATGAATTTGGTAAAGTTGCAGGATACAAAATTAATGCACAGAAATTGCTTGCATTCCTATACACTAACAATGAAAGATCAGAAAGAGAAATTAAGGAAACAATCCCATTACCACTGCAACAAAAAGAATAAAATACCTAGGAATAAACCTACCTAAGGAAGTAAAAGACCTGTACTCAGAAAACTATAAGACACTGATGAAAGAAATCAAAGATGATATAAACAGATGGAGACATATACCATGTCCTTGGATTAGAAGAATCAATATTGTGAAAATGACTATACTACCCAAAGCAATCTACAGATTCAATGCAATCCCGATCAAAATACCTTTGGCATTTTCTACAGAACAAGAAAAAAATATCTTAAAATTTGTAGGGAGACACAAAAGACCCTGGATAGCCAAAGCAGTCTTGAGGGGGAAAAAAAAAGAGCTGGAGGAATCAGACTTCCAGACTTCAGACTATATTACAAAGCTACAGTAATCAAGATAATATGGTACTGACACAAACACAGAAATATAGGTCAATAGAAAAGGATAGAAAGCACAGAGATAAACCCACGTACCTATGGTTAACTAATCTATGACAAAGGAGGCAAGGGTATACAATGGAGAAAAGACAGTGTCTTCAGTAAGTGGTGCTGGGAAAACTCGACAGCTACATGTAAATAATGAAATTAGTACACTCCCTAACACCATACACAAAAATAACTCAAAATGGATTAGAGACCTAAATATAAGACCAGCCACTATAAAACTCTTAGAAGAAAACATAAGCAGAACAGTCTATGACATAAATCACAGCAAGATCCTTTTTGACCCACCTCCTAGAGAAATGGAAATAAAAACAAAAATTAAAAAATGGGACCGAATGAAACATAAATTCTTTTGCACAGCAAAGGAAAACTTAAGCAAGATGAAAAGACGACCATCAGAATGGGAGAAAATATTTTCAAATGAAGCAAATGGCAAAGGATTAATCTACAAAAAGCAGCTCATGTAGCTCAGTATCACAAAACCAAAAAACCCAATCCAAAAATGGGCAGAAGACCTAAATAGACATTTCTCCAAAGAAGATATACAGGTTGCCAACAAACACATGAAAGGATGCTGAACATCACTAATCATTAGAGAAATGCAAATCAAAACTACAGTGAGGTATCACCTCACACCAGTCAGAATGGCCATCATCAAAAAATCTACCAACAATAAATGCTGGAGAGGCATTTATTGGAGAAAAAGGAACCCTCTTGCACTGTTGGTGGGAATGTAAATTGATATAGCCACTAGGGAGAACGGTATGGGGCTTCCTTAAAAACTAAAAATAGAACTACCATACAACCCAGCAAACCCAATCCTGGACATTTACCCTGAGAAAACCATAATTCAAAAAGAGTCATGTACCACAATGTTCACTGTAGCTCTATTTACAATAGCCAGGACATGGAAGCAACCTAAGTGTCCATCAACAGATAAATGGATAAAGAAGATGTGGCACATATATACAATGGAACATTATTCAGCCATAAAAAGAAACGAAATTGAGTTATTTTTAGTGAGGTGGATGGATCTAGAGTCTGTCCTACAGAGTGAAGTAAGTCAGAAAGAGAAAAACAAATACCGTATGCTAACACATATATATGGAATCTAAAAAAAAAAAAGTTTATGAAGAACCTAGGGGCAGGAAAGGATTAAGGACACAGACGTAGAGAAAGGACTTGAGGACATGGGGAGAGGGAAGGGTAAGCTGGGACAAAGTGAGAGAGTGGTATGGACATATATACACTACCAAATGTAAAATTGATAGCTACTGGGAAGCAGCCACATAGCACAGGGAGATCAGCTCTGTGCTTTGTGACCACCTAAAAGGGTGGGATAAGGGAGTGAGAGGGAGGTGCAAGAGGGAGGGGATATGGTGTTATATGTATACGCATAGCTGATTCACTTTTTTATACAGCAGAAACTAACACACAATTGTAAAGCAATTATACTCCAATAAAGATGTAAAAGAAAAAAAAAAAAAAGAAAGCCCAGAGATAAACCTACACACCTATGGCCCACTAATCTATGACAAAGGAGGCAAGGGTATACAATGGAGAAAAGACAGTCTCTTCAATAAGTGGTGCTGGGAAAAATGGACAGCTACATGTAAAAGAATGAAATTAGAACACTCCCTAACACCATACACAAAAAATAAACTCCAAATGGATTAGAGACCGAAATGTAAGACCGGACACTATAAAACTCTTAGAGGAAAACATAGGAAGAATACTCTTTGACATAAATCACAGCAAGATCTTTTTTGATCCACCTCCTAGAGTAATGGAATAAAAAAAAAAACAAACAAATGGGAGCAAATGAAACCTAAAAGCTTTTGCAAAGCAAAGGAAACTACAAACAGGACGAAAAGACAACCCTCAGAATGGGAGAAAATATTTGCAAACGAATCAATGGACAAAGGATTAATCTCCAATGTATATAAACAGCTCATGCACCTCAACAGTAAAAAAAAACAAACAACCCAATCCAAAAATGGGCAGATGACGTAAATAGACATTTGTCCCAAGAAGACATACAGATGACCAAGAAACACATGAAAAGCTACTCAACATCACTAATTATTAGAGAAATATAAACCAAAACTACAATGAGGTATCACCTCACACGAGTTAGAATGGGCATCATCAGAAAATCTACAAACAACAAATGCTGGAGAGGGTGTGGAGAAAAGGGAACCCTCTTACACTATTTGTGGGAATGTAAATTGATACAGTCACTATGGAGAACAGTATGGAGGTTCCTTAAAAAACTAAAAATAGAATTACCAAATGACCCAGCAATCCCACTACTGGCCATATACCCAGAGAAAACCATAATTCAAAAAGACATATTCACCACAATATTCATTGCAGCACTATTTACAATAGCCAGGTCATGGAAGCAACCTAAATGCCCATAGACAGACGAACGGAAAAGATGTGCTACATATATAAAATGGAATATTACTCAGCCATAAAAAGGAATGAAATTGGGTCATTTGTAGAGACGTGGATAGATCTAGAGACTGTCATACAGAGTGAAGTAAGTCAGAAAGAGAAAAACAAATATCGTATATTAACGCATACATGTAGAACCTAGAAAAATGGTAAAGATGAACTGGTTTGCAAGGCAGAAGTAGAGACACAGATGTAGAGAACAAATGTATGGACACCAAGGGGGGAAAGTGGCAGGGTGGTGGTGGTGGGATGAATTGCGACCCTGGGATTGACATATATACACTTATATGTATAAAATAGATAACCAATAAGAGCCTGCTGTATAAAAAAATGAATAAAATAAATTCAAAAATTAAAACATAAATAATACTTTAAAAAAATAAAACAGAAAAAAAAATGTTCTGTCCTTCCCATAGACGTATTTATATGAATGAATTATTTCCATGCTTATATCCATAAATACAAAAAGAGGAATAAAACTTACCTTGAACCAAAAAAGAAAAAAAAAAAAAAACAGAACCCACTGGTCATACAGAGGAAAACCCTATCAGCACACTTGCTCCAGTGGTAAACAATTCTTAAGTTGGTCACAGGTGTGGAATCATCTCCCATGCAGCCAGCAGCCCCCACACAAGGAGCGTCCTCATTGCAAAGCTGGGGGACCGTGAGGAGGCGTCTCTGACTAAACGTGAGCTGAGCCCCAGGCCAGCTGCTGCTGAACTTTTCCCACCGTTCCCAGGTAAAACACCTGAATGTGTGCAAAGACTAAAAACTAGAGGAAGGGGCTTGGAGTCACACCAGCGACAGCACGCAGGCCGACTTGGTGCCTGCAGGCCAGCCAGGATGGTCCTGGCCCCGGGCGCTCGTCTGGAAACTTTCCATTTCCCTGCCTGAGGTACCCCTCCTGTCCCGGCCCCCACTGCTTTTTTCCTTCCTTACCTCTGCCCGGGGAGAAATTCCAGCAGCAAGTATGGGTGACACATCCTCTTCTTTAGCAGGTGGCAGCCCGGCAACTCCTGCAGAAAGTCCAGTAGAGCCCCAGTCACAACGGGCCACTCATAGAGCCGTGGGCCCTACTGCCTCCCACCAGCCCAACCCCGAGACTGCTGACGGGGCAGAGAATATGGCGTCAGGCACAGCTGCAGAGGCTTTTGCTGCCTGGAGGGGTGTTTATATTGACCTCAACCCAGGCACACCTGGGAAGGGCTGGCCGGCCGGGTCAGGCTGCCCAGGTCAGCCAGTCCTCGCCCCTCAGGGGCTCAGATTTGCAGAAAATGGGCCTTGCTGCACCGGCCAGATCCAAGGAACAGGTGTAGGGTCCCGAGAGTCAGGATAGATAAGGGGCGGCAGCCCTGGCTTGTTTTCTAATCATTTTATCTGGTCCATGAGTGGGAGACAACTTCAAGAAGACCCTCTGCTAATGAGAGGAACCCAGGAGTCAGGGAGAGGAGGGGTGGTGGGTGGAGACAGAGGCCTGGTGCCCCGGCTGCTGTGGAAGCCCCTGGAAGACCAGGCAGAGGGAGGTCGCACAGAGTGAAGCCTAGGGTCACAGACCTGTTGGAGCTGCTGTTTATTAGTTCAAGCTCTGCTCTGAGGTGCTCTGTGTCAGCTCTGAGTGACAGGTGTGCTGGGGGTGCTCTGCAATGAGGGCTATGTGCACAGTTCCTGTGTGCCCAGCCCTGTCGGGGTACCTGTCCACGGGAGCTCCATATCCAGGGAGGGGCCTGCCCACGAGAGCCCCGTGGGCTGCTGGGTACCTGCCCAGGTGAGCTCTATATCCTGGGAGGGGCCTGACCATGATGGCCCCATGGGCTGCTGGGTACCTGCCCAGGTGAGCTCCATATCCTGGGAGGGGCCTAACCACCAGAGCCCCGTGGGCTGCTGGGTACCTGCCCAGGTGAGCTCCATATCCTGGGAGGGGCCTGACCACCAGAGCCCCATGGGCTGCTGGGGACCTGGTAGAGGACGCCAGGACAGTCAGTGAAGCCACAGAGGATATACATCTAGTAGTTCCTAATTCCTACACCCTGCTGGTCATTCTACCATCCACCAGGACATGGTATTCTGTATTAGACTTCAATGATGCCATCTTCTGTATTCCATTCGTCCCAGAGTCACAAGAAATTTTGGCTGTGAGTGGCAGGACTCAACATACAACAAAAACAATACTGCTGGGCCGTCCTGCCCCAGGGGTTCAAAAATTCCCACACCATCTTTGTGGAAACGTTAGCTAAAGACCTAAAAGATCTACCTCTGGAGAAGGGAACCCTCCTTCAATATGCAGATGACATTCTGATCACCAGCCCGACTAAGGAGGCCTCTGAACTACCTAGCCAATAAAAGATAGAAGGTGTCCAAGAAAAAGGCTCAAATATCACAAACTAAGGTGACCTTCCTGGGCTTCATTCGCTCAGAAGGTCGGAGAAGCCCACCCCAGGAAAGGGAAGAAGCCATTTGCAGCCTCACCCTTCCTGAAACTAGAAGACAGCTTAGGGGTTCCTGGGGAGACCGGGGTTTGCTGCATCTGAATCCCTAACTACAGTCTAATAGCTGGGCCTCTATATGAAACACTGAAAGGAAAAGATGATGATCCTTTTGAATAGAATCCAGAAGCGGCCTTTCAAGAATGGAAAGAGCAGTCAGTTCAGACCCGTTTCCTGGACCTCCCTAAGTTAGCTAAACCCTTTGACCTTTACATTCCTGGTCCAAGGTGAATCGCCCTTGGAGTATTAGTGCAAAAACTGGGACCACTTGAAATGGAACAATGCAAGAATGCCCTCCAGGCATTGGCCAGCCACCCCATCCGACCAGGATACTGGGGGTATCTAAAAACCTGGAAATCAGCAGCCCACAAGGCCAGCTCCCTCCTAAGGGAAAAGGACGCCACTTGGTGATCCTAACCACCCACCATGCCCTGAAGTTGCAGGGATTGCTCCGTGGGCACAATGACCTCGAGTGAGGAGGCCCTCCAACCCCCACCTCCAGAGAGACAACCTGGGGCAATGGGCCCCCATGACGACTCGTGTGACCATCACTTGACCTGGAGCTTCTCTCAGAAAACAACAAGAGTGTGCCCCAAAAGAGCAGACTATTGCTTACAGGACTTACTGCACCCAGAGCGGAGCTAATAAACTTGGTAGGGGAACCGTAAATAACGCTGCCACCATAGAAAAGCCTACAGACACCGCGGTGACGGCGGCCAATGAGACCGGCTGTACTCCTGGCTACTTCAAAAGGCCGTTGACTGAGTGGCCATCATGGTCCTGGATCACCACTGGCCCTGGACTGTCTGGGAGTTGAGCAAGCAGGGCTCTGACACCTGGTGCTGTTTGTACGTTAATTCAGTGGCCTAACTGAAGAAAGCGCAGACTACTGGTCAGAGCATCTAGGCTGGCAGAAACCGTCAGCCTAAGGGGGCCGAACCAATGTGGAGCAGGGTAAAACGGCCCACCCCCCCCCCCAGCGTCTCTGCACATCTCTTTCCTGGACCCTTAAAGATCATTAGAATCTATAAAACTTCCAATGCTGGTGCTCAGGCAGACGAGCAGTGAGGGAAGAGGCCTGGGGACAATCAACCTCACATGGAGGCTGCTTGGGAGAAGTCCTCCCCCTTGCCCCGGGTATGAGGACACCCAACTCAGCACGAAGCATTTACAGGAGAGGTGTCTGCACCCTCAGCACCCCAAGAATGAGGAATGGGACAAAAGGCAGAGGAGGGCTTTGTCACTGGCAAAGCCCATGAAAAATTCCTGGGAGATGAAAATAGAATCTGGGCAATAAAATAAAGTCTAACCATTTTTTCCTTTGTGCTTTGTCTAATTTCACTTGCTCCTAGGTTTCCACATGCAGAGGTCCCACACCCGACACTTCAGACCCGATTTCCTAGTGCAAAATGGCTGGGCCGACACCTCAGCTCGTGGGGCCCCGTGCAGACTCTGCGACATAGAGCCTGAGCTCCAGCCAACCCGGCCCTCGAGAGCTCTACCCCTCCCTCCCGCTGACGCTGCCAGGATCTCTACACAGCAGCCCGGCCCACAACCCGCAAGGGAGCACACACTCTCACCTCTCCATTCTCTGATCAAAATATAAAGTTTTCCTTTGCTTCTGAACCAAAGTCAGTCTCGATCTGTTGGCTCCAATGACACTGGGCAGGGAGACCCTTGTTGGGACCCACTCTGCAGGATCAGTAACAGAATTTGAGAACATTGTAACTTCAAAGAACAGATGTGTGAGCCAAACTGTAATTAACATAGAGCAGTGTATAAGGCTCGTGTAAAATAAGATGTTTCTAACACTTCCATTTGATATTTCCATCACTTTATTATAAGCAAGTTCAGTGGAGGGGTTTGTCTTATTTGTCAGGTCAACAGTAGAGAAATGCAGTGATTTCTTTCCAAGGATGGACATCTAATAATCTTGGTTGAAGTTTCAACCTTGTTTTGAATGATTTTCCATTGAAAATGATACCTCTCTTTCAGCTCCTAGATTTCTGAGAAGTATAAAATCTTATATTTTTTTATTACCAAAGGGGAAAGGTGGGAGGAGGGATAAATTAACAGTTTCAGATTAACATATACACACTGCTATGTATAAAATATATCATCAACAAGGAACTACTGTATAACACAGGGAACTATACTCAATATTTTGTAATGACCCCTAAGGGGAAATAATCTGAAAAACAATAGATATCTATATCGAAATCATCTATCAACTACAGATAAAATGGAAACTAAAGGAGGCCGATGGTGAGCGTTTCTGAACCTGAAGACTTCAATCATCTAAAGTTCGGACTCTGACTAAGGCCCAAGTCCCTTAATGAACACACATGTACCAGTAGCTTAAACGTTCCCCAGATTGGAGTTCGGGGAGACACTGATTTGGAAAAATCCCTGGTGTTCTCCTTACATACACGGGACCTTTCCTACAGCTAAAACATGCCTGTGACACCCAGAAGATGGAACACGGTTGGATCAGGGAGATTTTGGAAAAGGCACAAAACTCCTAATTTCCTGGTTGTTGGGTTCACCCCTCCAGCCTTTTTCCTTAAAATCTCCCCACTTGAGGATGTCAGCACCTTCAACATCCAGTTGCACAAAATTTGGAATTTTTCCAAAGGAAGAAGGGGAAGGAGGAGAAACAAAGAGAGCCAAGCCCTAGATGTTCGGACAGGAACATGTCACTATACTTTCCAATCAGGAAGAAGAATTAAGCAAAGGCTTAGCCTGCCACCGGGAACCAGAGTAGGGCCAGAAGCAAACCAGCGGTTCTGCGGACAGCTCCCAAAAAAGCGAGTTGAAAAATGGAGCTCAGGGGCACTGCAATTCACAAACCTGCAGAGTTATAAATTATAACTATCGTCCAAAACTATATTGAGGGAAGGCAATGAACAGGATTGGAAAGGAAGGCAGAATTGCAGGAAACAGATTTCAGGAGTTAGATTCGAATAGCCCCTAAAGCACATGAAAAGCGGCCAAACGTTGACAACGATGCACATGGCCAAAAAGAGCATATGTGTTTTTTTCTGAATAAATTCAGGAAAAAACGCATAGGCCCGCTTTGGCCAACCAAGCAAGCCGGAAATGAAATTCAGCACTACAAAGAAGTCTCACTTCCCATCGGTCAAAAGCGCCTTCCTAAAAAAGTGTAAAAAAAAATACTGGAGAGGCCAGGGAGGAAAGGGAGCATTGTTACACTGATGGTCGGGATGCAAATTGCCAATGGCGACTCTGGAGAAGGGTATGGTATTTCCTAAAACATCTAGAAAACACAGCTAGAGAGAAAGGGGCAAATCCATTCATGGGCGTATAAACTGGAAAAATAAAAATCAAAAAGACACAGGCACCCCAAAGTTAAAGGGCTGCTCTGGTTACAAGAACCTCCAATTGTGTACATCTTAAATATCCCAGGGATGAAAAAAATGGTAAAGAAGTTGTGGTCCTTATGTACAATGGAATATCATTCAGCCATGAAATCAATGTCCTAAGGCTAGTAGCAGCATGATGAGTGGATTTAGGTACGACGATTCTAAGTGAAATAAGTCACACAGAAAAACACAATTATCATAAGATATCACTTAGAGAGGGAATGTAAAAACCGATACCCTTGAAATGAATTACAAAACAGAACAGAGTCACACATTTTGAAAACACACTATGGCTGCTTAACGCGAAAGGTGAGGTGGGGTGATGCATAAAACAAGGGTTTCAAATTAGCTCAGATACCGTTCCATAAACCAAATATGTAATAGACAAGACCTACTCCTTGCTCAGTGAACTGGACTCAACACCCCCGATTCACCGCACAAGAATATATCTGACTAGTAAGAATCTGAAAACCTATGTATTGATCTCTCTCTGGAAGAGAGTCAAGTGAGTGTAAAGCGGCATAAACACAGCCGTGAAAAGCAGCGAAACCCCATTTTAAAAAAAATTACCTTTAAAAACCCGTGAAACAAAGACAGTGAAAGAGAGAGAAATTCTTACAAAATTCGTGCAGGGGCTGTGATGCAACCGGGATTGACCATATCTAGACCCACAGGTGATTGAGACATAAAGGTGGGCACTCTTGGGGCTGAGACTTTGGGTGAGGTTGGGTGAGCAAACGCAGAACCTTTAAAGTAATACTGCATGTTACCAATCCCATGGCTCCCAAATCTCCAGGTTCAAGGGCATCTTCCTACATCGAAAACATGCATGAGAAACCCAGAAGATGGTACACCGTCTGATCGGGAAAGGCTTCTGAAACGCACCTCATTTCTCATCTCCTTGTGCTCGGGTTCGCCTTTCCAACCGCTTTACTAGCAATCTCCCTACTTGGGGAATCAGCACCTTTAACCTCCTCTTCTCTACAGGTTGCAATTTGTCCTGAGGATGAACGGGAAGAGGGGGAACCAATGAGAGACTAGATCTAGGTGTTGTGACAGGCACAGGTCACTCTATTTTCCCATCAGGAAGAAGAATTAACCACAGGCTCAGCATGCCCCCCGGAACCAGAATAGGGCCTGAAGCAATCCTGCGCATTTGCGGCCAGCTCCCAAAAAATCCAGTTGAAAAATGGAGGTCAGGGACACAGCAATTCACAAACCTGCAGAGTTATACATGATAAGTCTCGTCCAGAAATATATTGAGGGAAGGCAACGAAGAGGATTTGAAAGCAAGGCAGAATTGCAGGAAACAGGTTTCAGGAGGTAGATTCGAATCGCCTTTAAAGCACATGAAAAGTCGCAAATCGTCGACAATGATGCCCTTGGCCAAAAAGGGCGTATGCGTTTTTTCCTGAATATATTCAGGAAAAAACGCATACGCCCTTTTTGGCCAACCAAGCAACCTGGAAAGGCAAATCAGCGCTACAAAGTAGTCTCGCTTCCCATCGGTCAAAAGGGCCATGCTGCAAAAAGTGTCAAAACCAGAAATGCAGGACAGGCCATGGAGAAATGGCAGCCTTGCTACGCTGATGGGCGGGATGTAAATTGCCAACAGCCACTCTGGAGAAGTGTACGGTGTGTCCTGAAACATCTAAAACACACAGCTTAGTGAGCACAGGGCACTTCCACTCATGGGTGTGTAAATAGGGAAAACTAAAAATCAGCAAGACACAGGCACCCCAAAGTTTAGGGCTGCTCTGTTGACAAGAACCTCCACTTCATGACTCCTTAAATATCCCAGGAAATATTAAAATGGATAAAGATGTTGAGGTCCTTATGTACAATGGATTTTCACTCAGCCATGAAATCAATGTCCTAAGGCAAGTAGCAGCATGATGAGTGGATTTAGGTATGACGATTGTAAGTGAAATAAGTCACACAGAAAAAGACACTTATCATAAGATATCACTTATAGAGGGAATGTAAAAACCGTTACCCTTGAACTGTATTACAAAACAGAACAGAGTCACACATTTTGAAAACACACTATGGCTGCTTAACGGGAAAGGTGAGGTGGGGTGATGCATAAAACAAGGGTTTCTAATTAGCTCAGATACCGTTCCATAAACCCAATATGTACTAGACAAGACCTACTCCTTGCTCAGTGAACTGGACTCAACACCCACTATTCAACACACAAGAATATATCTGACTAGTAAAAATCGTAAAACCTATGTATTGATATCTATCTGGAAGTGTGTCAAGTGGGTGTAAAGCAGCATAAACACAGCAGTGAAAAGCAGCTAAAGCCCATTATAAAAATCAATTACTTTTAAAAACCCATGAAACAAAGAGAGTGAAAGAGCGAGAAATTCTTACACAATTCGTTCAGGGGCTGTGATGCAACCTGGATTGACCATATCTAGACCCACACCTGGATGAGACATAAGTGTGGACAATCTTGGGGCTGAGAGGTTTGGTGAGGTTGGGTGAGCAAACGCAGACCCTTTAAAGTAATACTGCGTGGTACCCGTCCAATGGGTCCCAAATCTCCAGGTTCAAGGGCATCTACCTACATCGAAAACATGCACTAGAAACCCAGAAGATGTTACACCGTCTGATTGGGAAAGGTTTCTAAAAGGCACCTCATTTCTCATCTCCTTGTGCTCGGGTTCGCCATTCCATCCACTCTACTAGCAATCTCCCCCCTTGGAGAATCAGCACCTTTAACCTCCTGTTCTGTACAGGTTGCAATGTGTCCTGAGAATGAACGGGAAGTGGGGGAACCAATGAGAGACTTGCTCTAGGTTTTGTGACAGGCACAGGTCAATCTTTTTTCCCATTAGGAAGAAGAATTAACCACAGGCTCAGCCTGCCCCCCAGAACCAGAAGAGGGCCTGAAGCAATCCCGCGCTTTTGCGGCCAGCTCCCAAAAAAGCGAGTTGAAAAATGGAGCTCAGGGGCACGGCAATTCACAGACCTGCAGAGTTATAAATGATAACACTCGTCCACAAATATATTGAGGGAAGGCAACGTAGAGGATTTGAAAGCAAGGCAGAATTGCAGGAAACAGCTTTAAGGAGTTAGAGTCGAATTGCCTTTAAAGCACATGAAAAGCGGCAAAACGTGGACAATGATGTCCTTGGCCAAAAAGGGCGTATGCGTTTTTTCCTGAATATATTCAGGAAAAAACGCATACGCCCTTTTTGGCAAACCAAGCAACATGGAAAGGCAAATCAGCCCTACCAAGAAGTCTCGCTTCCCATCAGTCAAAGGGCCATGCTGAAAAAAGTGTGAAAACCAGAAAGGCAGGACAGGCTATGGAGAAATGCGAGCCTTGCTACGCTGATGGGCGGGATGTAAATTGCCAGCAGCCACTCTGTAGAAGTGTACGGTGTGTCCTGAAACATCTAAAACACACAGCTTGGAGAGCATAGGGCACTTCCACTCATGGGTGTATAAATAGGGAAAACTAAAAATCAGCAAGACACAGGCACCCCAAAGTTTAGGGCTGCTCTGTTGACAAGAACCTCCACTTCATGACACCTTAAATATCCCAGGAAAGAGAAAAATGGATAAAGAAGTTGTGGTCCTTATGTACAATGGAATATCACTCAGACATGAAATCAATGTCATAAGGCAAGTAGACGCAAGATGAGTGGATTTAAGTACGATGATTCTAAGTGAAATAAGTCACACAGAAAAAGACACTTATCATAAGCTATCACTTATAGAGGGAATGTAAAAACCGCTACACTTGAACTGAATTACAAAACAGAACAGAGTCACACATTTTGAAAACACACTATGGCTGCTTAACGCGAATGGTGAGGTGGGGTGATGCATAAAACAAGGGTTTCAAATTAGCTCAGATACCGTTCCATAAACCCAATATGTACTAGACAAGACCGACTCCTTGCTCAGTGAACTGGACTCAACACCCCCTATTCACACCACAAGAATATATCTGACTAGTTAGAATCTTAAAACCTATGTATTGATATCTCTCTGGAAGTGTGTCAAGTGGGTGTAAAGCGGCATAAACACAGCAGTGAAAAGCAGCTAAAGCCCATTATAAAAATCAATTACTTTTAAAATCCCATGAAACAAAGAGAGTGAAAGAGAGAGAAATTCTTACACAATTCGTTCCGGGGCTGTGATGCAACCTGGATTGACCATATCTAGACCCACAGCTAGATGAGACATAAGGGTGGACACTCCTGGGGCTGAGAGTTTTGTTGAGGTTCGGCGAGCAAACGCAGACCCTATAAAGTAATACTGCGTGGTACCCATCCCATGGGGCCAAAATCTCCATGTTCAAGGGCATCTTCCTTCATCGAAAACATGCATGAGAAACCCAAAAGATGGTATACTGTCTGATCGGGAAAGGTTTCTAAAACGCACGTCATTTCTCATCTCCTTTTGCTCCGTTTGCCATTCCAGCCGCTTTACTAGCAATCTCCCTACTTGGGGAATCAGCACCTTTAATCTCCTCTTCTCTACAGGTTGCAATTTGTCCTGAGGATGAACGGGAAGAGGGGGAACCAATGAGAGACTAGCTCTAGGTGTTGGGACAAGCACAGGTCACTCTATTTTCCCATCAGGAAGAAGAATTAAGCACAGGCTCAGAGTGCCCCCGGAACTAGAATAAGGACTGAAGCAATCCTGCGCTTTTGCGGCCAGCTCTCAAAAAAACGAGTAGAAAAATGGAGCTAAGGGGCACGGCAATTCACAAACCTGCAGAGTTATAAATGATAACTCTCGTCCACAAATATATTGAGGGAAGGCAACGAAGAGGAATTCAAAGCAAGGCAGAATTGCAGGAAACAGATTTCAGGAGGTAGATACGAATCGCCTTTAAAGCACATGAAAAGCGGCAAAACGTCGACAATGATGCCCTTGGCCAAAAAGGGCGTATGCGTTATTTCCTGAATATATTCAGGAAAAAACGCATACGCCCTTTTTGGCCAACCAAGCAACCTGGAAAGGCAAATCAGTGCTACAAAGAAGTCTCGCTTCCCATCGGTCAAAAGGGCTATGCTGAAAACAGTGTAAAAACCAGAAATGCAGTACAGGCCATGGAGAAATGGCAGCCTTGCTACACTGAAGGGCGGGATGTAAATTGCCAACAGCCACTCTGGAGAAGAGTATGGTGTGTCCTGAAACATCGAAAAAACACAGTTTAGGGAGCATAGGGCACTTCCACTCATGGGCTTATAAATTGGGAAAACTAAAAATCAGCAAGATACTGGGACCCCAAAGTTGAGGGCTGCTCTGTTGACAAAAACTTCCACTTCATTCCACCTTACATATCCCAGGAAAGAGAAAAATGGATAAAGAAGTTGTGGTACTTATGTACAATGGAATATCACTCAGATATGAAATCAATGTCATAAGGCTAGTAGAAGCAAGATGAGTGGATTTACGTACGACGATTCGAAGTGAAATAAGTCACACAGAAAAAGACACTTATTATAATTATCACTTATAGAGGGAATGTAAAAACCGCTACACTTGAACTGAATTACAAAACAGAACAGATTCACACGTTTAGAAAACACACTATGGCTGCTTAACGGGAAAGGTGAGGTGGGGTGATGCATAAAACAAGGGTTTCAAATTCGCTCAGATACCATTCCATACACCCAATATGTAATAGACAAGACCTACTCCTTGCTCAGTGAACTAGAATCAACACCCCCTATTCACCGCACAAGAATATATCTGACTAGTAAGAATCGTAAAACCTCTGTATTGATATCTGTCTGGAAGTGAGTCAAGAGGGTGTAAATCCGCATAAACAAAGCCTTGAAAAGCAGCTAAACCCCATTATAAAAATAAATTACTTTTAAAAACCCGTAAAACAAAGACAGTGAAAGAGAGAGAAATTCTTACAAAATTCGTTCAGGGGCTGTGATGCAACCTGGATTGACCATATCTAGACCCACACCTGGATGAGACATAAGTGTGGACACTCTTGGGGCTGAGAGTTTGGGTGAGGTTGGGTGAGCAAACGCAGACCCTTTAAAGTAATACTGCCTGGTACCCATCCCATGGGTCCCAAATCTCCAGGTTCAAGGGCATCTTCCTACATCGAAAACATGCATGAGAAACGCAGAAGATGGTACACCGTGTGATTTTGAAAGGTTTCCAAAACGCACCTCATTTCTCATCTCCTTGTGCTCGGGTTCGCCTTTCCAGCTACTTTACTAGCAATCTCCCTAATTGGAGAATCAGCACCTTTAAGCTCCTGTTCCCTACAGGTTGCAATTTGTCCTGAGGTGAAAGGGAAGAGGGGCAACCAATGAGAGACTACATCTAGGTGTTGAGACAGGCACAGGTCACTCTATTTTCCCATCAGGAAGAAGAATTAACCACAGGCTCAGCCTGCCGCCAGGAACCAGAATAGGGCCTGAGGCAATCCCGTGCTTTTGTGGCCAGCTCCCAAAAAAGACAGTTGAAAAATGGAGCTCAGGGGCACTGCAATTCACAAAACTGCTGAGTTATAAATGATAACTCTCGTCCACAAATATATTGAGGAAAGGCAACGAAGAAGATTTGAAAGCAAGGCAGAATTGCAGGAAACAGGTTTCAGGAGGTAGATTCGAATCGCCTTTAAAGCACATGAAAAGTGGCAAAACGTCGACAATGATGCCCTTGGCCAAAAAGGGCGTATGCGTTTTTTCCTGAATATATTCAGGAAAAAACGCATACGCCCTTTTTGGCCAACCAAGCAACCTGGAAAGGCAAATCAGCGCTACAAAGAAGTCTCGCTTCCCATCGGTCAAAAGGGCCATGCTGCAAAAAGTGTCAAAACCAGAAATGCAGGACAGGCCATGGAGAAATGGCAGCCTTGCTACGCTGATGGGCGGGATGTGAATTGCCAACAGCCACTCTGGAGAAGTGTACGGTGTGTCCTGAAACATCGAAAAAACACAGCGTAGGGAGCATAGGGAACGTACACTCATGGGCGTATAAATTGGGAAAACTAAAAATCAGCAAGACACAGGCACCCCAAAGTTTAGGGCTGCTCTGTTGACAAGAACCTCCACTTCATGACACCTTAAATATCCCAGGAAAGAGCAAAATGGATAAAGAAGTTGTGGTCCTTATGTACAATGGAATATCACTCAGACATGAAATCAATGTCATAAGGGTAGTAGAAGCAAGATGAGTGGATTTAGGTACGACGATTCTAAGTGAAATAAGTCACACAGAAAAAGACACTTATCATAAGCTATCACTTATAGAGGGAATGTAAAAACCGCTACACTTGAACTTAATTACAAAACAGAACAGAGTCACACGTTTAGAAAACACACTATGGCTGCTTAACGGGAAAGGTGAGGTGGGGTGATGCATAAAACAAGGGTTTCAAATTCGCTCAGATACCGTTCCATACACCCAATATGTAATAGACAAGACCTACTCCTTGCTCAGTGAACTGGACTCATCACCCCCTATTCACCGCACAAGAATATATCTGACTAGTAAGAATCTTAAAACCTATGTATTGATATTTCACTGGAAGTGTGTCAAGTGGGGGTAAAGCAGCATAAGCACAGCAGTGAAAAGCAGCTAAACCCCATTTTAAAAATAAATTACTTTTATAAACCCATTAAACAAAGAGAGTGAAAGAGAGAGAAATTCTTACATAATTCGTTCAGGGGCTGTGATGCAAAGTGGACTGACCATATCTAGACCCACAGCTAGATGAGACATAAGGTTGGACACTCTTGGGGCTGAGAGGTTTGGTGAGGCTGGGTGGGCAAACGCAGTCCCTTTAAAGTAATACTGCATCGTACCCATCCCATGGATCCCAAATCTCCAGGTTCAAGGGCATCTTCCTACATCGAAAACATGCGTGAGAAACCCAGAAGATGGTACACCGTCTCATCGGGAAGGGTTCCTGAAACGCACCTCATTTCTCATTTCCTTGTGCTCGGGTTTGCCATTCCAGCTGCTTTATTAGCAATCTCCCTCGTTGGAGAATCCGCACCTTTAACCTCCAGTTCTGTACAGGTTGCAATTTATCCTGAGGATGAACGGGAAGAGGGGCAACCAACGAGAGACTAGCTCTAGGTGTTGGGACACGCACAGGTCACTCTATATTCCCATCAGGAAGAAGAATTAACCACAGGCTCAGCCTGCCCCCCGGAACCACAATAGGGCCTGAAGCAATCCTGTGCTTTGCGGCCAGCTCCCAAGAAAGCGAGTTGAAAAATGGAGCTCAGGGGCACTGCAATTCACAAACCTGCTGAGTTATAAATGATAACTCTCGTCCACAAATATATTGAGGGAGGGCAACGAAGAGGATTTGAAAGCAAGGCCGAATTGCAGGAAACAGGTTTCAGGAGGTAGATTCGAATCGCCTTTAAAGCACATGAAAGGCGGCAAAACGTCGACAATGATGCCTTTGGCCAAAAAGGGCGTATGTGTTTTTTCCTGAATATATTCAGGAAAAAACGCATACGCCCTTTTTGGCCAACCAAGCAACGTGGAAAGGCAAATCAGCGCTACAAAGAAGTCTCGCTTCCCATCGGTCAAAAGGGCCATGCTGCAAAAGGTGTCAAAACCAGAAATGCAGGACAGACCATGGAGAAATGGCAGCCTTGCTACACTGATGGGTGGGATGTAAATTGCCAACAGCCACTCTGGAGAAGTGTACGGTGTGTCCTGAAACATCGAAAAAACACAGCTTAGGGAGCATAGGGCACGTCCACTCATGGGCGTATAAATCGGGAAAACTAAAAATCAGCAAGACAGAGGCACCCCAAAGTTTAGGGCTGCTCTGTTGACAAGAACCTCCACTTCATGATACCTTAAATATCGCAGGAAAGAGAAAAATGGATAAAGAAGTTGTGGTCCTTGAGTACAATGGAATATCACTCAGACATGAAATCAATGTCATAAGGCTAGGAGAAGCAAGATGATTGGATTTAGATACGACGATTCTAAGTGAAATAAGTCACACAGAAAAAGACACTTATCATAAGCTATCACTTATAGAGGGAATGTAAAAACCGCTACACTTGAACTGAATTACAAAACAGAACAGAGTCACACGTTTAGAAAACACACTATGGCTGCTTAACGGGAAAGGTGAGGTGGGGTGATGCATAAAACAAGGGTTTCAAATTCGCTGAGATACCGATCCATACACCCAATATGTAATAGACAAGACCTACTCCTTGCTCAGTGAACTGGACTCAACACCCCCTATTCACCGCACAAGAATATATCTGACTAGTAAGAATCGTAAAACCTATGTATTGATATCTCTTTGGAAGTGAGTCAAGTGGGTGCAAAGCCTCATAAACACAGCCGTGAAAAGGAGCTAAACCCCATTATAAAAATAAATTACTTTAAAAAACACATAAAACAAAGACAGTGAAAGAGAAAGAAATTCTTACACAATTCGTTCAGGGGCTGTGATGCAACCTGGATTGACCATATCTAGACCCACAGCTGGATGAGACATAAGGGTGGACACTCTTGGGGCTGAGAGGTTGGGTGAGCAAACGCAGACCCTTTAAAGTAATATTGCGTGGTACCCATCCCATGGGTCCCAAATCTCCAGGTTCAAGGGCATCTTCCTACATCAAAAACATGCATGAGAAACCCAGAAGATGGTACACCGTGTGATTTTGAAAGGTTTTTAAAACGCTCCTCATTTCTCATCTCCTTGTGCTCGGGTTCGATATTCCAGCTACTTTACTAGCAAACTCCCTACTTGGAGAATCAGCACCTTTAACCTCCTGTTCCCTACAGGTTGCAATTTGTCCTGAGGATGAACGGGAAGAGGGGCAACCAATGAGAGACTAGATCTAGGTGTTGGGACAGGCACAGGTCACTCTATTTTCCCATCAGGAAGAAGAATTAACCACAGGCTCAGCCTGCCGCCCTGAAGCAGAATAGGGCCTGAGGCAATCCCGCGCTCTTATGGCCAGCTCCCAAAAAAGGGAGTTGAAAAATGGAGCCCAGGGACACTGCCATTCAAAAACCCGCAGAGTTATAAATGATAAATCTCGTCCACAAATATATTGAGGGAAGGCAACGAAGAGGATTTGAAAGCAAGGCAGAATTGCAGGAAACAGGTTTCAGGAGGTAGATTCGAATCGCCTTTAAAGCACATGAAAAGTCGCAAAACGTCGACAATGATGCCCTTGGCCAAAAAGGGCGTATGCGTTTTTTCCTGAATATATTCAGGAAAAAACGCATACGCCCTTTTTGGCCAACCAAGCAACCTGGAAAGGCAAATCAGCGCTACAAAGTAGTCTCGCTTCCCATCGGTCAAAAGGGCCATGCTGCAAAAAGTGTGAAAACCAGAAATGCAGGACAGGCCATGGAGAAATGGCAGCCTTGCTACGCTGATGGGCGGGATGTAAATTGCCAACAGCCACTCTGGAGAAGTGTACGGTGTGTCCTGAAACATCTAAAACACACAGCTTAGGGAGCATAGGGCACGTCCACTCATGGGCGTATAAATTGGGAAAACTAAAAATCAGCAAGACACAGGCACCCCAAAGTTTAGGGCTGCTCTGTTGACAAGAACCTCCACTTCATGACACCTTAAATATCCCAGGAAAGAGAAAAATGGATAAAGAAGTTGTGGTCCTTATGTACAATGGAATATCACTCAGACATGAAATCAATGTCATAAGGCTAGAAGAAGCAAGATGAGTGGATTTAGGTACGACGATTCTAAGTGAAATAAGTCACACAGAAAAACACACTTATCATAAGCTATCACTTATAGAGGGAATGTAAAAACCGCTACACTTGAACTGAATTACAAAACAGAAGAGAGTCACACGTTTAGAAAACACACTATGGCTGCTTAAGGGGAAAGGTGAGGTGGGGTTATGCATAAAACAAGGGTTTCAAATTCGTTCAGATACCGTTCCATACACCCAATATGTAATAGACAAGACCTACTCCTTGCTCAGTGAACTGGACTCTACACCCCCTATTCACCACACAAGAATATATCTGACTAGTAAGAATCTTAAAACCTATGTATTGATATCTCTCTGGAAGTGAGTCAAGTGGGTGTAAAGCCGCATAAACACAGCCGTGAAAAGCAGCTAAACCCCATTATATAAATAAATTACTTTTAAAAACCCATAAAACAAAGACAGTGAAAGAGAGAGAAATTCTTACAAAATTCGTTCAGGGGCTGTGATGCAACCTGGATTGACCATATCTAGACCCACAGCTGGATGAGACATAAGGGTGGACACTCTTGGGGTTGAGAGGTTGGGTGACGTTGGGTGAGCAAACACAGACCCTTTAAAGTAATACTGCGTGGTACCCATCCCATGGGTCCCAAATCTCCAGATTCAACGGCATTTTCCTACATCGAAAAAATGCATGAGAAACCCAGAAGATGGTACACCGTGTGATTTTCAAAGGTTTCTAATACGCACCTCATTTCTCATCTCCTTGTGTTCGGGTTCGCCATTCCAGCTACTTTACTAGCAATCTCCCTACTTGGAGAATCAGCACCTTTAACCTCCTGTTCCCTACAGGTTGCAATTTGTCCTGAGGATGAACGGCAAGAGGGGCAACCAATGAGACACTAGATCTTGGTGTTGGGACCGGCAGAGGTCACTCTATTTTCCCATCAGGAAGAAGAATTAACCACAGGCTCAGCCTGCCGCCCGGAACCAGAAAAGGGCCTTAAGCAATCCCGTGCTTTTGCGGCCAGCTCCCAAAATAGACAGTTGAAAAATGGAGCTCAGGGGCACTGCAATTCACAAACCTGCTGAGTTATAAATGATAACTCTCGTCCACAAATATATTGAGGGAGGGCAACGAAGAGGATTTGAAAGCAAGGCCGAATTGCAGGAAACAGGTTTCAGGAGGTAGATTCGAATCGCCTTTAAAGCACATGAAAGGCGGCAAAACGTCGACAATGATGCCTTTGGCCAAAAAGGGCGTATGTGTTTTTTCCTGAATATATTCAGGAAAAAACGCATACGCCCTTTTTGGCCAACCAAGCAACGTGGAAAGGCAAATCAGCGCTACAAAGAAGTCTCGCTTCCCATCGGTCAAAAGGGCCATGCTGCAAAAGGTGTCAAAACCAGAAATGCAGGACAGACCATGGAGAAATGGCAGCCTTGCTACACTGATGGGTGGGATGTAAATTGCCAACAGCCACTCTGGAGAAGTGTACGGTGTGTCCTGAAACATCGAAAAAACACAGCTTAGGGAGCATAGGGCATGTCCTCTCATGGGCATATAAATTGGGAAAACTAAAAATCAGCAAGACACAGGCACCCCAAAGTTTAGGGCTGCTCTGTTGACAAGAACCTCCACTTCATGACACCTTAAATATCCCAGGAAAGAGAAAAATGGATAAAGAAGTTGTGGTCCTTATGTACAATGGAATATCACTCAGACATGAAATCAATGTCATAAGGCTAGTAGAAGCAAGGTGAGTGGAGTTAGGTACAACGATTCTAAGTGAAATAAGTCACACAGAAAAAGACACTTATCATAAGCTATCACTTATAGAGGGAATGTAAAAACCGCTACACTTGAACTGAATTACAAAACAGAACAGAGTCACACGTTTAGAAAACACACTATGGCTGCTTAACGGGAAAGGTGAGGTGGGGTGATGCATAAAACAAGGGTTTCAAATTCGCTCAGATACCGATCCATACACCCAATATGTAATAGACAAGACCTACTCCTTGCTCAGTGAACTGTACTCAACACCCCCTATTCACCGCACAAGAATATATGTGACTAGTAAGAATCTTAAAACCTATGTATTGATATCTGTCTGGAAGTGAGTCAAGTGGGTGTAAAGCGGCATAAACACAGCAGTGAATAGTAGCGAATCCCCATTTTAAATTAAATAACTTTAAAAAACCCAAAAAAATAAGACAGTGATAGAGAGAGGAAATTTTACATAATTCGTTCCTGGGCTTTGATGCAACCTTGTTTGATCATATCTAGACCCACAGCTGGATGAGAAATAAAGCTGGACACTCTTGCAGCTGAAGGACTCTTTCCCTAGTTACCAGATTGGGGAACGTAAATAGGCTGCCGCCCTCTGGCCGTTACCTGCAAAAGCAGCTTTAAAATCTGTGTTAATGGTCACTTCATATGAACAACTACTTCAGGACTGTAAATGAAACCTGCCCTCAAAATGTCTTGAGGGAGGTAGTGGCCAAAACTTTTCAAAATGTGACACTTACTTTAAGAAAACAATTTGAAGAACTAAGCTGTAATCACAGTTTGATAAATAAAAAGAGCATGCTTTAAAGATCAATTTCAACAGATTATGGGACACATGCAAATTCAGCCACACAGAGGTATCAGCTCGCACCTGTTAGAATAACCAGCAGCAAGCAAACTACAAACAATAAATATTGAAGGTGTTTTGGAGAAATGCATACCCTCAATTTTAAGTGGGACATAACCTGGAAAGAGCCACTAATGAGAACTGAATGGTGGTGCCTTTAAAACGTACACACTGAGCTACCATATGATACAGCAAGCCCACTCCTTGGCCTATAACATAAGGAGATAGAACTGGAAAGACACAGGCAAGCAAATGTGCATTGCAGCAGTATTACAATAACCAAGACATGGAGGCAACCAAAAAGTCCATCAAGAGGTGCATGGCCAAAGAAGAACTGGTACACGTATAGATGGAATATGAGCCAGGGGAAAAAAAAAAACAATGCCATTTGCAGCACCGTGTATGATTCTTGAGTTAATCAGGCAAATTGTACTAAGTCAGAAAGCAAAAGACACATATCCTATAATATCACTTATAGGTCTTAGCTAAAAATTGATACCAATGAAGATATTTCCACAGAGAAATGCAATCACAGATTCATTAAACAAACTTAGGGTTCACCAAATGGAAAGGTGTGAGGATTGGATACATTAGGATATTGGGGTTAAGATAGATATAGAAACACATGTGAAATATGTAATCACCAAAGACCTACGTAATACCAAGACAAGACTACTCAACATGGTGTCATAACCTACATGGGAAAATGATCCAAAGAAGAATAGATATATGTATATGTTTAAAAGAACCACATCTTGCACACCTAGAAGAAACAAAACATTTTAATCAAATTTGCTCTGACAAAAAATAAAAATTAAATTAAAAAAAGAACAAGAAGTAATGAGACATAAACTTAAGGGGCTTTTTGCTGGCACATTGCATTCTAATTTACAACCAGAACATGACTTCCATTAAGGCTCTGTCATCACTAATAAAGCAGCTTTATAAGCAATGTTGAAGGTAGCTTAAAAGAAGTCTCACTAATTATTGATAGTAACAAGGAAACAAAGAAAAGTAAAAATCTCACTGCAAAAAGTATACATAGGGTAAGGATAGTAGATCAAACACTGATTAAACTTCTGTAAAGAATAAAAGACAACAGTAGTATGTTTTGTTAAAAAAGAGAGGGCCCAAATAAATCTGAAATGAAAGAGATGATGTTACAACAGACACCACAGAAATACAAAGTATCCTAAGATACACACAGGGTAACTCAGGGCTCAGACTGGACAGAGCCCACTCTCCAGTCCCCTGTACATGACTTACAGGAGCCTCAGGAACTGAGGAGGGGGTCCCTGAGGAGAGGCTCAAGATAGAATATGGTAGGCATTAACATGACTGCATTCATCTTAAACATGCCTGAACTACATTCACACGAGATGATTTTGTCCTGTATGTACATCGGCACCTCTAGCCGGAACTGCAGATCTTTGGCTTCAACACCTCTACTGACAACATTAGCTTCACCTGCTGTGGACCGTCTCCTATAGGATTTCTAGAATCACAAAACATCGAAGCTTCACAGGACCCAGAGTCTGTGCGAATCCACACAGAGTCTCAGAGTCTCAACTCCACTCAGATACTCCACTCTTGGAGGGCACACACAAAGTAGTGTGCACACCAGGACCCAGGGAAAGGAGCAGTGACCCCGTAGGAGAATGACCAGAACTACCTGCTACTTTTAGAGGGTCTCCTGCAGAGGCAGCTGGTGGCTGTGGCTGTGGCTCACCGTGAGGACAACGACACTGGCAGCAGAAGTTCTGGGAAATACTCCTTGGTGTGAGCCCTCCCAGAGTCCGCCATTAGCCCCACCAAGAGCAAGGTAGGCTCCAGTGCTGGGTCGCCTCAGGCCAAACAACCAACAGGGAGGGAACCCAGCCCCATGCATCAGCAGACAAGCAGATTCAACTTTTTATTGAAGTTTTATTTAATCCGTAGACAAGCGGAATAAAACTCTGCCCACCAAAGCAACACCCAGCTCTACCCACCACCAGTCCCTCCCATCAGGAAGCTTGCACAAGCCTCTAAGATAGACTCATCCACCAGAGAGCAGACAGCAGAAGCAAGAAGAACTACAATTCTGCAGCCTGTGGAAGGAAAACCACATTCACAGGAAGATAGACAAAATGAAAAGGCAGAGGACTTTATACCAGATCAAGGAACAAGATAAAACCCCAGAAAAAAAACGAAATGAGGTAGAGATAGGGAACCTTCCAGAAAAAGAATTCAGAATAATGATAGTGAAGTTGAGCCAAGACCTTAGAAAAAGAAAGGAGGCAAAGATCGAGAAGACACAAGAAATGCTTAACAAAGACCTAGAAGAATTAAGGAACAAACACCTAGAAGAATTAAAGAACAAACAAACAGAGGTGAACAATGTAATAACTGAAATGAAAAATACACTAGAAGGAATCAGTAGCAGAATAACTGTGGCATAAGAACGGATAAGTGGCCTGGAAGACAGAAAGGTGGAAATCACTGCCATGGAACAGAATAAAGAAAAAGAATGAAAATAAATGAAGACACACCAAGGGTCCTCTGGGACAACATTAAACGCAACAACATTCGCATTATAGGGGTCCCAGAAGGAGAAGAGAGAGAGAAAGGACCCGAGAATATATTTGAAGAGATTATGGTCAAAAACTTCCCTAGCATGGGAAAAGAAATAGCCACCCAAGTCGAGAAGCACAGAGTGTCCCAGGCAGGAGAAACCAAAGGAGAAAAATGACAAGACACATAGTAATCAAATTGACAAAAATTAACGACAAAGAAAAATTATTGAAAGCAGCAAGGGAAAAATGACAAATAACATACAAGGGAAATCCCATAAGGATAACAGCTGATTTCTCAGCAGAAAATCTACAAGCGAGAAGGAAGTGGCATGATAAATTTAAAGTGATGAAAGGGAAGAACCTACAACCAAGGGTACTGCACCCTGCAAAGAGCTCATTCAGATTTGATGGAGAAATCAAAAGCCTTACAGACAAGCAAAAGCTAAGAGAATTCAGCACCATGCAACCAGCTCTACACCAAATGCTAAAAGAACTTCTCTAAGTGGGAAACACAAGAGACGAAAAGGACCCACCAAGACAAACCCATAACAATTAAGAAAATAGTAGTAGGAACATACATATCGATAATTACCTTAAACGTGAATGCACTAAATGTTCCAACCAAAAGACATAGACTGGCTGAATGGATACAAAAACAAGACCCATATATATGCTGTCTACAAGAGACCCATTTCAGACCTAGGGACACATACAGACTGAAAGTGAGGCGATGGAAAAATATATTCTATGCTAATGAAAATCAAAAGAAAGCTGGAGTAGCAATACTCATATCAGATAAAATAGACTTTAAAATAAAGAATGTTACAAGAGACAAGGAAAGACACTACATAATGGTCAAGGGATCAATCCAAGAAGAAGACATAACAATTATAAATATATATGTACCCAACATAGGAGCACCTCAATGTATAAGGCAACTGCTAACAGCTATAAAAGAGGAAATCGACAGTAACACAATAATAGCGGGGGACTTTAACAGCTCACTTACACCAGTGGAGATCAGCCAGACAGAAAATTAATAAGGAAACACAAGCTTTAAATGACACAATAGACCAGATAGAGTTCATTGATATTTATAGGACATTCCATCCAAAAACAGCAGATTACACGTTCTTCTCAACTGCACACGGAACATTCTCCAGGATAGATCACATCTTGGGTCACAGATAAAGCCTCAGTAAATTTAGGAAAACTGAAATCATATCAAGCAGCTGTTCCGACCACAATGCTATGAGATTAGAAATCAGTTACACGGAAAAAACCGTAAAAAACACAAACACATGGAGGCTAAACAATACGTTACTAAATAACCAAGAGATCACTGAAGAAATCAAAGGGGAAATCAAAAACTACCTAGAGACAAATGACAACAAAAACACGATGACCAAAACCTATGGGATGCAGCAAAAGGAGTTCTAAGAGGGAAGTTTATAGCAATACAAGCCTACCTCAAGAAACAAGAAAAATCTCAAATAAACAATCTAACCTTACACCTAGAGGAACTAGAGAAAGAAGAACAAAACCCAAAGTTAGTAGAAGGAAAGAAATCCTAAAGATCAGAGCAGAAATAAATGAAATAGAAACAAAGAAAACGGAAGCAAAGATCAACAAAACTAAAAGCTGGTTCTTTGAGAAGATAAGCAAAAATGATCAACCTTTAGCCAGACTCAAGAAAAAGAGGGAGAGGACGCAAATCAACAAAATTAGAAGTGAAAAAGGAGAAGTTACAACAGACACCACAGGAATACAAAGCATCCTAAGAGACTACTACAAGCAACTCTATGCCAATAAAATGGACAATCTGGAAGAAATGGACAAATTCTTAGAAAGGGATAACCTTCAAAGATTGAACCAGGAAGAAATAGAAAATATGAACAAACCTATCACAAGCAATGAAATTGAAACTGTGATTAAAAATCTTCCAACAAACAAAAGTCCAGAACCAGATGGCATCACAGGTGAATTCTATCAAACATTTAGAGAAGAGCTAACACCCAACCTTCTCAAATTCTTCAAAACAATTGCAGGGGAAGGAACACTCCCAAACTCATTCTATGAGACCACCATCACCCTGATACCAAAATCAGACAGAGATACTACAAGGAAAGAAAATTATAGACCAATATCACTGATGAATATAGATGTAAAAATCCTCAACAAAATACTAGCAAACAGAATCGAACAACAGATTAAAAGGATCATACACCATGATCAAGTGGGGTTTATCCCAGGGATGCAAGGATTCTTCAATATACACAAATCAATGTGATACACCATATTAACAAATTGTAGAATAAAACCATATGATCATCTCAATAGATGAAGGAAAAGATTTTGAGAAAATTCAACACTCATTTACGATAAAAACTCTGCAGAGTGTGGGCATAGAGGGAAACTACCTCAACATAATAAAGGCCATATATGACAAACCCACAGCAAACAGCATTCTCAATGGTGAAAAACTGAAAGCGTTTCCTCTAAGATCAGGAACAAGACGAGGATGTCCACTCTCACCACTGCTATTCAACATAGTTTTGGAAGTCCTAGCCATGGCAATCAGAGAAGAAAAAGAAATAAAAGGAATACAAAAAGGAAAAGAAGAAGTAAAATTGTCACTGTTTGCAGATGACATGATATCATAGATAGAGAATCTTAAAGATGCCACCAGAAAACCACTGGAGCTAATCAATGAATTTGGTAAAGTTGCAGGATACAAAATTAATGCACAGAAATTGCTTGCATTCCTATACACTAACAATGAAAGATCAGAAAGAGAAATTAAGGAAACAATCCCATTACCACTGCAACAAAAAGAATAAAATACCTAGGAATAAACCTACCTAAGGAAGTAAAAGACCTGTACTCAGAAAACTATAAGACACTGATGAAAGAAATCAAAGATGATATAAACAGATGGAGACATATACCATGTCCTTGGATTAGAAGAATCAATATTGTGAAAATGACTATACTACCCAAAGCAATCTACAGATTCAATGCAATCCCGATCAAAATACCTTTGGCATTTTCTACAGAACAAGAAAAAAATATCTTAAAATTTGTAGGGAGACACAAAAGACCCTGGATAGCCAAAGCAGTCTTGAGGGGGAAAAAAAAAGAGCTGGAGGAATCAGACTTCCAGACTTCAGACTATATTACAAAGCTACAGTAATCAAGATAATATGGTACTGACACAAACACAGAAATATAGGTCAATAGAAAAGGATAGAAAGCACAGAGATAAACCCACGTACCTATGGTTAACTAATCTATGACAAAGGAGGCAAGGGTATACAATGGAGAAAAGACAGTGTCTTCAGTAAGTGGTGCTGGGAAAACTCGACAGCTACATGTAAATAATGAAATTAGTACACTCCCTAACACCATACACAAAAATAACTCAAAATGGATTAGAGACCTAAATATAAGACCAGCCACTATAAAACTCTTAGAAGAAAACATAAGCAGAACAGTCTATGACATAAATCACAGCAAGATCCTTTTTGACCCACCTCCTAGAGAAATGGAAATAAAAACAAAAATTAAAAAATGGGACCGAATGAAACATAAATTCTTTTGCACAGCAAAGGAAAACTTAAGCAAGATGAAAAGACGACCATCAGAATGGGAGAAAATATTTTCAAATGAAGCAAATGGCAAAGGATTAATCTACAAAAAGCAGCTCATGTAGCTCAGTATCACAAAACCAAAAAACCCAATCCAAAAATGGGCAGAAGACCTAAATAGACATTTCTCCAAAGAAGATATACAGGTTGCCAACAAACACATGAAAGGATGCTGAACATCACTAATCATTAGAGAAATGCAAATCAAAACTACAGTGAGGTATCACCTCACACCAGTCAGAATGGCCATCATCAAAAAATCTACCAACAATAAATGCTGGAGAGGCATTTATTGGAGAAAAAGGAACCCTCTTGCACTGTTGGTGGGAATGTAAATTGATATAGCCACTAGGGAGAACGGTATGGGGCTTCCTTAAAAACTAAAAATAGAACTACCATACAACCCAGCAAACCCAATCCTGGACATTTACCCTGAGAAAACCATAATTCAAAAAGAGTCATGTACCACAATGTTCACTGTAGCTCTATTTACAATAGCCAGGACATGGAAGCAACCTAAGTGTCCATCAACAGATAAATGGATAAAGAAGATGTGGCACATATATACAATGGAACATTATTCAGCCATAAAAAGAAACGAAATTGAGTTATTTTTAGTGAGGTGGATGGATCTAGAGTCTGTCCTACAGAGTGAAGTAAGTCAGAAAGAGAAAAACAAATACCGTATGCTAACACATATATATGGAATCTAAAAAAAAAAAAGTTTATGAAGAACCTAGGGGCAGGAAAGGATTAAGGACACAGACGTAGAGAAAGGACTTGAGGACATGGGGAGAGGGAAGGGTAAGCTGGGACAAAGTGAGAGAGTGGTATGGACATATATACACTACCAAATGTAAAATTGATAGCTACTGGGAAGCAGCCACATAGCACAGGGAGATCAGCTCTGTGCTTTGTGACCACCTAAAAGGGTGGGATAAGGGAGTGAGAGGGAGGTGCAAGAGGGAGGGGATATGGTGTTATATGTATACGCATAGCTGATTCACTTTTTTATACAGCAGAAACTAACACACAATTGTAAAGCAATTATACTCCAATAAAGATGTAAAAGAAAAAAAAAAAAAAGAAAGCCCAGAGATAAACCTACACACCTATGGCCCACTAATCTATGACAAAGGAGGCAAGGGTATACAATGGAGAAAAGACAGTCTCTTCAATAAGTGGTGCTGGGAAAAATGGACAGCTACATGTAAAAGAATGAAATTAGAACACTCCCTAACACCATACACAAAAAATAAACTCCAAATGGATTAGAGACCGAAATGTAAGACCGGACACTATAAAACTCTTAGAGGAAAACATAGGAAGAATACTCTTTGACATAAATCACAGCAAGATCTTTTTTGATCCACCTCCTAGAGTAATGGAATAAAAAAAAAAACAAACAAATGGGAGCAAATGAAACCTAAAAGCTTTTGCAAAGCAAAGGAAACTACAAACAGGACGAAAAGACAACCCTCAGAATGGGAGAAAATATTTGCAAACGAATCAATGGACAAAGGATTAATCTCCAATGTATATAAACAGCTCATGCACCTCAACAGTAAAAAAAAACAAACAACCCAATCCAAAAATGGGCAGATGACGTAAATAGACATTTGTCCCAAGAAGACATACAGATGACCAAGAAACACATGAAAAGCTACTCAACATCACTAATTATTAGAGAAATATAAACCAAAACTACAATGAGGTATCACCTCACACGAGTTAGAATGGGCATCATCAGAAAATCTACAAACAACAAATGCTGGAGAGGGTGTGGAGAAAAGGGAACCCTCTTACACTATTTGTGGGAATGTAAATTGATACAGTCACTATGGAGAACAGTATGGAGGTTCCTTAAAAAACTAAAAATAGAATTACCAAATGACCCAGCAATCCCACTACTGGCCATATACCCAGAGAAAACCATAATTCAAAAAGACATATTCACCACAATATTCATTGCAGCACTATTTACAATAGCCAGGTCATGGAAGCAACCTAAATGCCCATAGACAGACGAACGGAAAAGATGTGCTACATATATAAAATGGAATATTACTCAGCCATAAAAAGGAATGAAATTGGGTCATTTGTAGAGACGTGGATAGATCTAGAGACTGTCATACAGAGTGAAGTAAGTCAGAAAGAGAAAAACAAATATCGTATATTAACGCATACATGTAGAACCTAGAAAAATGGTAAAGATGAACTGGTTTGCAAGGCAGAAGTAGAGACACAGATGTAGAGAACAAATGTATGGACACCAAGGGGGGAAAGTGGCAGGGTGGTGGTGGTGGGATGAATTGCGACCCTGGGATTGACATATATACACTTATATGTATAAAATAGATAACCAATAAGAGCCTGCTGTATAAAAAAATGAATAAAATAAATTCAAAAATTAAAACATAAATAATACTTTAAAAAAATAAAACAGAAAAAAAAATGTTCTGTCCTTCCCATAGACGTATTTATATGAATGAATTATTTCCATGCTTATATCCATAAATACAAAAAGAGGAATAAAACTTACCTTGAACCAAAAAAGAAAAAAAAAAAAAAACAGAACCCACTGGTCATACAGAGGAAAACCCTATCAGCGCACTTGCTCCAGTGGTAAACAATTCTTAAGTTCGTCACAGGTGTGGAATCATCTCCCATGCAGCCAGCAGCCCCCACACAAGGAGCGTCCTCATTGCAAAGCTGGGGGACCGTGAGGAGGCGTCTCTGACTAAACGTGAGCTGAGCCCCAGGCCAGCTGCTGCTGAACTTTTCCCACCGTTCCCAGGTAAAACACCTGAATGTGTGCAAAGACTAAAAACTAGAGGAAGGGGCTTGGAGTCACACCAGCGACAGCACGCAGGCCGACTTGGTGCCTGCAGGCCAGCCAGGATGGTCCTGGCCCCGGGCGCTCGTCTGGAAACTTTCCATTTCCCTGCCTGAGGTACCCCTCCTGTCCCGGCCCCCACTGCTTTTTTCCTTCCTTACCTCTGCCCGGGGAGAAATTCCAGCAGCAAGTATGGGTGACACATCCTCTTCTTTAGCAGGTGGCAGCCCGGCAACTCCTGCAGAAAGTCCAGTAGAGCCCCAGTCACAACGGGCCACTCATAGAGCCGTGGGCCCTACTGCCTCCCACCAGCCCAACCCCGAGACTGCTGACGGGGCAGAGAATATGGCGTCAGGCACAGCTGCAGAGGCTTTTGCTGCCTGGAGGGGTGTTTATATTGACCTCAACCCAGGCACACCTGGGAAGGGCTGGCCGGCCGGGTCAGGCTGCCCAGGTCAGCCAGTCCTCGCCCCTCAGGGGCTCAGATTTGCAGAAAATGGGCCTTGCTGCACCGGCCAGATCCAAGGAACAGGTGTAGGGTCCCGAGAGTCAGGATAGATAAGGGGCGGCAGCCCTGGCTTGTTTTCTAATCATTTTATCTGGTCCATGAGTGGGAGACAACTTCAAGAAGACCCTCTGCTAATGAGAGGAACCCAGGAGTCAGGGAGAGGAGGGGTGGTGGGTGGAGACAGAGGCCTGGTGCCCCGGCTGCTGTGGAAGCCCCTGGAAGACCAGGCAGAGGGAGGTCGCACAGAGTGAAGCCTAGGGTCACAGACCTGTTGGAGCTGCTGTTTATTAGTTCAAGCTCTGCTCTGAGGTGCTCTGTGTCAGCTCTGAGTGACAGGTGTGCTGGGGGTGCTCTGCAATGAGGGCTATGTGCACAGTTCCTGTGTGCCCAGCCCTGTCGGGGTACCTGTCCACGGGAGCTCCATATCCAGGGAGGGGCCTGCCCACGAGAGCCCCGTGGGCTGCTGGGTACCTGCCCAGGTGAGCTCCATATCCTGGGAGGGGCCTGACCATGATGGCCCCATGGGCTGCTGGGTACCTGCCCAGGTGAGCTCCATATCCTGGGAGGGGCCTAACCACCAGAGCCCCGTGGGCTGCTGGGTACCTGCCCAGGTGAGCTCCATATCCTGGGAGGGGCCTGACCACCAGAGCCCCATGGGCTGCTGGGGACCTGGTAGAGGACGCCAGGACAGTCAGTGAAGCCACAGAGGATATACATCTAGTAGTTCCTAATTCCTACACCCTGCTGGTCATTCTACCATCCACCAGGACATGGTATTCTGTATTAGACTTCAATGATGCCTTCTTCTGTATTCCATTCGTCCCAGAGTCACAAGAAATTTTGGCTGTGAGTGGCAGGACTCAACATACAACAAAAACAATACTGCTGGGCCGTCCTGCCCCAGGGGTTCAAAAATTCCCACACCATCTTTGTGGAAACGTTAGCTAAAGACCTAAAAGATCTACCTCTGGAGAAGGGAACCCTCCTTCAATATGCAGATGACATTCTGATCACCAGCCCGACTAAGGAGGCCTCTGAACTACCTAGCCAATAAAAGATAGAAGGTGTCCAAGAAAAAGGCTCAAATATCACAAACTAAGGTGACCTTCCTGGGCTTCATTCGCTCAGAAGGTCGGAGAAGCCCACCCCAGGAAAGGGAAGAAGCCATTTGCAGCCTCACCCTTCCTGAAACTAGAAGACAGCTTAGGGGTTCCTGGGGAGACCGGGGTTTGCTGCATCTGAATCCCTAACTACAGTCTAATAGCTGGGCCTCTATATGAAACACTGAAAGGAAAAGATGATGATCCTTTTGAATAGAATCCAGAAGCGGCCTTTCAAGAATGGAAAGAGCAGTCAGTTCAGACCCGTTTCCTGGACCTCCCTAAGTTAGCTAAACCCTTTGACCTTTACATTCCTGGTCCAAGGTGAATCGCCCTTGGAGTATTAGTGCAAAAACTGGGACCACTTGAAATGGAACAATGCAAGAATGCCCTCCAGGCATTGGCCAGCCACCCCATCCGACCAGGATACTGGGGGTATCTAAAAACCTGGAAATCAGCAGCCCACAAGGCCAGCTCCCTCCTAAGGGAAAAGGACGCCACTTGGTGATCCTAACCACCCACCATGCCCTGAAGTTGCAGGGATTGCTCCGTGGGCACAATGACCTCGAGTGAGGAGGCCCTCCAACCCCCACCTCCAGAGAGACAACCTGGGGCAATGGGCCCCCATGACGACTCGTGTGACCATCACTTGACCTGGAGCTTCTCTCAGAAAACAACAAGAGTGTGCCCCAAAAGAGCAGACTATTGCTTACAGGACTTACTGCACCCAGAGCGGAGCTAATAAACTTGGTAGGGGAACCGTAAATAACGCTGCCACCATAGAAAAGCCTACAGACACCGCGGTGACGGCGGCCAATGAGACCGGCTGTACTCCTGGCTACTTCAAAAGGCCGTTGACTGAGTGGCCATCATGGTCCTGGATCACCACTGGCCCTGGACTGTCTGGGAGTTGAGCAAGCAGGGCTCTGACACCTGGTGCTGTTTGTACGTTAATTCAGTGGCCTAACTGAAGAAAGCGCAGACTACTGGTCAGAGCATCTAGGCTGGCAGAAACCGTCAGCCTAAGGGGGCCGAACCAATGTGGAGCAGGGTAAAACGGCCCACCCCCCCCCCCAGCGTCTCTGCACATCTCTTTCCTGGACCCTTAAAGATCATTAGAATCTATAAAACTTCCAATGCTGGTGCTCAGGCAGACGAGCAGTGAGGGAAGAGGCCTGGGGACAATCAACCTCACATGGAGGCTGCTTGGGAGAAGTCCTCCCCCTTGCCCCGGGTATGAGGACACCCAACTCAGCACGAAGCATTTACAGGAGAGGTGTCTGCACCCTCAGCACCCCAAGAATGAGGAATGGGACAAAAGGCAGAGGAGGGCTTTGTCACTGGCAAAGCCCATGAAAAATTCCTGGGAGATGAAAATAGAATCTGGGCAATAAAATAAAGTCTAACCATTTTTTCCTTTGTGCTTTGTCTAATTTCACTTGCTCCTAGGTTTCCACATGCAGAGGTCCCACACCCGACACTTCAGACCCGATTTCCTAGTGCAAAATGGCTGGGCCGACACCTCAGCTCGTGGGGCCCCGTGCAGACTCTGCGACATAGAGCCTGAGCTCCAGCCAACCCGGCCCTCGAGAGCTCTACCCCTCCCTCCCGCTGACGCTGCCAGGATCTCTACACAGCAGCCCGGCCCACAACCCGCAAGGGAGCACACACTCTCACCTCTCCATTCTCTGATCAAAATATAAAGTTTTCCTTTGCTTCTGAACCAAAGTCAGTCTCGATCTGTTGGCTCCAATGACACTGGGCAGGGAGACCCTTGTTGGGACCCACTCTGCAGGATCAGTAACAGAATTTGAGAACATTGTAACTTCAAAGAACAGATGTGTGAGCCAAACTGTAATTAACATAGAGCAGTGTATAAGGCTCGTGTAAAATAAGATGTTTCTAACACTTCCATTTGATATTTCCATCACTTTATTATAAGCAAGTTCAGTGGAGGGGTTTGTCTTATTTGTCAGGTCAACAGTAGAGAAATGCAGTGATTTCTTTCCAAGGATGGACATCTAATAATCTTGGTTGAAGTTTCAACCTTGTTTTGAATGATTTTCCATTGAAAATGATACCTCTCTTTCAGCTCCTAGATTTCTGAGAAGTATAAAATCTTATATTTTTTTATTACCAAAGGGGAAAGGTGGGAGGAGGGATAAATTAACAGTTTCAGATTAACATATACACACTGCTATGTATAAAATATATCATCAACAAGGAACTACTGTATAACACAGGGAACTATACTCAATATTTTGTAATGACCCCTAAGGGGAAATAATCTGAAAAACAATAGATATCTATATCGAAATCATCTATCAACTACAGATAAAATGGAAACTAAAGGAGGCCGATGGTGAGCGTTTCTGAACCTGAAGACTTCAATCATCTAAAGTTCGGACTCTGACTAAGGCCCAAGTCCCTTAATGAACACACATGTACCAGTAGCTTAAACGTTCCCCAGATTGGAGTTCGGGGAGACACTGATTTGGAAAAATCCCTGGTGTTCTCCTTACATACACGGGACCTTTCCTACAGCTAAAACATGCCTGTGACACCCAGAAGATGGAACACGGTTGGATCAGGGAGATTTTGGAAAAGGCACAAAACTCCTAATTTCCTGGTTGTTGGGTTCACCCCTCCAGCCTTTTTCCTTAAAATCTCCCCACTTGAGGATGTCAGCACCTTCAACATCCAGTTGCAAAAAATTTGGAATTTTTCCAAAGGAAGAAGGGGAAGGAGGAGAAACAAGGAGAGCCAAGCCCTAGATGTTCGGACAGGAACATGTCACTATACTTTCCAATCAGGAAGAAGAATTAAGCAAAGGCTTAGCCTGCCACCGGGAACCAGAGTAGGGCCAGAAGCAAACCAGCGGTTCTGCGGACAGCTCCCAAAAAAGCGAGTTGAAAAATGGAGCTCAGGGGCACTGCAATTCACAAACCTGCAGAGTTATAAATTATAACTATCGTCCAAAACTATATTGAGGGAAGGCAATGAACAGGATTGGAAAGGAAGGCAGAATTGCAGGAAACAGATTTCAGGAGTTAGATTCGAATAGCCCCTAAAGCACATGAAAAGCGGCCAAACGTCGACAACGATGCACATGGCCAAAAAGAGCATATGTGTTTTTTTCTGAATAAATTCAGGAAAAAACGCATAGGCCCGCTTTGGCCAACCAAGCAAGCCGGAAATGAAATTCAGCACTACAAAGAAGTCTCACTTCCCATCGGTCAAAAGCGCCTTCCTAAAAAAGTGTAAAAAAAAAATACTGGAGAGGCCAGGGAGGAAAGGGAGCATTGTTACACTGATGGTCGGGATGCAAATTGCCAATGGCGACTCTGGAGAAGGGTATGGTATTTCCTAAAACATCTAAAAAACACAGCTAGAGAGAAAGGGGCAAATCCATTCATGGGCGTATAAATTGGAAAAATAAAAATCAAAAAGACACAGGCACCCCAAAGTTAAAGGGCTGCTCTGGTTACAAGAACCTCCACTTGTGTACATCTTAAATATCCCAGGAAATATTAAAATGGATAAAGATGTTGAGGTCCTTATGTACAATGGATTTTCACTCAGCCATGAAATCAATGTCCTAAGGCAAGTAGCAGCATGATGAGTGGATTTAGGTATGACGATTGTAAGTGAAATAAGTCACACAGAAAAAGACACTTATCATAAGATATCACTTAGAGAGGGAATGTAAAAACCGTTACCCTTGAACTGTATTACAAAACAGAACAGAGTCACACATTTTGAAAACACACTATGGCTGCTTAACGGGAAAGGTGAGGTGGGGTGATGCATAAAACAAGGGTTTCTAATTAGCTCAGATACCGTTCCATAAACCCAATATGTACTAGACAAGACCTACTCCTTGCTCAGTGAACTGGACTCAACACCCACTATTCACCACACAAGAATATATCTGACTAGTAAAAATCGTAAAACCTATGTATTGATATCTATCTGGAAGTGTGTCAAGTGGGTGTAAAGCAGCATAAACACAGCAGTGAAAAGCAGCTAAAGCCCATTATAAAAATCAATTACTTTTAAAAACCCATGAAACAAAGAGAATGAAAGAGCGAGAAATTCTTACACAATTCGTTCAGGGGCTGTGATGCAACCTGGATTGACCATATCTAGACCCACACCTGGATGAGACATAAGTGTGGACACTCTTGGGGCTGAGAGGTTTGGTGAGGTTGGGTGAGCAAACGCAGACCCTTTAAAGTAATACTGCGTGGTACCCGTCCAATGGGTCCCAAATCTCCAGGTTCAAGGGCATCTACCTACATCGAAAACATGCACTAGAAACCCAGAAGATGGTACACCGTCTGATTGGGAAAGGTTTCTAAAAGGCACCTCATTTCTCATCTCCTTGTGCTCGGGTTCGCCATTCCATCCACTCTACTAGCAATCTCCCCCCTTGGAGAATCAGCACCTTTAACCTCCTGTTCTGTACAGGTTGCAATGTGTCCTGAGAATGAACGGGAAGTGGGGGAACCAATGAGAGACTTGCTCTAGGTTTTGTGACAGGCACAGGTCAATCTTTTTTCCCATTAGGAAGAAGAATTAACCACAGGCTCAGCCTGCCCCCCAGAACCAGAAGAGGGCCTGAAGCAATCCCGCGCTTTTGCGGCCAGCTCCCAAAAAAGCGAGTTGAAAAATGGAGCTCAGGGGCACGGCAATTCACAGACCTGCAGAGTTATAAATGATAACACTCGTCCACAAATATATTGAGGGAAGGCAACGAAGAGGATTTGAAAGCAAGGCAGAATTGCAGGAAACAGCTTTAAGGAGTTAGATTCGAATTGCCTTTAAAGCACATGAAAAGCGGCAAAACGTGGACAATGATGCCCTTGGCCAAAAAGGGCGTATGCGTTTTTTCCTGAATATATTCAGGAAAAAACGCATACGCCCTTTTTGGCCAACCAAGCAACCTGGAAAGGCAAATCAGCGCTACAAAGAAGTCTCGCTTCCCATCGGTCAAAAGGGCCATGCTGCAAAAAGTGTCAAAACCAGAAATGCAGGACAGGCCATGGAGAAATGGCAGCCTTGCTACGCTGATGGGCGGGATGTAAATTGCCAACAGCCACACTGGAGAAGTGTACGGTGTGTCCTGAAACATCGAAAAAACACAGCTTAGGGAGCATAGGGCACGTCCACTCATGGGCGTATAAATTGGGAAAACTAAAAATCAGCAAGACACAGGCACCCCAAAGTTTAGGGCTGCTCTGTTGACAAGAACCTCCACTTCATGACACCTTAAATATCCCAGGATGAGAAAAATGGATAAAGAAGTTGTGGTCCTTATGTACAATTGAATATCACTCAGACATGAAATCAATGTCATAAGGCTAGGAGAAGCAAGATGAATGGTTTTAGGTACGACGATTCTAAGTGAAATAAGTCACACAGAAAAAGACAGTTATCATAAGCTATCACTTATAGAGGGAATGTAAAAACCGCTACACTTGAACTGAATTACAAAACAGAACAGAGTCACACGTTTAGAAAACACACTATGGCTGCTTAACGGGAAAGGTGAGGTGGGGTGATGCATAAAACAAGGGTTTCAAATTCGCTCAGATACCGTTCCATACACCCAATATGTAATAGACAAGACCTACTCCTTGCTCAGTGAACTGGACTCAACACCCCCTATTCACCGCACAAGAATATATGTGACTAGTAAGAATCTTAAAACCTATGTATTGATATCTGTCTGGAAGTGAGTCAAGTTGGTGTAAAGCCACATAAACACAGCCGTGAAAAGCAGCTAAACCCCATTATAAAAATAAATTACTTTTAAAAACCCGTAAAACAAAGACAGTGAAAGAGAGAGAAATTATTACAAAATTCGTTCAGAGGCTGTGAGGCAACCTGGATTGACCATATCTAGACCCACAGCTGGATGAGACATAAGGGTGGACACTCTTGGGGCTGAGAGGTTTGGTGAGGTTGGGTGGGCACACACAGTCCCTTTAAAGTAATACTGCATCATACCTATCCCATGTATCCCAACTCTCCAGGATCAAGGGCATCTTCCTACATCGAAAACATGCGTGAGAAACCCAGAAGATGGTACACCGTCTCATCGGGAAGGGTTCCTGAAAAGCAACTCATTTCTCATCTCCTTGTGCTCGGGTTTGCCATTCCAGCCGCTTTAGTAGCAATCTCCCTCGTTGGAGAATCAGCACCTTTAACCTCCAGTTCTGTACAGGGTACAATTTGTCCTGAGGATGAAAGGGAAGAGGGGCAACCAATGAGAGACTGGATCTTGGTGTTGGGACAGGCACAGGTCACTCTATTTTCCCATCAGGAAGAAGAATTAACCACAGGCTCAGCCTGCCGCCGGGAACCAGAATAGGGCTTGAGGCAATCCCGTGCTTTTGCGACCAGCTCCCAAAAAAGACAGTTGAAAAATGGAGCTCAGGGGCACTGCCATTCACAAACCTGCTGAGTTATAAATGATAACTCTCGTCCACAAATATATTGAGGGAAGCAACGAAGAGGATTTGAAAGCAAGGCAGAATTGTAGGAAACAGCTTTCAGGAGGTAGATTCGAATCGCCTTTAAAGCACATGAAAAGTGGCAAAACATCGACAATGATGCCCTTGGCCAAAAAGGGCGTATGCGTTTTTTCCTGAATATATTCAGGAAAAAACGCATACGCCCTTTTTGGCCAACCAAGCAACCTGGAAAGGCAAATCAGCGCTACAAAGAAGTCTCGCTTCCCATCGGTCAAAAGGGCCATGCTGCAAAAAGTGTCAAAACCAGAAATGCAGGACAGGCCATGGAGAAATGGCAGCCTTGCTACGCTGATGGGCGGGATGTAAATTGCCAACAGCCACTCTGGAGAAGTGTACGGTGTGTCCTGAAACATCGAAAAAACACAGCTTAGGGAGCATAGGGCACGTCCACTCATGGGCGTATAAATTGGGAAAACTAAAAATCAGCAAGACACAGGCACCCCAAAGTTTAGGGCTGCTCTGTTGACAAAAACCTCCACTTCATCACACCTTAAATATCCCAGGAAAGAGAAAAATGCATAAAGAAGTTGTGGTCCTTATGTACAATGGAATATCACTCAGACATGAAATCAAAGTCATAAGGCTAGTAGAAGCAAGATGAGTGGATTTAGGTACGACGATTCTAAGTGAAATAAGTCACACAGAAAAACACACTTATCATAAGCTATCACTTGTAGAGGGAATGTAAAAACCGCTACACTTGAACTGAATTACAAAACAGAACAGAGTCACACGTTTAGAAAACACACTATGGCTGCTTAACGGGAAATGTGAGGTGGGGTGATGCATAAAACAAGGGTTTCAAATTCGCTCAGATACCGTTCCATACACCCAATATGTAATAGACAAGACCTACTCCTTGTTCAGTGAACTGGACTCAACACCCCCTATTCACCGCATAAGAATATATGTGACTAGTAAGAATCTTAAAACCTATGTATTGATATCTGTCTGGAAGTGAGTCAAGTGGGTGTAAGGCCGCATAAACACAGCCGTGAAAAGCAGCTAAACCCCATTATAAAAATAAATTACTTTTAAAAACCAGTAAAACAAAGACAGTGAAAGAGAGAGAAATTCTTACACAATTCCTTCAGGGGCTGTGATGCAACCTGGATTGACCATATCTAGACCCACAGCTGGATGAGACATAAGGGTGGACACTCTTGGGGCTGAGAGGTTTGGTGAGGTTGGGTGAGCAAACGCAGACCCTTTAAAGTAATACTGCGTGGTACCCATCCCATGGGTCCCAAATCTCCAGGTTCAAGGGCATCTTCCTACATCGAAAACATGCATGAGAAACCCAGAAGATGGTACACCGTGTGATTTTGAAAGGTTTCTAAAACGCACCTCATTTCTCATCTCCTTGTGCTTGGGTTCGCCATTCCAGCTACTTTACTAGCAATCTCCCTACTTGGAGAATCAGCACCTTTAAGCTCCTGTTCCCTACAGGTTGCAATTTGTCCTGAGGATGAACGGGAAGAGGGGCAACCAATGAGAGACTAGATATAGGTGTTGGGACAGGCACAGGTCACTCTATTTTCCCATCAGGAAGAAGAATTAACTACAGGCTCAGCATGCCCAGGGGAACCAAAATAGGGCCTGAGGCAATCCCGCGTTTTTGCGGCCAGCTCCCAAAAAAGCGAGTTGAAAAATGGAGCTCAGGGACACTGCAATTCACAAACCCGCAGAGTTATAAATGATAACTCTCGTCCACAAATATATTGAGGGAAGGCAACGAAGAGGATTTGAAAGCAAGGCAGAATTGCAGGAAACAGGTTTCAGGAGGTAGATTCGAATCGCCCTTAAAGAACATGAAAAGCGGCAAAACGTTGACACTGATGCCCTTGGCCAAAAAGTGCGTATGCATTTTTTCCTGATTATATTCAGGAAAAAACGCATACGCCCTTTTTGGCCAACCAAGCAACCTGGAAAGGCTAATCAGCGCTACAAAGAAGTCTCGCTTCCCATCGGTCAAAAGGGCCATGCTGCAAAAAGTGTCAAAACCAGAAATGCAGGACAGGCCATGGAGAAATGGCAGCCTTGCTACGCTGCTGGGCGGGATGTAAATTGCCAACAGCCACTCTGGAGAAGTGTGCGGTGTGTCCTGAAACATCGAAAAAACACAGCTCAGGGAGCATAGGGCACGTCCACTCATGGGCGTATAAATTGGGAAAACTAAAAATCAGCAAGACACAGGCACCCCAAAGTTTAGGGCTGCTCTGTTGACAAGAACCTCCACTTCATGACACCTTAAATATCCCAGGAAAGAGAAAAATGGATAAAGAAGTTGTGGTCCTTATGTACAATGGAATATCACTCAGACATGAAATCAATGTCATAAGGCTAGTAGAAGCAAGATGAGTGGATTTAGGTATGACGATTCTAAGTGAAATAAGTCACACAGAAAAAGACACTTATCATAAGCTATCATTTATAGAGGGAATGGAAAAAACCGCTACACTTGAACTGAATTACAAAAGAGAACAGAGTCACACGTTTAGAAAACACACTATGTCTGCTTAACGGGAAAGGTGAGGTGGGGTGATGCATAAAACAAGGGTTTCAAATTCGCTCAGATACCGTTCCATACACCCAATATGTAATAGACAAGACCTACTCCTTGCTCAGTGAACTGGACTCAACACCCCCTATTCACCGCACAAGAATATATCTGAGTAGTAAGAATCTTAAAACCTATGTATTGATATCTGTCTGGAAGTGAGTCAAGTGGGTGTAAAGCCGCATAAACACAGCCGTGAAAAGCAGCTAAACCCCATTATAAAAATAAATTACTTTTAAAAACCCGTAAAACAAAGACAGTGAAAGAGAGAGAAATCCTTACAAAATTCGTTCAGGGGCTGTGTTGCAACCTGGATTGACCATGTCTAGACCCACAGCTGGATGAGACATAAGGGTGGACACTCTTGGGGCTGAGAGGTTGGGTGAGGTTGGGTGAGCAAACGCAGACCCTTTAAAGTAATACTGCGTGGTACCCATCCCATGGGTCCCAAATCTCCAGGTTCAAGGGCATCTTCCTACCTCGAAAACATGCATGAGAAACCCAGAAGATGGTACACCGTGTGATTTTGAAAGGTTTCTAAATCGCACCTCATGTCTCATCTCCTTGTGCTCGGGTTCGCCTTTCCAGCTACTTTACTAGCAATCTCCCTACTTGGAGAATCAGCACCTTTAAGCTCCTGTTCCCTACAGGTTGCAATTTGTCCTGAGGATGAACGGGAAGAGGGGCAACCAATGAGAGACTAGATCTAGGTGTTGGGACAGGCACAGGTCACTGTATTTTCCCATCAGGAAGAAGAATTAAACACAGGCTAATCCTGCCGCCGGGAACCAGAATAGTGCCTGAGGTAATCCAGTGCTTTTGCGGCCAGCTCCCAAAAAAGACAGTTGAAAAATGGAGCTCAGGGGCACTGCAATTCACAAACCCGCTGAGTTATAAATGATAACTCTCGTCCACAAATATATTGAGGGAAGGCAACGAAGAGGATTTGAAAGCAAGGCAGAATTGCAGGAAACAGGTTTCAGGAGGTAGATTCGAATCGCCCTTTAAGCACATGAAAAGCGGCAAAACGTCGACAATGATGCCCTTGGCCAAAAAGTGCGTATGCATTTTTTCCTGATTATATTCAGGAAAAAACGCATACGCCCTTTTTGGCCAACCAAGCAACCTGGAAAGGCTAATCAGCGCTACAAAGAAGTCTCGCTTCCCATCGGTCAAAAGGGCCATGCTGCAAAAAGTGTCAAAACCAGAAATGCAGGACAGGCCATGGAGAAATGGCAGCCTTGCTACACTGATGGGCGGGATGTAAATTGCCAACAGCCACTCTGGAGAAGTGTACGGTGTGTCCTGAAACATCGAAAAAACACAGCTTAGGGAGCATAGGGCACGTCCACTCATGGGCGTATAAATTGGGAAAAATAAAAATCAGCAAGACACAGTCACCCCAAAGTTTAGCGCTGCTCTGTTGACAAGAACCTCCACTTCATCACACCTTAAATATCCCAGGAAAGAGAAAAATGCATAAAGAATTTGTGGTCCTTATGTACAATGGAATATCTCTCAGACATGAAATCAAAGTCATAAGGCTAGTAGAAGCAAGATGAGTGGAATTAGGTACGACGATTCTAAGTGAAATAAGTCACACAGAAAAAGACACTTATCATAAGCTATCACTTATAGAGGGAATGTAAAAACCGCTACACTTGAACTGAATTACAAAACAGAACAGAGTCACACATTTTGAAAACACTCTATGGCTGCTTAACGGGAAATGTGATTTGGGGTGATGCATAAATCAAGTGTTTCAAATTATCTCAGATACCGTTCCATACACCCAATATGTAGTAGACAAGACCTACTCCTTGCTCAGTGAACTGGATTCAACACCCCCTATTCACTGCACAAGATTATATCTGACTAGTAATAATCTTAAAACCTATGTATTGATATTTCACTGGAAGTGTGTCAAGTGGGGGTAAAGCAGCATAAACACAGCAGTGAAAAGCAGCTAAACCCCATTTTAAAAATAAATTACTTTTATAAACCCATGAAACAAAGAGAGTGAAAGACAGAGAAATTCTTACATAATTCGTTCAGGGGCTGTGATGCAACGTGGACTGACCATATCTAGACCCACAGCTAGATGAGACATAAGGGTGGACACTCTTGGGGCTGAGAGGTTTGGTGAGGTTGGGTGGGCAAACGCAGTTCCTTTAAAGTAATACTGCATCGTACCCATCCCATGGATCCCAAATCTCCAGGTTCAAGGGCATCTTCCTACATCGAAAACATGCGTGAGAAACCCAGAAGATGGTACACCATCTCATCGGGAAAGGTTCCTGAAACGCACCTCACTTCTCATCTCCTTGTGCTCGTGTTCGCCATTCCAGCCGCTTTATTAGCAATCTCCCTCGTTGGAGAATCAGCACTTTAACCTCCAGTTCTGTACAGACTGCAATTTATCCTGAGGTTGAACGGGAAGAGGGGCAACAAACGAGAGACTAGCTCTAGGTGTTGGGACAGGCACAGGTCACACTTTTTTCCCATCAGGAAGAAGATTTAACCACAGGCTCAGCCTGCCGCCCAGAAGCAGAATAGGGCCTCAGGCAATCCCGCGCTTTTGCGGCCAGCTCCCAAAAAAGCGAGTTGAAAAATGGAGCTCAGGGACACTGCAATTCACAAACCCGCTGAGTTATAAATGATAACTCTCATCCACAGATATATTGAGGGAAGGCAACGAAGAGGATTTGAAAGCAAGGCAGAATTGCAGGAAACAGGTTTCAGGAGGTAGATACGAATCGCCTTTAAAGCACATGAAAAGCGGCAAAACGTCGACAGTGATGCCCTTGGCCAAAAAGGGCGTATGCGTTTTTTCCTGAATGTATTCAGGAAAAAACGCATACGCCCTTTTTGGCCAACCAAGCAACCTGGAAAGGCAAATCAGCGCTACAAAGAAGTCTCGCTTCCCATCGGTCAAAAGGGCCATGCTGCAAAAAGTGTCAAAACCAGAAATGCAGGACAGGCCATGGAGAAATGGCAGCCTTGCTACGCTGATGGGCGGGATGTAAATTGCCAACAGCCACTCTGGAGAAGTGTGCGGTGTGTCCTGAAACATCCAAAAAACACAGCTTAGGGAGCATAGGGCACGTCCACTCATGGGCGTATAAATTGGGAAAACTAAAAATCAGCAAGACACAGGCACCCCAAAGTTTAGGGCTGCTCTGTTGACAAGAACCTCCACTTCATGACACCTTAAATATCCCAGGAAACAGAAAAATGGATAAAGAAGTTGTGGTCCTTATGTACAATGGAAAATCACTCAGACATGAAATCAATGTCATAAGGCTAGTAGAAGCAAGATGAGTGGATTTAGGTACGACGATTCTAAGTGAAATAAGTCACACAGAAAAAGACACTTATCATAAGCTATCATTTATAGAGGGAATGGAAAAAACCGCTACACTTGAACTGAATTACAAAAGAGAACAGAGTCACACGTTTAGAAAACACACTATGTCTGCTTAACGGGAAAGGTGAGGTGGGGTGAGGCATAAAACAAGGGTTTCAAATTCGCTCAGATACCGTTCCATACACCCAATATGTAATAGACAAGACCTACTCCTTGCTCAGTGAACTGGACTCAACACCCCCTATTCACGGCACAAGAATATATCTGAGTAGTAAGAATCTTAAAACCTATGTATTGATATCTGTCTGGAAGTGAGTCAAGTGGGTGTAAAGCCGCATAAACACAGCCGTGAAAAGCAGCTAAACCCCATTATAAAAATTAATTACTTTTAAAAACCCGTAAAACACAGACAGTGAAAGAGAGAGAAATTCTTACAAAATTCGTTCAGAGGCTGTGATGCAACCTGGATTGACCATGTCTAGACCCACAGCTGGATGAGACATAAGGGTGGACACTCTTGGGGCTGAGAGGTTGGGTGAGGTTGGGTGAGCAAACGCAGACCCTTTAAAGTAATACTGCGTGGTACCCATCCCATGGGTCCCAAATCTCCAGGTTCAAGGGCATCTTCCTACATCGAAAACATGCATGAGAAACCCAGAAGATGGTACACCGTGTGATTTTGAAAAGTTTCTAAATCGCACCTCATGTCTCATCTCCTTGTGCTCGGGTTCACCTTTTCAGCTACTTTACTAGCAATCTCCCTACTTGGAGAATCAGCACCTTTAAGCTCCTGTTCCCTACAGGTTGCAATTTGTCCTGAGGATGAACGGGAAGAGGGGCAACCAATGAGAGACTAGATCTAGGTGTTGGGACAGGCACAGGTCACTCTATTTTCCCATCAGGAAGAAGAATTAACCACAGGCTAATCCTGCTGCCGGGAACCAGAATAGTGCCTGAGGCAATCCAGTGCTTTTGCGGCCAGCTCCCAAAAAAGACAGTTGAAAAATGGAGCTCAGGGGCACTGCAATTCACAAACCCGCTGAGTTATAAATGATAACTCTCGTCCACATATATATTGAGGGAAGGCAACGAAGAGGATTTGAAAGCAAGGCAGAATTGCAGGAAACAGGTTTCAGGAGGTAGATTCGAATCGCCCTTAAAGCACATGAAAAGCGGCAAAACGTCGACAATGATGCCCTTGGCCAAAAAGTGCGTATGCGTTTTTTCCTGGATATATTCAGGAAAAAACGCATACGCCCTTTTTGGCCAACCAAGCAACCTGGAAAGGCTAATCAGCGCTACAAAGAAGTCTCGCTTCCCATCGGTCAAAAGGGCCATGCTGCAAAAAGTGTCAAAACCAGAAATGCAGGACAGGCCATGGAGAAATGGCAGCCTTGCTACGCTGATGGGCGGGATGTAAATTGCCAACAGACACTCTGGAGAAGTGTACGGTGTGTCGTGAAACATCGAAAAAACACAGCTTAGGGAGCATAGGGCACGTCCACTCATGGGCGTATAAATTGGGAAAACTAAAAATCAGCAAGACACAGGCACCCCAAAGTTTAGGGCTGCTCTGTTGACAAGAACCTCCAATTCATCACACCTTAAATATCCCAGGAAAGAGAAAAATGCATAAAGAAGTTGTGGTCCTTATGTACAATGGAATATCACTCAGACATGAAATCAATGTCATAAGGCTAGAAGAAGCAAGATGAGTGGATTTAGGTACGACGATTCTAAGTGAAATAAGTAACACAGAAAAAGACACTTATCATAAGCTATCACTTATAGAGGGAATGTAAAAACCGCTACACTTGAACTGAATTACAAAACAAAACAGAGTCACACGTTTAGAAAACACACTATGGCTGCTTAACGGGAAAGGTGAGGTGGGGTGATGCATAAAACAAGGTTTTCAAATTCGCTCAGATACCGTTCCATACACCCAATATGTAATAGACAAGACCTACTCCTTGCTCAGTGAACTGGACTCAACACCCCCTATTCACAGCACAAGAATATATGTGACTAGTAAGAATCTTAAAACCTATGTATAGATATCTGTCTGGAAGTGAGTCAAGTGGGTGTAAGGCCGCATAAACACAGCCGTGAAAAGCAGCTAAACCCCATTATAAAAATAAATTACTTTTAAAAACCCGTAAAACAAAGACAGTGAAAGAGAGAGAAATTCTTACACAATTCCTTCAGGGGCTGTGATGCAACCTGGATTGACCATATCTAGACCCACAGCTGGATGAGACATAAGGGTGGACACTCTTGGGGCTGAGAGGTTTGGTGAGGTTGGGTGAGCAAACGCAGACCCTTTAAAGTAATAATGCGTGGTACCCATCCCATGGGTCCCAAATCTCCAGGTTCAAGGGCATCTTCCTACATCGAAAACATGCATGTGAAACCCAGAAGATGGTACACCGTGTGATTTTGAAAGGTTTCTAAAACGCACCTCATTTCTCATCTCCTTGTGCTTGGGTTCGCCATTCCAGCTACTTTACTAGCAATCTCCCTACTTGGAGAATCAGCACCTTTAAGCTCCTGTTCCCTACAGGTTGCAATTTGTCCTGAGGATGAACGGGAAGAGGGGCAACCAATGAGAGACTAGATCTAGGTGTTGGGACAGGCACAGGTCACTCTATTTTCCCATCAGGAAGAAGAATTAACTACAGGCTCAGCATGCCGAGGGGAACCAAAATAGGGCCTGAGGCAATCCCGCGTTTTTGCGGCCAGCTCCCAAAAAAGCGAGTTGAAAAATGGAGCTCAGGGACACTGCAATTCACAAACCCACAGAGTTATAAATGATAACTCTCGTCCACAAATATATTGAGGGAAGGCAACGAAGAGGATTTGAAAGCAAGGCAGAATTGCAGGAAACAGGTTTCAGGAGGTAGATTCGAATCGCCTTTAAAGCACATGAAAAGCGGCAAAACGTCGACAATGATGCCCTTGGCCAAAAAGGGCGTATGCGTTTTTTCCTGAATATATTCAGGAAAAAACGCATACGCCCTTTTTGGCCAACCAAGCAACCTGGAAAGGCAAATCAGCGCTACAAAGAAGTCTCGCTTCCCATCTGTCAAAAGGGCCATGCTGCAAAAAGTGTCAAAACCAGAAATGCAGGACAGGCCATGGAGAAATGGCAGCCTTGCTACGCTGATGGGCGGGATGTAAATTGCCAACAGCCACTCTGGAGTAGTGTACGGTGTGTCCTGAAACATCTAAAACACACAGCTTAGAGAGCATAGGGCACTTCCACTCATGGGTGTACAAATTGGGAAAACTAAAAATCAGCAAGACACAGGCACCCAAAAGTTTAGGGCTGCTCTGTTGACAAGGACCTCCACTTCATTCCACCTTAAATATCCCAGGAAAGAGAAAAATGGATAAAGAATTTGAGGTCCTTATGTACAATGGAATATCACTCAGCCATGAAAACAATGTCCTAAGGCTAGTAGCAGCATGATGATTGGATTTAGGTATGACGATTCTAACAGAAATAAGTCACACAGAAAAAGACACTTATCATAAGATATCACTTATAGAGGGAATGTAAAAACCGTTACCCTTGAACTGAATTACAAAACAGAACAGAGTCACACATTTTGAAAACACACTATGGCTGCTTAACGGGAAATGTGATTTGGGGTGATGCATAAATCAAGTGTTTCAAATTATCTCAGATACCGTTCCATACACCCAATATGTAGTAGACAAGACCTACTCCTTGCTCAGTGAACTGGATTCAACACCCCCTATTCACCGCACAAGTATATATCTGACTAGTAAGAATCTTAAAACCTGTGTATTGATATTTCACTGGAAGTGTGTCAAGTGGGGGTAAAGCAGCATAAACACAGCAGTGAAAAGCAGCTAAACCCCATTTTAAAAATAAATTACTTTTATAAACCCATGAAACAAAGAGAGTGAAAGACAGAGAAATTCTTACATAATTCGTTCAGGGGCTGTGATGCAACGTGGACTGACCATATCTAGACCCACAGCTAGATGAGACATAAGGGTGGACACTCTTGGGGCTGAGAGGTTTGGTGAGGTTGGGTGGGCAAACGCAGTCCCTTTAAAGTAATACTGCATCGTACCCATCCCATGGATCCCAAATCTCCAGGTTCAAGGGCATCTTCCTACATCGAAAACATGCGTGAGAAACCCAGAAGATGGTACACCGTCTCATCGGGAAAGGTTCCTGAAACGCACCTCACTTCTCATCTCCTTGTGCTCGTGTTCGCCATTCCAGCCTCTTTATTAGCAATCTCCCTCTTTGGAGAATCAGCACCTTTAACCTCCAGTTCTGTACAGACTGCAATTTATCCTGAGGTTGAACGGGAAGAGGGGCAACCAACGAGAGACTAGCTCTAGGTGTTGGGACAGGCACAGGTCACACTTTTTTCCCATCAGGAAGAAGATTTAACCACAGGCTCAGCCTGCCGTCCAGAAGCAGAATAGGGCCTGAGGCAATCCCGCGCTTTTGTGGCCAGCTCCCAAAAAAGCGAGTTGAAAAATGGAGCTCAGGGACACTGCAATTCACAAACCCGCAGAGTTATAAACGATAACTCTCATCCACAGATATATTGAGGGAAGGCAACGAAGAGGATTTGAAAGCAAGGCAGAATTGCAGGAAACAGGTTTCAGGAGGTAGATTCGAATCGCCTTTAAAGCACATGAAAAGCAGCAAAACGTCGACAGCGATGCCCTTGGCCAAAAAGGGCGTATGCGTTTTTTCCTGAATGTATTCAGGAAAAAACGCATACGCCCTTTTTGGCCAACCAAGCAACCTGGAAAGGCAAATCAGCGCTACAAAGAAGTCTCGCTTCCCATCGGTCAAAAGGGCCATGCTGCAAAAAGTGTCAAAACCAGAAATGCAGGACAGGCCATGGAGAAATGGCAGCCTTGCTACGCTGATGGGCGGGATGTAAATTGCCAACAGCCACTCTGGAGAAGTGTACGGTGTGTCCTGAAACATCCAAAAAACACAGCTTAGGGAGCATAGGGCACGTCCACTCATGGGCGTATAAATTGGGAAAACTAAAAATCAGCAAGACACAGGCACCCCAAAGTTTAGGGCTGCTCTGTTGACAAGAACCTCCACTTCATGACACCTTAAATATCCCAGGAAAGAGAAAAATGGATAAAGAAGTTGTGGTCCTTATTTACAATGGAATATCACTCAGACATGAAATCAATATCATAAGGCTAGTAGAAGCAAGATGAGTGGATTTAGGTACGACGATTCTAAGTGAAATAAGTCACACAGAAAAAGACACTTATCATAAGCTATCATTTATAGAGGGAATGGAAAAAACCGCTACACTTGAACTGAATTACAAAAGAGAACAGAGTCACACGTTTAGAAAACACACTATGTCTGCTTAACGGGAAAGGTGAGGTGGGGTGAGGCATAAAACAAGGGTTTCAAATTCGCTCAGATACCGTTCCATACACCCAATATGTAATAGACAAGACCTACTCCTTGCTCAGTGAACTGGACTCAACACCCCCTATTCACCGCACAAGAATATATCTGAGTAGTAAGAATCTTAAAACCTATGTATTGATATCTGTCTGGAAGTGAGTCAAGTGGGTGTAAAGCCGCATAAACACAGCCGTGAAAAGCAGCTAAACCCCATTATAAAAATAAATTACTTTTAAAAACCCGTAAAACAAAGACAGTGAAAGAGAGAGAAATTCTTACAAAATTCGTTCAGAGGCTGTGTTGCAACCTGGATTGACCATGTCTAGACCCACAGTTGGATGAGACATAAGGGTGGACACTCTTGGGGCTGAGAGGTTGGGTGACGTTGGGTGAGCAAACGCAGACCCTTTAAAGTAATACTGCGTGGTACCCATCCCATGGGTCCCAAATCTCCAGGTTCAAGGGCATCTTCCTACATCGAAAACATGCATGAGAAACCCAGAAGATGGTACACCGTGTGATTTTGAAAGGTTTCTAAATCGCACCTCATGTCTCATCTCATTGTGCTCGGGTTCGCCTTTCCAGCTACTTTACTAGCAATCTCCCTACTTGGAGAATCAGCACCTTTAAGCTCCTGTTCCCTACAGGTTGCAATTTGTCCTGAGGATGAACGGGAAGAGGGGCAACCAATGAGAGACTAGATCTAGGTGTTGGGACAGGCACAGGTCACTGTATTTTCCCATCAGGAAGAAGAATTAACCACAGGCTAATCCTGCCGCCGGGAACCAGAATAGTGCCTGAGGTAATCCAGTGCTTTTGCGGCCAGCTCCCAAAAAAGACAGTTGAAAAATGGAGCTCAGGGGCACTGCAATTCACAAACCCGCTGAGTTATAAATGATAACTCACGTCCACAAATATATTGAGGGAAGGCAACGAAGAGGATTTGAAAGCAAGGCAGAATTGCAGGAAACAGGTTTCAGGAGGTAGATTCGAATCGCCCTTAAAGCACATGAAAAGCGGCAAAACGTCGACAATGATGCCCTTGGCCAAAAAGTGCGTATGCAGTTTTTCCTGATTATATTCATGAAAAAACGCATACGCCCTTTTTGCTCAACCAAGCAACCTGGAAAGGCTAATCAGCGCTACAAAGAAGTCTCGCTTCCCATCGGTCAAAAGGGCCATGCTGCAAAAAGTGTCAAAACCAGAAATGCAGGACAGGCCATGGAGAAATGGCAGCCTTGCTACGCTGATGGGCGGGATGTAAATTGCCAACAGACACTCTGGAGAAGTGTACGGTGTGTCGTGAAACATCGAAAAAACACAGCTTAGGGAGCATAGGGCACGTCCACTCATGGGCGTATAAATTGGGAAAACTAAATATCAGCAAGACACAGGCACCGCAAAGTTTAGGGCTGCTCTGTTGACAAGAACCTCCAATTCATCACACCTTAAATATCCCAGGAAAGAGAAAAATGCATAAAGAAGTTGTGGTCCTTATGTACAATGGAATATCACTCAGACATGAATTCAAAGTCATAAGGCTAATAGAAGCAAGATGAGTGGATTTAGGTACGACGATTCTAAGTGAAATAAGTCACACAGAAAAAGACACTTATCATAAGCTATCACTTATAGAGGGAATGTAAAAACCGCTACACTTGAACTGAATTACAAAACAGAACAGAGTTACACGTTTAGAAAACACACTATGGCTGCTTAACGGGAAAGGTGAGGTGGGGTGATGCATAAAACAAGGGTTTCAAATTCGCTCAGATACCGTTCCATACACCCAATATGTAATAGACAAGACCTACTCCTTGCTCAGTGAACTGGACTCAACACCCCCTATTCACCGCACAAGAATATATGTGACTAGTAAGAATCTTAAAACCTATGTATTGATATCTGTCTGGAAGTGAGTCAAGTGGGTGTAAGGCCGCATAAACACAGCCGTGAAAAGCAGCTAAACCCCATTATAAAAATAAATTACTTTTAAAAACCGGTAAAACAAAGACAGTGAAAGAGAGAGAAATTCTTACACAATTCCTTCAGGGGCTGTGATGCAACCTGGATTGACCATATCTAGACCCACAGCTGGATGAGACATAAGGGTGGACACTCTTGGGACTGAGAGGTTTGGTGAGGTTGGGTGAGCAAACGCAGACCCTTTAAAGTAATAATGCGTGGTACCCATCCCATGGGTCCCAAATCTCCAGGTTCAAGGGCATCTTCCTACATCGAAAACATGCATGAGAAACCCAGAAGATGGTACACCGTGTGATTTTGAAAGGTTTCTAAAACGCACCTCATTTCTCATCTCCTTGTGCTTGGGTTCGCCATTCCAGCTACTTTACTAGCAATCTCCCTACTTGGAGAATCAGCACCTTTAAGCTCCTGTTCCCTACAGGTTGCAATTTGTCCTGAGGATGAACGGGAAGAGGGGCAACCAATGAGAGACTAGATATAGGTGTTGGGACAGGCACAGGTCACTTTATTTTCCCATCAGGAAGAAGAATTAACTACAGGCTCAGCATGCCGAGGGGAACCAAAATAGGGCCTGAGGCAATCCCGCGCTTTTGCGGCCAGCTCCCAAAAAAGCGAGTTGAAAAATGGAGCTCAGGGACACTGCAATTCACAAACCCACAGAGTTATAAATGATAACTCTCGTCCACAAATATATTGAGGGAAGGCAACGAAGAGGATTTGAAAGCAAGGCAGAATTGCAGGAAACAGGTTTCAGGAGGTAGATTCGAATCGCCTTTAAAGCACATGAAAAGCGGCAAAACGTCGACAATGATGCCCTTGGCCAAAAAGGGCGTATGCGTTTTTTCCTGGATATATTCAGGAAAAAACGCATACGCCCTTTTTGGCCAACCAAGCAACCTGGAAAGGCAAATCAGCGCTACAAAGAAGTCTCGCTTCCCATCTGTCAAAAGGGCCATGCTGCAAAAAGTGTCAAAACCAGAAATGCAGGACAGGCCATGGAGAAATGGCAGCCTTGCTACGCTGATGGGCGGGATGTAAATTGCCAACAGCCACTCTGGAGTAGTGTATGGTGTGTCCTGAAACATCTAAAACACACAGCTTAGAGAGCATAGGGCACTTCCACTCATGGGTGTACAAATTGGGAAAACTAAAAATCAGCAAGACACAGGCACCCAAAAGTTTAGGGCTGCTCTGTTGACAAGGACCTCCACTTCATTCCACCTTAAATATCCCAGGAAAGAGAAAAATGGATAAAGAAGTTGAGGTCCTTATGTACAATGGAATATCACTCAGCCATGAAAACAATGTCCTAAGGCTACTAGCAGCATGATGATTGGATTTAGGTACGACGATTCTAACAGAAATAAGTCACACAGAAAAAGACACTTATCATAAGACATCACTTATAGAGGGAATGTAAAAACCGTTACCCTTGAACTGAATTACAAAACAGAACAGAGTCACACATTTTGAAAACACACTATGGCTGCTTAACGGGAAATGTGATTTGGGGTGATGCATAAATCAAGTGTTTCAAATTATCTCAGATACCGTTCCATACACCCAATATGTAGTAGACAAGACCTACTCCTTGCTCAGTGAACTGGATTCAACACCCCCTATTCACCGCACAAGAATATATCTGACTAGTAAGAATCTTAATACCTATGTATTGATATTTCACTGGAAGTGTGTCAAGTGGGGGTAAAGCAGCATAAACACAGCAGTGAAAAGCAGCTAAACCCCATTTTAAAAATAAATTACTTTTATAAACCCATGAAACAAAGAGAGTGAAAGACAGAGAAATTCTTACATAATTCGTTCAGGGGCTGTGATGCAACGTGGACTGACCATATCTAGACCCACAGCTAGATGAGACATAAGGGTGGACACTCTTGGGGCTGAGAGGTTTGGTGAGGTTGGGTGGGCAAACGCAGTCCCTTTAAAGTAATACTGCATCGTACCCATCCCATGGATCCCAAATCTCCAGGTTCAAGGGCATCTTCCTACATCGAAAACATGCGTGAGAAACCCAGAAGATGGTACACCGTCTCATCGGGAAAGGTTCCTGAAACGCACCTCACTTCTCATCTCCTTGTGCTCGTGTTCGCCATTCAAGCCTCTTTATTAGCAATCTCCCTCGTTGGAGAATCAGCACCTTTAACCTCCAGTTCTGTACAGACTGCAATTTATCCTGAGGTTGAACGGGAAGAGGGGCAACCAACGAGAGACTAGCTCTAGGTGTTGGGACAGGCACAGGTCACACTTTTTTCCCATCAGGAAGAAGATTTAACCACAGGCTCAGCCTGCTGCCCAGAAGCAGAATAGGGCCTGAGGCAATCCCGCGCTTTTGCGGCCAGCTCCCAAAAAAGCGAGTTGAAAAATGGAGCTCAGGGACACTGCAATTCACAAACCCGCAGAGTTATAAATGATAAAACTCATCTACAGATATATTGAGGGAAGGCAACGAAGAGGATTTGAAAGCAAGGCAGAATTGCAGGAAACAGGTTTCAGGAGGTAGATTCGAATCGCCTTTAAAGCACATGAAAAGCAGCAAAACGTCGACAGCGATGCCCTTGGCCAAAAAGGGCGTATGCGTTTTTTCCTGAATGTATTCAGGAAAAAACGCATACGCCCTTTTTGGCCAACCAAGCAACCTGGAAAGGCTAATCAGCGCTACAAAGAAGTCTCGCTTCCCATCGGTCAAAAGGGCCATGCTGCAAAAAGTGTCAAAACCAGAAATGCAGGACAGGCCATGGAGAAATGGCAGCCTTGCTACGCTGCTGGGCGGGATGTAAATTGCCAACAGCCACTCTGGAGAAGTGTGCGGTGTGTCCTGAAACATCGAAAAAACACAGCTTAGGGAGCATAGGGCACGTCCACTCATGGGCGTATAAATTGGGAAAACTAAAAATCAGCAAGACACAGGCACCCCAAAGTTTAGGGCTGCTCTGTTGACAAGAACCTCCACTTCATGACACCTTAAATATCCCAGGAAAGAGAAAAATGGATAAAGAAGTTGTGGTCCTTATGTACAATGGAATATCACTCAGACATGAAATCAATGTCATAAGGCTAGTAGAAGCAAGATGAGTGGATTTAGGTACGACGATTCTAAGTGAAATAAGTCACACAGAAAAAGACACTTATCATAAGCTATCATTTATAGAGGGAATGGAAAAAACCGCTACACTTGAACTGAATTACAAAAGAGAACAGAGTCACACGTTTAGAAAACACACTATGTCTGCTTAACGGGAAAGGTGAGGTGGGGTGATGCATAAAACAAGGGTTTCAAATTCGCTCAGATACCGTTCCATACACCCAATATGTAATAGACAAGACCTACTCCTTGCTCAGTGAACTGGACTCAACACCCCCTATTCACCGCACAAGAATATATCTGAGTAGTAAGAATCTTAAAACCTATGTATTGATATCTGTCTGGAAGTGAGTCAAGTGGGTGTAAAGCCGCATAAACACAGCCGTGAAAAGCAGCTAAACCCCATTATAAAAATAAATTACTTTTAAAAACCCGTAAAACCCGTAACAATAACCCTAACCCTAACCCTAAGCTACCCTTGACTGCTTCTGCCTCCAATAGATTTCCTAAGCACTAGTGTTTTAAGGAACAGGTTAAAAAGAGAATCCTAATGAGATTTCTTGATAATGGGTGTGTTCCTTATCTTCTCCTAGTGTCTAAACTCTTCTCCATGGCTGGACACCCAAATAATATACCTTGACGTGCTAAGGAGTATCTACAGAGTGGGATAGGTTTAATAACTACCCTAACCCTAACGCGTAACCTAACCCTAACCCCTACCATAACACTAACACGTACCCTAATCCTAACCCGTACCCTAAACCGAGCCCTAACCCTCAAACTAACCCTAACCCTAACCCTAACCCATACCCTACGCCGTACCCTAACCCGTACCCAAACCCATACCCTAACACTAACCCTAACCCTAACCCTAACCCTAACCCTAAGCTACCCTTGACTGCTTCTGCCTCCAATAGATTTCCTAAGCACTAGTGTTTTAAGGAACAGGTTAAAAAGAGAATCCTAATGTGATTTCTTTATAATGGGTGTGTTCCTTATCTTCTCCTAGTGTCTAAACTCTTCTCCATGGCTGGACCCCCAAACAATATTACTTGACGTGCTAAGGGGTATTTAGAGAGTGGGATAGGTTTAATAACTACCCTAACCCTAACGCGTACCCTAACCCTAACACGTACCGTAATCCTAACCCGTACCCTAAACCGAGCCCTAACCCTCAAACTAACCCTAACCCTAACCCTAACCCATACACTACGCCGTACCCGAACCCGTACCCGAACCCGTACCCTAAACCGTACCCTAAAGCTAACCCTAACCCTAACCCTAACCCTAACCCTAAGCTACCCTTGACTGCTTCTGCCTCCAATAGATTTCCTAAGCACTAGTGTTTTAAGGAAGAGGTTAAAAAGAGAATCCTAATGTGATTTCTTGATAATGGGTGTGTTCCTTATCTTCTCCTAGTGTCTAAACTCTTCTCCATGGCTGGACCCCCAAATAATATTCTTTGACGTGCTAAGGGGTATCTAGAGAGTGGGATAGGTTTAATAAATACACTAACCCTAACGCGTACCCTAACCCTAACCCCTACCCTAACCCTAACACGTACCCTAATCCTAACCCGTAACCTAAACCGAGCCCTAACCCTCAAACTAACCCTAACCCTAACCCTAACCCATACCCTACGCCGTACCCGAACCAGTACCCGAACCCGTACCCTAAGCCGTACCCTAACCCTAACCCTAATCCTAACCCTAACCCTAAGCTACCCTTGACTGCTTCTGCCTACAATAGATTTCCTAAGCACTAGTGTATTAAGGAACAGGTTAAAAAGAGAATCCTAATGTGATTTCAGGATAATGGGTGTGTTCCTTATCTTCTCCTATTGTCTAAACTCTTCTCCATGGCTGGACCCCCAAATAATATTCCTTGACGTGCTAAGGGGTATCTAGAGAGTGGGATAGGTTTAATAACTACCCTAACCCTAACGCGTACCCTAACCCTAACCCCTACCCTAACCCTAACACGAACCCTAATCCTAACCCGTACCCTAAACCGAGCCCTAACCTTCAAACTAACCCTAACCCTAACCCTAACCCATACCCTACGCCGTACACGAACCCGTACCCGAACCCGTACCCTAAGCCGTACCCTAACCCTAACCCTAACCCTAACCCTAACCCTAACCCTAAGCTACCCTTGACTGCTTCTGCCTCCAATAGATTTCCTAAGCACTAGTGTTTTAAGGAACAGGTTAAAAAGAGAATCCTAATGTGATTTCTTGATAATGGGTGTGTTCCTTATCTTCTCCTAGTGTCTAAATTCTTCTCCAAGGCTGGACCCCCAAATAATATTCCTTGACGTGATAAGGGGTATCTAGAGAGTGGGATAGGTTTAATAACTACCCTAACCCTAACGCGTACCCTAACCCTAACCTCTACCCTAACCCTAACACGTACACTAATCCTAACCCGTACCCTAAACCGAGCCATAACCCTCAAACTAACCCTAACCCTAACCCTAACCCATACCCTACGCTGTACCCGAACCCGGACACGAACCCGTACCCTAAGCCTTACCCTAACCCTAACCCTAACCCTAACCCTAACCCTAAGCTACCCTTGACTGCTTCTGCCTCCAATAGATTTCCTAAGCACTAGTGTATTAAGGAACAGGTTAAAAAGAGAATCCTAATGTGATTTCAGGATAATGGGTGTGTTCCTTATCTTCTCCTAGTGTCTAAACTCTTCTCCATGGCTGGACCCCCAAATAATATTCCTTGACGTGCTAAAGGGTATTTAGAGAGTGCGATAGGTTTAATAACTACCCTAACCCTAACGCATACCCTAAGCCTAACACGTACCCTAATCCTAACCCGTACCCTAAACCGAGCCCTAACCCTCAAACTAACCCTAACCCTAACCCTAACCCATACCCTACGCCGTACCCGAACCCGTACCCGAACCCGTACCCTAAGCCGTACCCTAAAGCTAACCCTAACCCTAACCCTAACCCTAACCCTAAGCTACCCTTGACTGCTTCTGCCTCCAATAGATTTCCTAAGCACTAGTGTTTTAAGGAACAGGTTAAAAAGAGAATCCTAATGTGATTTCTTGATAATGGGTGTGTTCCTTATCTTCTCCTAGTGTCTAAACTCTTCTCCATGGCTGGACCCCCAAATAATATTCCTTGACGTGCTAAGGGGTATCTAGAGAGTGGGATAGGTTTAATAACTACCCTAACCCTAACGCGTACCCTAACCCTAACCCCTACCCTAACACTAACACGAAACCTAATCCTAACCCATACCCTAAACCGAGCCCTAACCTTCAAACTAACCCTAACCCTAACCCAAACCCATACCCTACGCCGTACACGAACCCGTACCCGAACCCGTACCCTAAGCCGTGTCCTAACCCTAGCCCTAACCCTAACCCTAACCCTAAGCTACCCTTGACTGCTTCTGCCTCCAATAGATTTCCTAAGCACTAGTGTTTTAAGGAACAGGTTAAAAAGAGAATCCTAATGTGATTTCTTGATAATGGGTGTGTTCCTTATCTTCTCCTACTGTCTAAACTTTTCTCCATGGCTGGACACCCAAATAATATTCCTTGACGTGCTAAGGGGTATCTAGAGAGTGGGATAGGTTTAATAACTACCCTAAACCTAACGCGTACCCTAACCCTAACCCCTACCCTAACCCTAACACGTACCCTAATCCTAACCCGTACCCTAAACGGAGCCCTAACCCTCAAACTAACCGTAACCCTAACCCTAAACCATACCCTACGCCGTACCCGAACCCGTACCCGAACCCGTACCCTAAGCCATACCCTAACCCTAACCCTCACCGTAAACCTAACCCTAAGCTACCCTTGACTGCTTCTGCCTCCAATAGATTTCCTAAGCACTAGTGTATTAAGGAACAGGTTAAAAAGAGAATCCTAATGTTATTTCAGGATAATGGGTGTGTTCCTTATCTTCTCCTACTGTCTAAACTCTTCTCCATGGCTGGACCACCAAATAATATTCCTTGACGTGCTAAGGGGTATCTAGGGAGTGGGATAGGTTTAATAACTACCCTAAACCTAACGCGTACCCTAACCCTAACCCCTACCCTAACACTAACACGAACCCTAATCCTAACCTGTACCCTAAACCGAGCCCTAACCTTCAAACTAACCCTAACCCTAACCCTAACCCATACCCTACGCCGTACACGAACCCGTACCCGAACCCGTACCCTAAGCCGTACCCTAACCCTAACCCTAACCCTAACCCTAACCCTAAGCTACCCTTGACTGCTTCTGCCTCCAATAGATTTCCTAAGCACTAGTGTTTTAAGGAACAGGTTAAAAAGAGAATCGTAATGTGATTTCTTGATAATGGGTGTGATCCTTATCTTCTCCTAGTGTCTAAACTCTTCTCCATGGCTGGACACCCAAATAATATTCCTTGACGTGCTAAGGGGTATCTAGAGAGTGGGATAGGTTTAATAACTACCCTAACCCTAACGCGTACCCTAACCCTAACCCCTACCCTAACCCTAACACGTACCCTAATCCTAACCCGTACCCTAAACCGAGCCCTAACCCTCAAACTAACCCTAACCCTAACCCTAACCCATATCGTACGCCATACCCAAACCCGTACCCGAACCCGTACCCGAACCCGTACCCTAAGCCGTACCCTAACCCAAACCCTAACCCTAAGCTACCCTTGACTGCTTCTGCCTCCAGTAGATTTCCTAAGCACTAGTGTACTAAGGAACAGGTTAAAAAGAGAATCATAATGTGATTTCTTGATAATGGGTGTATTCCTTATCTTCTCCTAGTGTCTAAACTCTTCTCCATGGCTGGACACCCAAATTATATTCCTTGACGTGCTAAGGGGTATCTAGAGAGTGGGATAGGTTTAATAACTACCCTAACCCTAACGCGTACCCTAACCCTAACACGTACCCTAATCCTAACCCGTACCCTAAACCGAGCCCTAACCCTCAAACTAACCCTAACCCTAACCCTAACCCATACCCTACGCCGTACCCGAACCCGTACCGAAACCGTACCCTATGCCGTACCCTAAAGCTAACCCTAACCCTAACCCTAACCCTAACCCTAAGCTACCCTTGACTGCTTCTGCCTCCAATAGATTTCCTAAGCACTAGTGTTTTAAGGAACAGGTTAAAAAGAGAATCCTAATGTGATTTCTTGATAATGGGTGTGTTCCTTATCTTCTCCTAGTGTCTAAACTCTTCTCCATGGCTGGACCCCCAAATAATATTCCTTGACGTGCTAAGGGTTATCTAGAGAGTGGGATAGGTTTAATAACTAACCTAACCCTAACGCGTACCCTAACCCTAACCCCTACCCTAACCCTAAGACGTACCCTAATCCTAACCCGTAACCTAAACCGAGCCCTAACCCTCAAACTAACCCTAACCCTAACCCTAACCCATACACTACGCCATACCCGAACCCGTACCCGAACCCGTACACTAAGCCGTACCCTAACCCTAACCCTAACCCTAAACCTAACCCTAACCCTAAGCTACCCTTGACTGCTTCTGCCTCCAATAGATTTCCTAAGCACTAGTGTTTTAAGGAACAGGTTAAAAAGAGAATCCTAATGTGATTTCTTGATAATGGGTGTGTTCCTTATCTTCTCCTAGTGTCTAAACTCTTCTCCATGGCTGGACACCCAAATAATATTCCTTGACGTGCTAAGGGGTATCTAGAGAGTGGGATAGGTTTAATAACTACCCTAACCCTAACGCGTACCCTAACCCTAACCCCTACCCTAACCCTAACACGTACCCTAATCCTAAACCGTACCCTAAACCGAGCCCTAACCCTCAAACTAACCCTAACCCTAACCCTAACCCATATTCTACGCCATACCCAAACCCGTACCCGAACCCGTACCCGAACCCGTACCCTAAGCCGTACGCTAACCCAAACCCTAACCCTAAGCTACCCTTGACTGCTTCTGCCTCCAATAGATTTCCTAAGCACTAGTGTATTAAGGAACAGGTTAAAAAGAGAATCCTAATGTGATTTCTTGATAATGGGTGTGTTCCTTATCTTCTCCTAGTGTCTAAACGCTTCTCCATGGCTGGACCCCCAAATAATATACCTTGACGTGCTAAGGGGTATCTAGAGAGTGGGATATGTTTAATAACTACCCTAACCCTAACGCGTACCCTAACCCTAACCCCTACCCTAACCCTAACACGTACCCTAATCCTAACCCGTAACCTAAACCGAGCCCTAACCCTCAAACTAACCCTAACCCTAAACCTAAACCATACCCTACGCCGTACCCGAACCCGTACCCGAACCCGTAACCGAACCCGTACCCTAAGCCTTACCCTAACCCTAACCCTAACCCTAAGCTACCCTTGACTGCTTCTGCCTCCAATAGATTTCCTAAGCACTAGTGTTTTAAGGAACAGGTTAAAAAGAGAATCCTAATGTGATTTCTTGATAATGGGTGTGTTCCTTATCTTCTCCTAGTGTCTAAACTCTTCTCCATGGCTGGACCCCCAAATAATATTCCTTGACGTGCTAAGGGGTATCTAGAGAGTGGGATAGGTTTAATAACTACCCTAACCCTAACGCGTACCCTAACCCTAACCCCTACCCTAACCCTAACACGTACCCTAATCCTAACCCGTACCCTAAACCGAGCCCTAACCCTCAAACTAACCCTAACCCTAACCCTAACCCATATCCTACGCCATACCCAAACCCGTACCCGAACCCGTACCCGAACCCATACCCTAAGCCGTACGCTAACCCAAACCCTAACCCTAAGCTACCCTTGACTGCTTCTGCCTCCAATAGATTTCCTAAGCACTAGTGTTTTAAGTAACAGGTTAAAAAGAGAATCCTAATGTGATTTCTTGATAATGGGTGTGTTCCTTATCTTCTCCTAGTGTCTAAACTCTTCTCCATGGCTGGACCCCCAAATAATATACCTTGACGTGCTAAGGGGTATCTAGAGAGTGGGATATGTTTAATAACTACCCTAACCCTAACGCGTACCCTAACCCTAACCCCTACCCTAAACCTAACACGTACCCTAATCCTAACCCGTAACCTAAACCGAGCCCTAACCCTCAAACTAACCCTAACCCTAAACCTAACCCATACCCTACGCCGTACCCGAACCCGTACCCGAACCCGTAACCGAACCCGTACCCTAAGCCGTACCCTAACCCTAACCCTAAGCCTAAGCTACCCTTGACTGCTTCTGCCTCCAATAGATTTCCTAAGCACTAGTGTTTTAAGGAACAGGTTAAAAAGAGAATCCTAATGTGATTTCTTGATAATGGGTGTGTTCCTTATCTTCTCCTAGTGTCTAAACTCTTCTCCATGGCTGGACCCCCAAATAATATTCCTTGACGTGCTAAGGGGTATCTAGAGAGTGGGATAGGTTTAATAACTACCCTAACCCTAACGCGTACCCTAACCCTAACCCCTACCCTAACCCTAACACGAACCCTAATCCTAACCCATACCCTAAACCGAGCCCTAACCTTCAAACTAACCCTAACCCTAACCCAAACCCATACCCTACGCCGTACACGAACCCGTACCCGAACCCGTACCCTAAGCCATACCCTAAACCTAACCCTCACCGTAACCCTAACCCTAAGCTACCCTTGACTGCTTCTGCCTCCAATAGATTTCCTAAGCACTAGTGTATTAAGGAACAGGTTAAAAAGAGAATCCTAATGTGATTTCAGGATAATGGGTGTGTTCCTTATCTTCTCCTACTGTCTAAACTCTTCTCCATGGCTGGACCCCCAAATAATATTTCTTGACGTGCTAAGGTGTATCTAGGGAGTGGGATAGGTTTAATAACTACCCTAAACCTAACGCGTACCCTAACCCTAACCCCTACCCTAACACTAACACGAACCCTAATCCTAACCTGTACCCTAAACCGAGCCCTAACCTTCAAACTAACCCTAACCCTAACCCTAACCCATACCCTACGCAGTACACGAACCCGTACCCGAACCCGTACCCTAAGCCGTACCCTAACCCTAACCCTAACCCTAACCCTAACCCTAAGCTACCCTTGACTGCTTCTGCCTCCAATAGATTTCCTAAGCACTAGTGTTTTAAGGAACAGGTTAAAAAGAGAATCGTAATGTGATTTCTTGATAATGGGTGTGATCCTTATCTTCTCCTAGTGTCTAAACTCTTCTCCATGTCTGGACACCCAAATAATATTCCTTGACGTGCTAAGGGGTATCTAGAGAGTGGGATAGGTTTAATAACTACCCTAACCCTAACGCGTACCCTAACCCTAACCCCTACCCTAACCCTAACACGTACCCTAATCCTAACCCGTACCCTAAACCGAGCCCTAACCCTCAAACTAACACTAACCCTAACCCTAACCCATATCGTACGCCATACCCAAACCCGTACCCGAACCCGTACCCGAACCCGTACCCTAAGCCGTACCCTAACCCAAACCCTAACCCTAAGCTACCCTTGACTGCTTCTGCCTCCAATAGATTTCCTAAGCACTAGTGTACTAAGGAACAGGTTAAAAAGAGAATCCTAATGTGATTTCTTGATAATGGGTGTATTCCTTATCTTCTCCTAGTGTCTAAACTCTTCTCCATGGCTGGACACCCAAATAATATTCCTTGACGTGCTAAGGGGTATCTAGAGAGTGGGATAGGTTTAATAACTACCCTAACCCTAACGCGTACCCTAACCCTAACACGTACCCTAATCCTAACCCGTACCCTAAACCGAGCCCTAACCCTCAAACTAACCCTAACCCTAACCCTAACCCATACCCTACGCCGTACCCGAACCCGTACCTAACCCGTACCCTAAGCCATACCCTAAAGGTAACCCTAACCCTAACCCTAACCCTAACCCTAAGCTACCCTTGACTGCTTCTGCCTCCAATAGATTTCCTAAGCACTAGTGTTTTAAGGAACAGGTTAAAAAGAGAATCCTAATGTGATTTCTTGATAATGGGTGTGTTCCTTATCTTCTCCTAGTGTCTAAACTCTTCTCCATGGCTGGACCCCCAAATAATATTCCTTGACGTGCTAAGGGTTATCTAGAGAGTGGGATAGGTTTAATAACTACCCTAACCCTAACGCGTACCCTAACCCTAACCCCTACCCTAACCCTAAGACGTACCCTAATCCTAACCCGTAACCTAAACCGAGCCCTAACCCTCAAACTAACCCTAACCCTAACCCTAACCCATACACTACCCCATACCCGAACCCGTACCCGAACCCGTACACTAAGCCGTACCCTAACCCTAACCCTAACCCTAAGCTACCCTTGACTGCTTCTGCCTCCAATAGATTTCCTAAGCACTAGTGTTTTAAGGAACAGGTTAAAAAGAGAATCCTAATGTGATTTCTTGATAATGGGTGTGTTCCTTATCTTCTCCTAGTGTCTAAACTCTTCTCCATGGCTGGACACCCAAATAATATTCCTTGACGTGCTAAGGGGTATCTAGAGAGTGGGATAGGTTTAATAACTACCCTAACCCTAATGCGTACCCTAGCCCTAACCCCTACCCTAACCCTAACACGTACCCTAATCCTAACCCGTACCCTAAACCGAGCCCTAACCCTCAAACTAACCCTAACCCTAACCCTAACCCATATCCTACGCCATACCCAAACCCGTACCCGAACCCGTACCCGAACCCGTACCCTAAGCCGTACGCTAACCCAAACCCTAACCCTAAGCTACCCTTGACTGCTTCTGCCTCCAATAGATTTCCTAAGCACTAGTGTTTTAAGGAACAGGTTAAAAAGAGAATCCTAATGTGATTTCTTGATAATGGGTGTGTTCCTTATCTTCTCCTAGTGTCTAAACTCTTCTCCATGGCTGGACCCCCAATTAATATTCCTTGACGTGCTAAGGGGTATCTAGAGAGTGGGATAGGTTTAATAACTACCCTAACCCTAACGCGTACCCTAACCCTAACCCCTACCCTAACCCTAACACGTACCCTAATCCTAACCCGTACCCTAAACCGAGCCCTAACCCTCAAACTAACCCTAACCCTAACCCTAACCCATACCCTACGCCGTACCCGAACCCGTACCCGAACCCGTACCCTAAGCCATACCCTAACCCTAACCCTAACCGTAACCCTAACCCTAAGCTACCCTTGACTGCTTCTGCCTCCAATAGATTTCCTAAGCACTAGTGTATTAAGGAACAGGTTAAAAAGAGAATCCTAATGTGATTTCAGGATAATGGGTGTGTTCCTTATCTTCTCCTAGTGTCTAAACTCTTCTCCATGGCTGGACCCCCAAATAATATTCCTTGACGTGCTAAGGGGTATTTAGAGAGTGGGATAGGTTTAATAACTACCCTAACTCTAACGCGTACCCTAACCCTAACCCCTACCCTAACCCTAACACGAACCCTAATCCTAACCCATACCCTAAACCGAGCCCTAACCTTCAAACTAACCCTAACCCTAACCCAAACCCATACCCTACGCCGTACACGAACCCGTACCCGAACCCGTACCCTAAGCCGTGTCCTAACCCTAGCCCTAACCCTAACCCTAACCCTAAGCTACCCTTGACTGCTTCTGCCTCCAATAGATTTCCTAAGCACTAGTGTTTTAAGGAACAGGTTAAAAAGAGAATCCTAATGTGATTTCTTGATAATGGGTGTGTTCCTTATCTTCTCCTAGTGTCTAAACTTTTCTCCATGGCTGGACACCCAAATAATATTCCTTGACGTGCTAAGGGGTATCTAGAGAGTGGGATAGGTTTAATAACTACCCTAACCCTAACGCGTACCCTAACCCTAACCCCTACCCTAACCCTAACACGTAACCTAATCCTAACCCGTACCCTAAACGGAGCCCTAACCCTCAAACTAACCGTAACCCTAACCCTAACCCATACCCTACGCCGTACCCGAACCCGTACCCGAACCCGTACCCTAAGCCATACCCTAACCCTAACCCTCACCGTAACCCTAACCCTAAGCTACCCTTGACTGCTTCTGCCTCCAATAGATTTCCTAAGCACTAGTGTATTAAGGAACAGGTTAAAAAGAGAATCCTAATGTGATTTCAGGATAATGGGTGTGTTCCTTATCTTCTCCTACTGTCTAAACTCTTCTCCATGGCTGGACCCCCAAATAATATTCCTTGACGTGCTAAGGTGTATCTAGGGAGTGGGATAGGTTTAATAACTACCCTAAACCTAACGCGTACCCTAACCCTAACCCCTACCCTAACACTAACACGAACCCTAATCCTAACCTGTACCCTAAACCGAGCCCTAACCTTCAAACTAACCCTAACCCTAACCCTAACCCATACCCTACGCCGTACACGAACCCGTACCCGAACCCGTACCCTAAGCCGTACCCTAACCCTAAAACTAACCCTAACCCTAACCCTAAGCTACCCTTGACTGCTTCTGCCTCCAATAGATTTCCTAAGCACTAGTGTTTTAAGGAACAGGTTAAAAAGAGAATCGTAATGTGATTTCTTGATAATGGGTGTGATCCTTATCTTCTCCTAGTGTCTAAACTCTTCTCCATGGCTGGACACCCAAATAATATTCCTTGACGTGCTAAGGGTTATCTAGAGAGTGGGATAGGTTTAATAACTACCCTAACCCTAACGCGTACCCTAACCCTAACCCCTACCCTAACCCTAACACCTACCCTAATCCTAACCCGTACCCTAAACCGAGCCCTAACCCTCAAACTAACCCTAACCCTAACCCTAACCCATATTGTACGCCATACCCAAACCCGTCCCCGAACCCGTACCCGAACCCGTAACCTAAGCCGTACACTAACCCAAACCCTAACCCTAAGCTACCCTTGACTGCTTCTGCCTCCAATAGATTTCCTAAGCACTAGTGTACTAAGGAACAGGTTAAAAAGAGAATCCTAATGTGATTTCTTGATAATGGGTGTATTCCTTATCTTCTCCTAGTGTCTAAACTCTTCTCCATGGCTGGACACCCAAATAATATTCCTTGACGTGCTAAGGGGTATCTAGAGAGTGGGATAGGTTTAATAACTACCCTAACCCTAACGCGTACCCTAACCCTAACACGTACCCTAATCCTAACCCGTACCCTAAACCGAGCCCTAACCCTCAAACTAACCCTAACCCTAACCCTAACCCATACCCTACGCCGTACCCGAACCCGTACCGAACCCGTACCCTAAGCCGTACCCTAAAGCTAACCCTAACCCTAACCCTAACCCTAACCCTAAGCTACCCTTGACTGCTTCTGCCTCCAATAGATTTCCTAAGCACTAGTGTTTTAAGGAACAGGTTAAAAAGAGAATCCTAATGTGATTTCTTGATAATGGGTGTGTTCCTTATCTTCTCCTAGTGTCTAAACTCTTCTCCATGGCTGGACCCCCAAATAATATTCCTTGACGTGCTAAGGGTTATCTAGAGAGTGGGATAGGTTTAATAACTACCCTAACCCTAACGCGTACCCTAACCCTAACCCCTACCCTAACCCTAAGACGTACCCTAATCCTAACCCGTAACCTAAACCGAGCCCTAACCCTCAAACTAACCCTAACCCTAACCCTAACCCATACACTACGCCATACCCGAACCCGTACCCGAACCCGTACACTAAGCCGTACCCTAACCCTAACCATAACCCTAAACCTAAACCTAACCCTAAGCTACCCTTGACTGCTTCTGCCTCCAATAGATTTCCTAAGCACTAGTGTTTTAAGGAACAGGTTAAAAAGAGAATCCTAATGTGATTTCTTGATAATGGGTGTGTTCCTTATCTTCTCCTAGTGTCTAAACTCTTCTCCATGGCTGGACCCCCAAATAATATTCCTTGACGTGCTAAGGGTTATCTAGAGAGTGGGATAGGTTTAATAACTAACCTAACCCTAACGCGTACCCTAACCCTAACCCCTACCCTAACCCTAAGACGTACCCTAATCCTAACCCGTAACCTAAACCGAGCCCTAACCCTCAAACTAACCCTAACCCTAACCCTAACCCATACACTACGCCATACCCGAACCCGTACCCGAACCCGTACACTAAGCCGTACCCTAACCCTAACCCTAACCCTAAACCTAACCCTAACCCTAAGCTACCCTTGACTGCTTCTGCCTCCAATAGATTTCCTAAGCACTAGTGTTTTAAGGAACAGGTTAAAAAGAGAATCCTAATGTGATTTCTTGATAATGGGTGTGTTCCTTATCTTCTCCTAGTGTCTAAACTCTTCTCCATGGCTGGACACCCAAATAATATTCCTTGACGTGCTAAGGGGTATCTAGAGAGTGGGATAGGTTTAATAACTACCCTAACCCTAACGCGTACCCTAACCCTAACCCCTACCCTAACCCTAACACGTACCCTAATCCTAAACCGTACCCTAAACCGAGCCCTAACCCTCAAACTAACCCTAACCCTAACCCTAACCCATATTCTACGCCATACCCAAACCCGTACCCGAACCCGTACCCGAACCCGTACCCTAAGCCGTACGCTAACCCAAACCCTAACCCTAAGCTACCCTTGACTGCTTCTGCCTCCAATAGATTTCCTAAGCACTAGTGTATTAAGGAACAGGTTAAAAAGAGAATCCTAATGTGATTTCTTGATAATGGGTGTGTTCCTTATCTTCTCCTAGTGTCTAAACGCTTCTCCATGGCTGGACCCCCAAATAATATACCTTGACGTGCTAAGGGGTATCTAGAGAGTGGGATATGTTTAATAACTACCCTAACCCTAACGCGTACCCTAACCCTAACCCCTACCCTAACCCTAACACGTACCCTAATCCTAACCCGTAACCTAAACCGAGCCCTAACCCTCAAACTAACCCTAACCCTAAACCTAACCCATACCCTACGCCGTACCCGAACCCGTACCCGAACCCGTAACCGAACCCGTACCCTAAGCCTTACCCTAACCCTAACCCTAACCCTAAGCTACCCTTGACTGCTTCTGCCTCCAATAGATTTCCTAAGCACTAGTGTTTTAAGGAACAGGTTAAAAAGAGAATCCTAATGTGATTTCTTGATAATGGGTGTGTTCCTTATCTTCTCCTAGTGTCTAAACTCTTCTCCATGGCTGGACCCCCAAATAATATTCCTTGACGTGCTAAGGGGTATCTAGAGAGTGGGATAGGTTTAATAACTACCCTAACCCTAACGCGTACCCTAACCCTAACCCCTACCCTAACCCTAACACGTACCCTAATCCTAACCCGTACCCTAAACCGAGCCCTAACCCTCAAACTAACCCTAACCCTAACCCTAACCCATATCCTACGCCATACCCAAACCCGTACCCGAACCCGTACCCGAACCCATACCCTAAGCCGTACGCTAACCCAAACCCTAACCCTAAGCTACCCTTGACTGCTTCTGCCTCCAATAGATTTCCTAAGCACTAGTGTTTTAAGTAACAGGTTAAAAAGAGAATCCTAATGTGATTTCTTGATAATGGGTGTGTTCCTTATCTTCTCCTAGTGTCTAAACTCTTCTCCATGGCTGGACCCCCAAATAATATACCTTGACGTGCTAAGGGGTATCTAGAGAGTGGGATATGTTTAATAACTACCCTAACCCTAACGCGTACCCTAACCCTAACCCCTACCCTAAACCTAACACGTACCCTAATCCTAACCCGTAACCTAAACCGAGCCCTAACCCTCAAACTAACCCTAACCCTAAACCTAACCCATACCCTACGCCGTACCCGAACCCGTACCCGAACCCGTAACCGAACCCGTACCCTAAGCCGTACCCTAACCCTAACCCTAAGCCTAAGCTACCCTTGACTGCTTCTGCCTCCAATAGATTTCCTAAGCACTAGTGTTTTAAGGAACAGGTTAAAAAGAGAATCCTAATGTGATTTCTTGATAATGGGTGTGTTCCTTATCTTCTCCTAGTGTCTAAACTCTTCTCCATGGCTGGACCCCCAAATAATATTCCTTGACGTGCTAAGGGGTATCTAGAGAGTGGGATAGGTTTAATAACTACCCTAACCCTAACGCGTACCCTAACCCTAACCCCTACCCTAACCCTAACACGAACCCTAATCCTAACCCATACCCTAAACCGAGCCCTAACCTTCAAACTAACCCTAACCCTAACCCAAACCCATACCCTACGCCGTACACGAACCCGTACCCGAACCCGTACCCTAAGCCATACCCTAAACCTAACCCTCACCGTAACCCTAACCCTAAGCTACCCTTGACTGCTTCTGCCTCCAATAGATTTCCTAAGCACTAGTGTATTAAGGAACAGGTTAAAAAGAGAATCCTAATGTGATTTCAGGATAATGGGTGTGTTCCTTATCTTCTCCTACTGTCTAAACTCTTCTCCATGGCTGGACCCCCAAATAATATTTCTTGACGTGCTAAGGTGTATCTAGGGAGTGGGATAGGTTTAATAACTACCCTAAACCTAACGCGTACCCTAACCCTAACCCCTACCCTAACCCTAACACGTACCCTAATCCTAACCCGTACCCTAAACCGAGCCCTAACCCTCAAACTAACACTAACCCTAACCCTAACCCATATCGTACGCCATACCCAAACCCGTACCCGAACCCGTACCCGAACCCGTACCCTAAGCCGTACCCTAACCCAAACCCTAACCCTAAGCTACCCTTGACTGCTTCTGCCTCCAATAGATTTCCTAAGCACTAGTGTACTAAGGAACAGGTTAAAAAGAGAATCCTAATGTGATTTCTTGATAATGGGTGTATTCCTTATCTTCTCCTAGTGTCTAAACTCTTCTCCATGGCTGGACACCCAAATAATATTCCTTGACGTGCTAAGGGGTATCTAGAGAGTGGGATAGGTTTAATAACTACCCTAACCCTAACGCGTACCCTAACCCTAACACGTACCCTAATCCTAACCCGTACCCTAAACCGAGCCCTAACCCTCAAACTAACCCTAACCCTAACCCTAACCCATACCCTACGCCGTACCCGAACCCGTACCTAACCCGTACCCTAAGCCATACCCTAAAGGTAACCCTAACCCTAACCCTAACCCTAACCCTAAGCTACCCTTGACTGCTTCTGCCTCCAATAGATTTCCTAAGCACTAGTGTTTTAAGGAACAGGTTAAAAAGAGAATCCTAATGTGATTTCTTGATAATGGGTGTGTTCCTTATCTTCTCCTAGTGTCTAAACTCTTCTCCATGGCTGGACCCCCAAATAATATTCCTTGACGTGCTAAGGGTTATCTAGAGAGTGGGATAGGTTTAATAACTACCCTAACCCTAACGCGTACCCTAACCCTAACCCCTACCCTAACCCTAAGACGTACCCTAATCCTAACCCGTAACCTAAACCGAGCCCTAACCCTCAAACTAACCCTAACCCTAACCCTAACCCATACACTACCCCATACCCGAACCCGTACCCGAACCCGTACACTAAGCCGTACCCTAACCCTAACCCTAACCCTAAGCTACCCTTGACTGCTTCTGCCTCCAATAGATTTCCTAAGCACTAGTGTTTTAAGGAACAGGTTAAAAAGAGAATCCTAATGTGATTTCTTGATAATGGGTGTGTTCCTTATCTTCTCCTAGTGTCTAAACTCTTCTCCATGGCTGGACACCCAAATAATATTCCTTGACGTGCTAAGGGGTATCTAGAGAGTGGGATAGGTTTAATAACTACCCTAACCCTAATGCGTACCCTAGCCCTAACCCCTACCCTAACCCTAACACGTACCCTAATCCTAACCCGTACCCTAAACCGAGCCCTAACCCTCAAACTAACCCTAACCCTAACCCTAACCCATATCCTACGCCATACCCAAACCCGTACCCGAACCCGTACCCGAACCCGTACCCTAAGCCGTACGCTAACCCAAACCCTAACCCTAAGCTACCCTTGACTGCTTCTGCCTCCAATAGATTTCCTAAGCACTAGTGTTTTAAGGAACAGGTTAAAAAGAGAATCCTAATGTGATTTCTTGATAATGGGTGTGTTCCTTATCTTCTCCTAGTGTCTAAACTCTTCTCCATGGCTGGACCCCCAATTAATATTCCTTAACGTGCTAAGGGGTATCTAGAGAGTGGGATAGGTTTAATAACTACCCTAACCCTAACGCGTACCCTAACCCTAACCCCTACCCTAACCCTAACACGTACCCTAATCCTAACCCGTACCCTAAACCGAGCCCTAACCCTCAAACTAACCCTAACCCTAACCCTAACCCATACCCTACGCCGTACCCGAACCCGTACCCGAACCCGTACCCTAAGCCATACCCTAACCCTAACCCTAACCGTAACCCTAACCCTAAGCTACCCTTGACTGCTTCTGCCTCCAATAGATTTCCTAAGCACTAGTGTATTAAGGAACAGGTTAAAAAGAGAATCCTAATGTGATTTCAGGATAATGGGTGTGTTCCTTATCTTCTCCTAGTGTCTAAACTCTTCTCCATGGCTGGACCCCCAAATAATATTCCTTGACGTGCTAAGGGGTATTTAGAGAGTGGGATAGGTTTAATAACTACCCTAACTCTAACGCGTACCCTAACCCTAACCCCTACCCTAACCCTAACACGAACCCTAATCCTAACCCATACCCTAAACCGAGCCCTAACCTTCAAACTAACCCTAACCCTAACCCAAACCCATACCCTACGCCGTACACGAACCCGTACCCGAACCCGTACCCTAAGCCGTGTCCTAACCCTAGCCCTAACCCTAACCCTAACCCTAAGCTACCCTTGACTGCTTCTGCCTCCAATAGATTTCCTAAGCACTAGTGTTTTAAGGAACAGGTTAAAAAGAGAATCCTAATGTGATTTCTTGATAATGGGTGTGTTCCTTATCTTCTCCTAGTGTCTAAACTTTTCTCCATGGCTGGACACCCAAATAATATTCCTTGACGTGCTAAGGGGTATCTAGAGAGTGGGATAGGTTTAATAACTACCCTAACCCTAACGCGTACCCTAACCCTAACCCCTACCCTAACCCTAACACGTAACCTAATCCTAACCCGTACCCTAAACGGAGCCCTAACCCTCAAACTAACCGTAACCCTAACCCTAACCCATACCCTACGCCGTACCCGAACCCGTACCCGAACCCGTACCCTAAGCCATACCCTAACCCTAACCCTCACCGTAACCCTAACCCTAAGCTACCCTTGACTGCTTCTGCCTCCAATAGATTTCCTAAGCACTAGTGTATTAAGGAACAGGTTAAAAAGAGAATCCTAATGTGATTTCAGGATAATGGGTGTGTTCCTTATCTTCTCCTACTGTCTAAACTCTTCTCCATGGCTGGACCCCCAAATAATATTCCTTGACGTGCTAAGGTGTATCTAGGGAGTGGGATAGGTTTAATAACTACCCTAAACCTAACGCGTACCCTAACCCTAACCCCTACCCTAACACTAACACGAACCCTAATCCTAACCTGTACCCTAAACCGAGCCCTAACCTTCAAACTAACCCTAACCCTAACCCTAACCCATACCCTACGCCGTACACGAACCCGTACCCGAACCCGTACCCTAAGCCGTACCCTAACCCTAACACTAACCCTAACCCTAACCCTAAGCTACCCTTGACTGCTTCTGCCTCCAATAGATTTCCTAAGCACTAGTGTTTTAAGGAACAGGTTAAAAAGAGAATCGTAATGTGATTTCTTGATAATGGGTGTGATCCTTATCTTCTCCTAGTGTCTAAACTCTTCTCCATGGCTGGACACCCAAATAATATTCCTTGACGTGCTAAGGGTTATCTAGAGAGTGGGATAGGTTTAATAACTACCCTAACCCTAACGCGTACCCTAACCCTAACCCCTACCCTAACCCTAACACGTACCCTAATCCTAACCCGTACCCTAAACCGAGCCCTAACCCTCAAACTAACCCTAACCCTAACCCTAACCCATATCGTACGCCATACCCAAACCCGTACCCGAACCCGTACCCGAACCCGTAACCTAAGCCGTACACTAACCCAAACCCTAACCCTAAGCTACCCTTGACTGCTTCTGCCTCCAATAGATTTCCTAAGCACTAGTGTACTAAGGAACAGGTTAAAAAGAGAATCCTAATGTGATTTCTTGATAATGGGTGTATTCCTTATCTTCTCCTAGTGTCTAAACTCTTCTCCATGGCTGGACACCCAAATAATATTCCTTGACGTGCTAAGGGGTATCTAGAGAGTGGGATAGGTTTAATAACTACCCTAACCCTAACGCGTACCCTAACCCTAACACGTACCCTAATCCTAACCCGTACCCTAAACCGAGCCCTAACCCTCAAACTAACCCTAACCCTAACCCTAACCCATACCCTACGCCGTACCCGAACCCGTACCGAACCCGTACCCTAAGCCGTACCCTAAAGCTAACCCTAACCCTAACCCTAACCCTAACCCTAAGCTACCCTTGACTGCTTCTGCCTCCAATAGATTTCCTAAGCACTAGTGTTTTAAGGAACAGGTTAAAAAGAGAATCCTAATGTGATTTCTTGATAATGGGTGTGTTCCTTATCTTCTCCTAGTGTCTAAACTCTTCTCCATGGCTGGACCCCCAAATAATATTCCTTGACGTGCTAAGGGTTATCTAGAGAGTGGGATAGGTTTAATAACTACCCTAACCCTAACGCGTACCCTAACCCTAACCCCTACCCTAACCCTAAGACGTACCCTAATCCTAACCCGTAACCTAAACCGAGCCCTAACCCTCAAACTAACCCTAACCCTAACCCTAACCCATACACTACGCCATACCCGAACCCGTACCCGAACCCGTACACTAAGCCGTACCCTAACCCTAACCATAACCCTAAACCTAAACCTAACCCTAAGCTACCCTTGACTGCTTCTGCCTCCAATAGATTTCCTAAGCACTAGTGTTTTAAGGAACAGGTTAAAAAGAGAATCCTAATGTGATTTCTTGATAATGGGTGTGTTCCTTATCTTCTCCTAGTGTCTAAACTCTTCTCCATGGCTGGACACCCAAATAATATTCCTTGACGTGCTAAGGGGTATCTAGAGAGTGGGATAGGTTTAATAACTACCCTAACCCTAATGCGTACCCTAAACCTAACCCCTACCCTAACACTAACACGTACCCTAATCCTAACCGGTACCCTAAACCGAGCCCTAACCCTCAAACTAACCCTAACCCTAACCCTAACCCATATCCTACGCCATACCCAAACCCGTACCCGAACCCGTACCCGAACCCGTACCCTAAGCCGTACGCTAACCCAAACCCTAACCCTAAGCTACCCTTGACTGCTTCTGCCTCCAATAGATTTCCTAAGCAATAGTGTTTTAAGGAACAGGTTAAAAAGAGAATCCTAATGTGATTTCTTGATAATGGGTGTGTTCCTTATCTTCTCCTAGTGTCTAAACTCTTCTCCATGGCTGGACCCCCAAATAATATACCTTGACGTGCTAAGGGGTATCTAGAGAGTGGGATATGTTTAATAACTACCCTAACCCTAACGCGTACCCTAACCCTAACCCCTACCCTAACCCTAACACGTACCCTAATCCTAACCCGTAACCTAAACCGAGCCCTAACCCTCAAACTAACCCTAACCCTAAACCTAACCCATACCCTACGCCGTACCCGAACCCGTACCCGAACCCGTAACCGAACCCGTACCCTAAGCCGTACCCTAACCCTAACCCTAACACTAAGCTACCCTTGACTGCTTCTGCCTCCAATAGATTTCCTAAGCACTAGTGTTTTAAGGAACAGGTTAAAAAGAGAATCCTAATGTGATTTCTTGATAATGGGTGTGTTCCTTATCTTCTCCTAGTGTCTAAACTCTTCTCCATGGCTGGACCCCAATTAATATTCCTTGACGTGCTAAAGGGTATCTAGAGAGTGGGATAGGTTTAATAACTACCCTAACCCTAACGCGTACCCTAACCCTAACCCCTACCCTAACCCTAACACGTACCCTAATCCTAACCCGTACCCTAAACCGAGCCCTAACCCTCAAACTAACCCTAACCCTAACCCTAACCCATACCCTACGCCGTACCCGAACCCGTATCCGAACCCGTACCCTAAGCCATACCCTAACCCTAACCCTAACCCTAACCCTAACCCTAAGCTACCCTTGACTGCTTCTGCCTCCAATAGATTTCCTAAGCACTAGTGTTTTAAGGAACAGGTTAAAAAGAGAATCCTAATGTGATTTCTTGATAATGGGTGTGTTCCTTATCTTCTCCTAGTGTCTAAATTCTTCTCCATGGCTGGACCCCCAATTAATATTCCTTGACGTGCTAAGGGGTATCTAGAGAGTGGGATAGGTTTAATAACTACCCTAACCCTAACGCGTACCCTAACCCTAACCCCTACCCTAACCCTAACACGTACCCTAATCCTAACCCGTACCCTAAACCGAGCCCTAACCCTCAAACTAACCCTAACCCTAACCCTATCCCATACCCTACGCCGTACCCGAACCCGTACCCGAACCCGTACCCTAAGCCATACCCTAACCCTAACCCTAACCGTAACCCTAACCCTAAGCTACCCTTGACTGCTTCTGCCTCCAATAGATTTCCTAAGCACTAGTGTATTAAGGAACAGGTTAAAAAGAGAATCCTAATGTGATTTCAGGATAATGGGTGTGTTCCTTATCTTCTCCTAGTGTCTAAACTCTTCTCCATGGCTGGACCCCCAAATAATATTCCTTGACGTGCTAAGGGGTATCTAGAGAGTGGGATAGGTTTAATAACTACCCTAACCCTAATGCGTACCCTAACCCTAACCCCTACCCTAACCCTAACACGAACCCTAATCCTAACCCATACCCTAAACCGAGCCCTAAGCTTCAAACTAACCCTAACCCTAAACCTAACCCATACCCTACGCCGTACACGAACCCGTACCCGAACCCGTACCCTAAGCCGTGTCCTAACCCTAGCCCTAACCCTAACCCTAACCCTAAGCTACCCTTGACTGCTTCTGCCTCCAATAGATTTCCTAAGCAGTAGTGTTTTAAGGAACAGGTTAAAAAGAGAATCCTAATGTGATTTCTTGATAATGGGTGTGTTCCTTATCTTCTCCTAGTGTCTAAACTCTTCTCCATGGCTGGACCCCCAAATAATATTCCTTGACGTGCTAAGGGGTATCTAGAGAGTGGGATAGGTTTAATAACTACCCTAACCCTAACGCGTACCCTAACCCTAACCCCTACCCTAACCCTAACACGTACCCTAATCCTAACCCGTACCCTAAACGGAGCCCTAACCCTCAAACTAACCCTAACCCTAACCCTAACCCATACCCTACGCCGTACCCGAACCCGTACCCGAACCCGTACCCTAAGCCATACCCTAACCCTAACCCTCACCGTAACCCTAACCCTAAGCTACCCTTGACTGCTTCTGCCTCCAATAGATTTCCTAAGCACTAGTGTATTAAGGAACAGGTTAAAAAGAGAATCCTAATGTGATTTCTTGATAATGGGTGTGTTCCTTATCTTCTCCTAGTGTCTAAACTCTTCTCCATGGCTGGACCCGCAAATAATATTCCTTGACGTGCTAAGGGGTATCTAGAGAGTGGGATAGGTTTAATAACTACCCTAAACCTAACGCGTACCCTAACCCTAACCCCTACCCTAACCCTAACACGAACCCTAATCCTAACCCGTACCCTAAACCGAGCCCTAACCTTCAAACTAACCCTAACCCTAACCCTAACCCATACCCTACAGCGTACACGAACCCGTACCCGAACCCGTACCCTAAGCCGTACCCTAACCCTAACCCTAACCCTAACCCTAACCCTAAGCTACCCTTGACTGCTTCTGCCTCCAATACATTTCCTAAGCACTAGTGTTTTAAGGAACAGGTTAAAAAGAGAATCCTAATGTGATTTCTTGATAATGGGTGTGTTCCTTATCTTCTCCTAGTGTCTAAACTCTTCTCCATGGCTGGACACCCAAAAATATTCCTTGACGTGCTAAGGGGTATCTAGAGTGTGGGATAGGTTTAATAACTACCCTAACCCTAACGCGTACCCTAACCCTAACACGTACCCTAATCCTAACCCGTACCCTAAACCGAGCCCTAACCCTCAAACTAACCCTAACCCTAACCCTAACCCATACCCTACGCCGTACCCGAACCCGTACCCGAACCCGTACCCTAAGCCGTACCCTAAAGCTAACCCTAACCCTAACCCTAACCCTAACCCTAAGCTACCCTTGACTGCTTCTGCCTCCAATAGATTTCCTAAGCACTAGTGTTTTACGGAACAGGTTAAAAAGAGAATCCTAATGTGATTTCTTGATAATGGGTGTGATCCTTATCTTCTCCTAGTGTCTAAACTCTTCTCCATGGCTGGACACCCAAATAATATTCCTTGACGTGCTAAGGGGTATCTAGAGAGTGGGATAGGTTTAATAACTACCCTAACCCTAACGCGTACCCTAACCCTAACCCCTACCCTAACCCTAACACGTACCCTAATCCTAACCCGTACCCTAAACCGAGCCCTAACCCTCAAACTAACCCTAACCCTAACCCTAACCCATATCGTACGCCATACCCAAACCCGTACCCGAACCCGTACCCGAACCCGTACCCTAAGCCGTACCCTAACCCAAACCCTAACCCTAAGCTACCCTTGACTGCTTCTGCATCCAATAGATTTCCTAAGCACTAGTGTTTTAAGGAACAGGTTAAAAAGAGAATCCTAATGTGATTTATTGATAATGGGTGTGTTCCTTATCTTCTCATAGTGTCTAAACTCTTCTCCATGGCTGGACCCCCAAATAATATTCCTTGACGTGCTAAGGGTTATCTAGAGAGTGGGATAGGTTTAATAACTACCCTAACCCTAACGCGTACCCTAACCCTAACCCCTACCCTAACCCTAAGACATACCTTAATCCTAACCCGTAACCTAAACCGAGCCCTAACCCTCAAACTAACCCTAACCCTAACCCTAACCCATACCCTACGCCATACCCGAACCCGTACCCGAACCCGTAACCTAAGCCGTATCCTAACCCTAACCCTAACCCTAACCCTAACCCTAAACCTAACCCTAACCCTAAGCTACCCTTGACTGCTTCTGCCTCCAATATATTTCCTAAGCACTAGTGTATTAAGGAACAGGTTAAAAAGAGAATCCTAATGAGATTTCAGGATAATGGGTGTGTTCCTTATCTTCTCCTACTGTCTAAACTCTTCTCCATGGCTGGACCCCCAAATAATATTCCTTGACGTGCTAAGGGGTATCTAGGGAGTGGGATGGGTTTAATAACTACCCTAAACCTAACGCGTAACCTAACCCTAACCCCTACCCTAACACTAACACGAACCCTAATCCTAACCTGTACCCTAAACCGAGCCCTAACCTTCAAACTAACCCTAACCCTAACCCTAACCCATACCCTACACCGTACACGAACCCGTACCCGAACCCGTACCCTAAGCCGTACCCTAACCCTAACCCTAACCCTGACCCTAACCCTAAGCTACCCTTGACTGCTTCTGCCTCCAATAGATTTCCTAAGCACTAGTGTTTTAAGGAACAGGTTAAAAAGAGAATCGTAATGTGATTTCTTGATAATGGGTGTGATCCTTATCTTCTCCTAGTGTCTAAACTCTTCTCCATGGCTGGACACCCAAATAATATTCCTTGACGTGCTAAGGGGTATCTAGAGAGTGGGATAGGTTTAATAACTACCCTAACCCTAACGCGTACCCTAACCCTAACCCCTACCCTAACCCTAACACGTACCCTAATCCTAACCCGTACCCTAAACCGAGCCCTAACCCTCAAACTAACCCTAACCCTAACCCTAAACCATATCGTACGCCATACCCAAACCCGTACCCGAACCCGTACCCGAACCCGTACCCTAAGCCGTAACCTAACCCAAACCCTAACCCTAAGCTACCCTTGACTGCTTCTGCCTCCAATAGATTTCCTAAGCACTAGTGTTTTAAGGAACAGGTTAAAAATAGAATCCTAATGTGATTTATTGATAATGGGTGTGTTCCTTATCTTCTCCTAGTGTCTAAACTCTTCTCCATGGCTGGACACCCAAATAATATTCCTTGACGTGCTAAGGGGTATCTAGAGAGTGGGATAGGTTTAATAACTACCCTAACCCTAACGCGTACCCTAACCCTAACCCCTACCCTAACCCCAACACGTACCCTAATCCTAAACCGTACCCTAAACCGAGCCCTAACCTTCAAACTAACCCTAACCCTAACCCATACCCTTCGCCGTACACGAACCCGTACCCGAAACCGTACCCTAAGCCGTACGCTAACCCTAACCCTAACCCTAATCCTAACCCTAACCCTAAGCTACCCTTGACTGCTTCTGCCTCCAATAGATTTCCTAAGCACTAGTGTTTTAAGGAACAGGTTAAAAAGAGAATCCTAATGTGATTTCTTGATAATGGGTGTGTTCCTTATCTTCTCCTAGTGTCTAAACTCTTCTGCATGGCTGGACCCCCAAATAATATTCCTTGACGTGCTAAGGGTTATCTAGAGAGTGGGATAGGTTTAATAACTACCCTAACCCTAACGCGTACCCTAACCCTAACACGTACCCTAATCCTAACCCGTACCCTAAATCGAGCCCTAACCCTCAAACTAACCCTAACCCTAACCCTAACCCATACCCTACGCCGTACCCGAACCCGTACCGAACCCGTACCCTAAGCCGTACCCTAAAGCTAACCCTAACCCTAACCCTAACCCTAACCCTAAGCTACCCTTGACTGCTTCTGCCTCCAATAGATTTCCTAAGCACTAGTGTTTTAAGGAACAGGTTAAAAAGAGAATCCTAATGTTTTTTCTTGTTAATGGGTGTGTTCCTTATCTTCTCCTAGTGTCTAAACTCTTCTCCATGACTGGACCCCCAAATAATATTCCTTGACGTGCTAAGGGTTATCTAGAGAGTGGGATAGGTTTAATAACTACCCTAACCCTAACGCGTACCCTAACCCTAACCCCTACCCTAACCCTAAGACGTACCCTAATCCTAACCCGTAACCTAAACCGAGCCCTAACCCTCAAACTAACCCTAACCCTAAACCTAACCCATACACTACGCCATACCCGAACCCATACCCGAACCCGTACACTAAGCCGTACCCTAACCCTAACCCTAACCCTAAACCTAACCCTAACCCTAAGCTACCCTTGACTGCTTCTGCCTCCAATAGATTTCCTAAGCACTAGTGTTTTAAGGAACAGGTTAAAAAGAGAATCCTAATGTGATTTCTTGATAATGGGTGTGTTCCTTATCTTCTCCTAGTGTCTAAACTCTTCTCCATGGCTGGACACCCAAATAATATTCCTTGACGTGCTAAGGGGTATCTAGAGAGTGGGATAGGTTTAATAACTACCCTAACCCTAACGCGTACCCTAACCCTAACCGCTACCCTAACCCTAACACGTACCCTAATCCTAACCCGTACCCTAAACCGAGCCCTAACCCTCAAACTAACCCTAACCCTAACCCTAACCCATATCCTACGCCATACCCAAACCCGTACCCGAACCCGTACCCGAACCCGTACCCTAAGCCGTACGCTAACCCAAACCCTAACCCTAAGCTACCCTTGACTGCTTCTGCCTCCAATAGATTTCCTAAGCACTAGTGTTTTAAGGAACAGGTTAAAAAGAGAATCCTAATGTGATTTCTTGATAATGGGTGTGTTCCTTATCTTCTCCTAGTGTCTAAACTCTTCTCCATGGCTGGACCCCCAAATAATATACCTTGACGTGCTAAGGGGTATCTAGAGAGTGGGATATGTTTAATAACTACCCTAACCCTAACGCGTACCCTAACCCTAACCCCTACCCTAACCCTAACACGTACCCTAATCCTAACCCGTAACCTAAACCGAGCCCTATCCCTCAAACTAACCCTAACCCTAAACCTAACCCATACCCTACGCCGTACCCGAACCCGTACCCGAACCCGTAACCGAACCCGTACCCTAAGCCGTACCCTAACCCTAACCCTAACCCTAAGCTACCCTTGACTGCTTCTGCCTCCAATAGATTTCCTAAGCACTAGTGTTTTAAGGAACAGGTTAAAAAGAGAATCCTAATGTGATTTATTGATAATGGGTGTGTTCCTTATCTTCTCCTAGTGTCTAAACTCTTCTCCATGGCTGGACCCCCAAATAATATTCCTTGACGTGCTAAGGGTTATCCAGAGAGTGGGATAGGTTTAATAACTACCCTAACCCTAACGCGTACCCTAACCCTAACCCCTACCCTAACCCTAACACGTACCCTAATCCTAACCCGTACCCTAAACGGAGCCCTAACCCTCAAACTAACCCTAACCCTAACCCTAACCCATACCCTACGCCGTACCCGAACCCGTACCCGAACCCGTACCCTAAGCCATACCCTAACCCTAACCCTAACCGTAACCCTAACCCTAAGCTACCCTTGACTGCTTCTGCCTCCAATAGATTTCCTAAGCACTAGTGTTTTAAGGAACAGGTTAAAAATAGAATCCTAATGTGATTTATTGATAATGGGTGTGTTCCTTATCTTCTCCTAGTGTCTAAACTCTTCTCCATGGCTGGACCCCCAAATAATATACCTTGACGTGCTAAGGGGTATCTAGAGAGTGGGATATGTTTAATAACTACCCTAACCCTAACGCGTACCCTAACCCTAACCCCTACCCTAACCCTAACACGTACCCTAATCCTAACCCGTAACCTAAACCGAGCCCTATCCCTCAAACTAACCCTAACCCTAAACCTAACCCATACCCTACGCCGTACCCGAACCCGTACCCGAACCCGTAACCGAACCCGTACCCTAAGCCGTACCCTAACCCTAACCCTAACCCTAAGCTACCCTTGACTGCTTCTGCCTCCAATAGATTTCCTAAGCACTAGTGTTTTAAGGAACAGGTTAAAAAGAGAATCCTAATGTGATTTCTTGATAATGGGTGTGTTCCTTATCTTCTCCTAGTGTCTAAACTCTTCTCCATGGCTGGACCCCCAAATAATATTCCTTGACGTGCTAAGGGTTATCTAGAGAGTGGGATAGGTTTAATAACTACCCTAACCCTAACGCGTACCCTAACCCTAACCCCTACCCTAACCCTAACACGTACCCTAATCCTAACCCGTACCCTAAACGGAGCCCTAACCCTCAAACTAACCCTAACCCTAACCCTAAACCATATCGTACGCCATACCCAAACCCGTACCCGAACCCGTACCCGAACCCGTACCCTAAGCCGTACCCTAACCCAAACCCTAACCCTAAGCTACCCTTGACTGCTTCTGCCTCCAATAGATTTCCTAAGCACTAGTGTTTTAAGGAACAGGTTAAAAATAGAATCCTAATGTGATTTATTGATAATGGGTGTGTTCCTTATCTTCTCCTAGTGTCTAAACTCTTCTCCATGGCTGGACACCCAAATAATATTCCTTGACGTGCTAAGGGGTATCTAGAGAGTGGGATAGGTTTAATAACTACCCTAACCCTAACGCGTACCCTAACCCTAACCCCTACCCTAACCCCAACACGTACCCTAATCCTAAACCGTACCCTAAACCGAGCCCTAACCTTCAAACTAACCCTAACCCTAACCCATACCCTACGCCGTACACGAACCCGTACCCGAAACCGTACCCTAAGCCGTACGCTAACCCTAACCCTAACCCTAAACCTAACCCTAACCCTAAGCTACCCTTGACTGCTTCTGCCTCCAATAGATTTCCTAAGCACTAGTGTTTTAAGGAACAGGTTAAAAAGAGAATCCTAATGTTTTTTCTTGTTAATGGGTGTGTTCCTTATCTTCTCCTAGTGTCTAAACTCTTCTCCATGACTGGACCCCCAAATAATATTCCTTGACGTGCTAAGGGTTATCTAGAGAGTGGGATAGGTTTAATAACTACCCTAACCCTAACGCGTACCCTGACCCTAACCCCTACCCTAACCCTAAGACGTACCCTAATCCTAACCCGTAACCTAAACCGAGCCCTAACCCTCAAACTAACCCTAACCCTAACCCTAACCCATACACTACGCCATACCCGAACCCGTACCCGAACCCGTACACTAAGCCGTACCCTAACCCTAACCCTAACCCTAAACCTAACCCTAACCCTAAGCTACCCTTGACTGCTTCTGCCTCCAATAGATTTCCTAAGCACTAGTGTTTTAAGGAACAGGTTAAAAAGAGAATCCTAATGTGATTTCTTGATAATGGGTGTGTTCCTTATCTTCTCCTAGTGTCTAAACTCTTCTCCATGGCTGGACACCCAAATAATATTCCTTGACGTGCTAAGGGGTATCTAGAGAGTGGGATAGGTTTAATAACTACCCTAACCCTAACGCGTACCCTAACCCTAACCCCTACCCTAACCCTAACACGTACCCTAATCCTAACCCGTACCCTAAACCGAGCCCTAACCCTCAAACTAACCCTAACCCTAACCCTAACCCATATCCTACGCCATACCCAAACCCGTACCCGAACCCGTACCCGAACCCGTACCCTAAGCCGTACCCTAACCCTAACCCTAACCCTAAGCTACCCTTGACTGCTTCTGCCTCCAATAGATTTCCTAAGCACTAGTGTTTTAAGGAACAGGTTAAAAAGAGAATCCTAATGTGATTTCTTGATAATGGGTGTGTTCCTTATCTTCTCCTAGTGTCTAAACTCTTCTCCATGGCTGGACCCCCAAATAATATTCCTTGACGTGCTAAGGGTTATCTAGAGAGTGGGATAGGTTTAATAACTACCCTAACCCTAACGCGTACCCTAACCCTAACCCCTACCCTAACCCTAACACGTACCCTAATCCTAACCCGTACCCTAAACGGAGCCCTAACCCTCAAACTAACCCTAACCCTAACCCTAACCCATACCCTACGCCGTACCCGAACCCGTACCCGAACCCGTACCCTAAGCCATACCCTAACCCTAACCCTAACCGTAACCCTAACCCTAAGCTACCCTTGACTGCTTCTGCCTCCAATAGATTTCCTAAGCACTAGTGTTTTAAGGAACAGGTTAAAAATAGAATCCTAATGTGATTTATTGATAATGGGTGTGTTCCTTATCTTCTCCTAGTGTCTAAACTCTTCTCCATGGCTGGACCCCCAAATAATATACCTTGACGTGCTAAGGGGTATCTAGAGAGTGGGATATGTTTAATAACTACCCTAACCCTAACGCGTACCCTAACCCTAACCCCTACCCTAACCCTAACACGTACCCTAATCCTAACCCGTAACCTAAACCGAGCCCTATCCCTCAAACTAACCCTAACCCTAAACCTAACCCATACCCTACGCCGTACCCGAACCCGTACCCGAACCCGTAACCGAACCCGTACCCTAAGCCGTACCCTAACCCTAACCCTAACCCTAAGCTACCCTTGACTGCTTCTGCCTCCAATAGATTTCCTAAGCACTAGTGTTTTAAGGAACAGGTTAAAAAGAGAATCCTAATGTGATTTCTTGATAATGGGTGTGTTCCTTATCTTCTCCTAGTGTCTAAACTCTTCTCCATGGCTGGACCCCCAAATAATATTCCTTGACGTGCTAAGGGTTATCTAGAGAGTGGGATAGGTTTAATAACTACCCTAACCCTAACGCGTACCCTAACCCTAACCCCTACCCTAACCCTAACACGTACCCTAATCCTAACCCGTACCCTAAACGGAGCCCTAACCCTCAAACTAACCCTAACCCTAACCCTAAACCATATCGTACGCCATACCCAAACCCGTACCCGAACCCGTACCCGAACCCGTACCCTAAGCCGTACCCTAACCCAAACCCTAACCCTAAGCTACCCTTGACTGCTTCTGCCTCCAATAGATTTCCTAAGCACTAGTGTTTTAAGGAACAGGTTAAAAATAGAATCCTAATGTGATTTATTGATAATGGGTGTGTTCCTTATCTTCTCCTAGTGTCTAAACTCTTCTCCATGGCTGGACACCCAAATAATATTCCTTGACGTGCTAAGGGGTATCTAGAGAGTGGGATAGGTTTAATAACTACCCTAACACTAACGCGTACCCTAACCCTAACCCCTACCCTAACCCCAACACGTACCCTAATCCTAAACCGTACCCTAAACCGAGCCCTAACCTTCAAACTAACCCTAACCCTAACCCATACCCTACGCCGTACACGAACCCGTACCCGAAACCGTACCCTAAGCCGTACGCTAACCCTAACCCTAACCCTAAACCTAACCCTAACCCTAAGCTACCCTTGACTGCTTCTGCCTCCAATAGATTTCCTAAGCACTAGTGTTTTAAGGAACAGGTTAAAAAGAGAATCCTAATGTTTTTTCTTGTTAATGGGTGTGTTCCTTATCTTCTCCTAGTGTCTAAACTCTTCTCCATGACTGGACCCCCAAATAATATTCCTTGACGTGCTAAGGGTTATCTAGAGAGTGGGATAGGTTTAATAACTACCCTAACCCTAACGCGTACCCTAACCCTAACCCCTACCCTAACCCTAAGACGTACCCTAATCCTAACCCGTAACCTAAACCAAGCCCTAACCCTCAAACTAACCCTAACCCTAACCCTAACCCATACACTACGCCATACCCGAACCCGTACCCGAACCCGTACACTAAGCCGTACCCTAACCCTAACCCTAACCCTAAACCTAACCCTAACCCTAAGCTACCCTTGACTGCTTCTGCCTCCAATAGATTTCCTAAGCACTAGTGTTTTAAGGAACAGGTTAAAAAGAGAATCCTAATGTGATTTCTTGATAATGGGTGTGTTCCTTATCTTCTCCTAGTGTCTAAACTCTTCTCCATGGCTGGACACCCAAATAATATTCCTTGACGTGCTAAGGGGTATCTAGAGAGTGGGATAGGTTTAATAACTACCCTAACCCTAACGCGTACCCTAACCCTAACCCCTACCCTAACCCTAACACGTACCCTAATCCTAACCCGTACCCTAAACCGAGCCCTAACCCTCAAACTAACCCTAACCCTAACCCTAACCCATATCCTACGCCATACCCAAACCCGTACCCGAACCCGTACCCGAACCCGTACCCTAAGCCGTACGCTAACCCAAACCCTAACCCTAAGCTACCCTTGACTGCTTCTGCCTCCAATAGATTTCCTAAGCACTAGTGTTTTAAGGAACAGGTTAAAAAGAGAATCCTAATGTGATTTCTTGATAATGGGTGTGTTCCTTATCTTCTCCTAGTGTCTAAACTCTTCTCCATGGCTGGACCCCCAAATAATATACCTTGACGTGCTAAGGGGTATCTAGAGAGTGGGATATGTTTAATAACTACCCTAACCCTAACGCGTACCCTAACCCTAACCCCTACCCTAACCCTAACACGTACCCTAATCCTAACCCGTAACCTAAACCGAGCCCTATCCCTCAAACTAACCCTAACCCTAAACCTAACCCATACCCTACGCCGTACCCGAACCCGTACCCGAACCCGTAACCGAACCCGTACCCTAAGCCGTACCCTAACCCTAACCCTAACCCTAAGCTACCCTTGACTGCTTCTGCCTCCAATAGATTTCCTAAGCACTAGTGTTTTAAGGAACAGGTTAAAAAGAGAATCCTAATGTGATTTCTTGATAATGGGTGTGTTCCTTATCTTCTCCTAGTGTCTAAACTCTTCTCCATGGCTGGACCCCCAAATAATATTCCTTGACGTGCTAAGGGTTATCTAGAGAGTGGGATAGGTTTAATAACTACCCTAACCCTAACGCGTACCCTAACCCTAACCCCTACCCTAACCCTAACACGTACCCTAATCCTAACCCGTACCCTAAACGGAGCCCTAACCCTCAAACTAACCCTAACCCTAACCCTAAACCATATCGTACGCCATACCCAAACCCGTACCCGAACCCGTACCCGAACCCGTACCCTAAGCCGTACCCTAACCCAAACCCTAACCCTAAGCTACCCTTGACTGCTTCTGCCTCCAATAGATTTCCTAAGCACTAGTGTTTTAAGGAACAGGTTAAAAATAGAATCCTAATGTGATTTATTGATAATGGGTGTGTTCCTTATCTTCTCCTAGTGTCTAAACTCTTCTCCATGGCTGGACACCCAAATAATATTCCTTGACGTGCTAAGGGGTATCTAGAGAGTGGGATAGGTTTAATAACTACCCTAACCCTAACGCGTACCCTAACCCTAACCCCTACCCTAACCCCAACACGTACCCTAATCCTAAACCGTACCCTAAACCGAGCCCTAACCTTCAAACTAACCCTAACCCTAACCCATACCCTACGCCGTACACGAACCCGTACCCGAAACCGTACCCTAAGCCGTACGCTAACCCTAACCCTAACCCTAAACCTAACCCTAACCCTAAGCTACCCTTGACTGCTTCTGCCTCCAATAGATTTCCTAAGCACTAGTGTTTTAAGGAACAGGTTAAAAAGAGAATCCTAATGTGATTTCTTGATAATGGGTGTGTTCCTTATCTTCTCCTAGTGTCTAAACTCTTCTGCATGGCTGGACCCCCAAATAATATTCCTTGACGTGCTAAGGGTTATCTAGAGAGTGGGATAGGTTTAATAACTACCCTAACCCTAACGCGTACCCTAACCCTAACACGTACCCTAATCCTAACCCGTACCCTAAATCGAGCCCTAACCCTCAAACTAACCCTAACCCTAACCCTAACCCATACCCTACGCCGTACCCGAACCCGTACCGAACCCGTACCCTAAGCCGTACCCTAAAGCTAACCCTAACCCTAACCCTAACCCTAACCCTAAGCTACCCTTGACTGCTTCTGCCTCCAATAGATTTCCTAAGCACTAGTGTTTTAAGGAACAGGTTAAAAAGAGAATCCTAATGTTTTTTCTTGTTAATGGGTGTGTTCCTTATCTTCTCCTAGTGTCTAAACTCTTCTCCATGACTGGACCCCCAAATAATATTCCTTGACGTGCTAAGGGTTATCTAGAGAGTGGGATAGGTTTAATAACTACCCTAACCCTAACGCGTACCCTAACCCTAACCCCTACCCTAACCCTAAGACGTACCCTAATCCTAACCCGTAACCTAAACCGAGCCCTAACCCTCAAACTAACCCTAACCCTAACCCTAACCCATACACTACGCCATACCCGAACCCGTACCCGAACCCGTACACTAAGCCGTACCCTAACCCTAACCCTAACCCTAAACCTAACCCTAACCCTAAGCTACCCTTGACTGCTTCTGCCTCCAATAGATTTCCTAAGCACTAGTGTTTTAAGGAACAGGTTAAAAAGAGAATCCTAATGTGATTTCTTGATAATGGGTGTGTTCCTTATCTTCTCCTAGTGTCTAAACTCTTCTCCATGGCTGGACACCCAAATAATATTCCTTGACGTGCTAAGGGGTATCTAGAGAGTGGGATAGGTTTAATAACTACACTAACCCTAAAGCGTACCCTAACCCTAACCCCTACCCTAACCCTAACACGTACCCTAATCCTAACCCGTACCCTAAACCGAGCCCTAACCCTCAAACTAACCCTAACCCTAACCCTAACCCATATCCTACGCCATACCCAAACCCGTACCCGAACCCGTACCCGAACCCGTACCCTAAGCCGTACGCTAACCCAAACCCTAACCCTAAGCTACCCTTGACTGCTTCTGCCTCCAATAGATTTCCTAAGCACTAGTGTTTTAAGGAACAGGTTAAAAAGAGAATCCTAATGTGATTTCTTGATAATGGGTGTGTTCCTTATCTTCTCCTAGTGTCTAAACTCTTCTCCATGGCTGGACCCCCAAATAATATAACTTGACGTGCTAAGGGGTATCTAGAGAGTGGGATATGTTTAATAACTACCCTAACCCTAACGCGTACCCTAACCCTAACCCCTACCCTAACCCTAACACGTACCCTAATCCTAACCCGTAACCTAAACCGAGCCCTATCCCTCAAACTAACCCTAACCCTAAACCTAACCCATACCCTACGCCGTACCCGAACCCGTACCCGAACCCGTAACCGAACCCGTACCCTAAGCCGTACCCTAACCCTAACCCTAACCCTAAGCTACCCTTGACTGCTTCTGCCTCCAATAGATTTCCTAAGCACTAGTGTTTTAAGGAACAGGTTAAAAAGAGAATCCTAATGTGATTTCTTGATAATGGGTGTGTTCCTTATCTTCTCCTAGTGTCTAAACTCTTCTCCATGGCTGGACCCCCAAATAATATTCCTTGACGTGCTAAGGGTTATCTAGAGAGTGGGATAGGTTTAATAACTACCCTAACCCTAACGCGTACCCTAACCCTAACCCCTACCCTAACCCTAACACGTACCCTAATCCTAACCCGTACCCTAAACGGAGCCCTAACCCTCAAACTAACCCTAACCCTAACCCTAACCCATACCCTACGCCGTACCCGAACCCGTACCCGAACCCGTACCCTAAGCCATACCCTAACCCTAACCCTAACCGTAACCCTAACCCTAAGCTACCCTTGACTGCTTCTGCCTCCAATAGATTTCCTAAGCACTAGTGTATTAAGGAACAGGTTAAAAAGAGAATCCTAATGTGATTTCAGGATAATGGGTGTGTTCCTTATCTTCTCCTAGTGTCTAAACTCTTCTCCATGGCTGGACCCCCAAATAATATTCCTTGACGTGCTAAGGGGTATCTAGAGAGTGGGATAGGTTTAATAACTACCCTAACCCTAACGCGTACCCTAACCCTAACCCCTACCCTAACCCTAACACGAACCCTAATCCTAACCCATACCCTAAACCGAGCCCTAAGCTTCAAACTAACCCTAACCCTAACCCAAACCCATACCCTACGCCGTACACGAACCCGTACCCGAACCCGTACCCTAAGCCGTGTCCTAACCCTAGCCCTAACCCTAACCCTAACCCTAAGCTACCCTTGACTGCTTCTGCCTCCAATAGATTTCCTAAGCACTAGTGTTTTAAGGAACAGGTTAAAAAGAGAATCCTAATGTGATTTCTTGATAATGGGTGTGTTCCTTATCTTCTCCTAGTGTCTAAACTCTTCTCCATGGCTGGACCCCCAATTAATATTCCTTGACGTGCTAAGGGGTATCTAGAGAGTGGGATAGGTTTAATAACTACCCTAACCCTAACGCGTACCCTAACCCTAACCCCTACCCTAACCCTAACACGTACCCTAATCCTAACCCGTACCCTAAACCGAGCCCTAACCCTCAAACTAACCCTAACCCTAACCCTAACCCATACCCTACGCCGTACCCGAACCCGTATCCGAACCCGTACCCTAAGCCATACCCTAACCCTAACCCTAACCGTAACCCTAACCCTAAGCTACCCTTGACTGCTTCTGCCTCCAATAGATTTCCTAAGCACTAGTGTATTAAGGAACAGGTTAAAAAGAGAATCCTAATGTGATTTCAGGATAATGGGTGTGTTCCTTATCTTCTCCTAGTGTCTAAACTCTTCTCCATGGCTGGACCCCCAAATAATATTCCTTGACGTGCTAAGGGGTATCTAGAGAGTGGGATAGGTTTAATAACTACCCTAACCCTAACGCGTACCCTAACCCTAACCCCTACCCTAACCCTAACACGTACCCTAATCCTAACCCGTAACCTAAACCGAGCCCTAACCCTCAAACTAACCCTAACCCTAACCCTAACCCATATCGTACGCCATACCCAAACCCGTACCCGAACCCGTACCCGAACCCGTACCCTAAGCCGTACCCTAACCCAAACCCTAACCCTAAGCTACCCTTGACTGCTTCTGCCTCCAATAGATTTCCTAAGCACTAGTGTACTAAGGAACAGGTTAAAAAGAGAATCCTAATGTGATTTCTTGATAATGGGTGTATTCCTTATCTTCTCCTAGTGTCTGAACTCTTCTCCATGGCTGGACACCCAAATAATATTCCTTGACGTGCTAAGGGGTATCTAGAGAGTGGGATAGGTTTAATAACTACCCTAACCCTAACGCGTACCCTAACCCTAACACGTAACCTAATCCTAACCCGTACCCTAAACCGAGCCCTAACCCTCAAACTAACCCTAACCCTAACCCTAACCCATACCCTACGCCGTACCCGAACCCGTACCTAACCCGTACCCTAAGCCATACCCTAAAGCTAACCCTAACCCTAACCCTAACCCTAACCCTAAGCTACCCTTGACTGCTTCTGCCTCCAATAGATTTCCTAAGCACTAGTGTTTTAAGGAACAGGTTAAAAAGAGAATCCTAATGTGATTTCTTGATAATGGGTGTGTTCCTTATCTTCTCCTAGTGTCTAAACTCTTCTCCATGGCTGGACACCCAAATAATATTCCTTGACGTGCTAAGGGGTATCTAGAGAGTGGGATAGGTTTAATAACTACCCTAACCCTAACGCGTACCCTAACCCTAACCCCTACCCTAACCCCAACACGTACCCTAATCCTAAACCGTACCCTAAACCGAGCCCTAACCTTCAAACTAACCCTAACCCTAACCCATACCCTACGCCGTACACGAACCCGTACCCGAAACCGTACCCTAAGCCGTACGCTAACCCTAACCCTAACCCTAAACCTAACCCTAACCCTAAGCTACCCTTGACTGCTTCTGCCTCCAATAGATTTCCTAAGCACTAGTGTTTTAAGGAACAGGTTAAAAAGAGAATCCTAATGTTTTTTCTTGTTAATGGGTGTGTTCCTTATCTTCTCCTAGTGTCTAAACTCTTCTCCATGACTGGACCCCCAAATAATATTCCTTGACGTGCTAAGGGTTATCTAGAGAGTGGGATAGGTTTAATAACTACCCTAACCCTAACGCGTACCCTAACCCTAACCCCTACCCTAACCCTAAGACGTACCCTAATCCTAACCCGTAACCTAAACCAAGCCCTAACCCTCAAACTAACCCTAACCCTAACCCTAACCCATACACTACGCCATACCCGAACCCGTACCCGAACCCGTACACTAAGCCGTACCCTAACCCTAACCCTAACCCTAAACCTAACCCTAACCCTAAGCTACCCTTGACTGCTTCTGCCTCCAATAGATTTCCTAAGCACTAGTGTTTTAAGGAACAGGTTAAAAAGAGAATCCTAATGTGATTTCTTGATAATGGGTGTGTTCCTTATCTTCTCCTAGTGTCTAAACTCTTCTCCATGGCTGGACACCCAAATAATATTCCTTGACGTGCTAAGGGGTATCTAGAGAGTGGGATAGGTTTAATAACTACCCTAACCCTAACGCGTACCCTAACCCTAACCCCTACCCTAACCCTAACACGTACCCTAATCCTAACCCGTACCCTAAACCGAGCCCTAACCCTCAAACTAACCCTAACCCTAACCCTAACCCATATCCTACGCCATACCCAAACCCGTACCCGAACCCGTACCCGAACCCGTACCCTAAGCCGTACGCTAACCCAAACCCTAACCCTAAGCTACCCTTGACTGCTTCTGCCTCCAATAGATTTCCTAAGCACTAGTGTTTTAAGGAACAGGTTAAAAAGAGAATCCTAATGTGATTTCTTGATAATGGGTGTGTTCCTTATCTTCTCCTAGTGTCTAAACTCTTCTCCATGGCTGGACCCCCAAATAATATACCTTGACGTGCTAAGGGGTATCTAGAGAGTGGGATATGTTTAATAACTACCCTAACCCTAACGCGTACCCTAACCCTAACCCCTACCCTAACCCTAACACGTACCCTAATCCTAACCCGTAACCTAAACCGAGCCCTATCCCTCAAACTAACCCTAACCCTAAACCTAACCCATACCCTACGCCGTACCCGAACCCGTACCCGAACCCGTAACCGAACCCGTACCCTAAGCCGTACCCTAACCCTAACCCTAACCCTAAGCTACCCTTGACTGCTTCTGCCTCCAATAGATTTCCTAAGCACTAGTGTTTTAAGGAACAGGTTAAAAAGAGAATCCTAATGTGATTTCTTGATAATGGGTGTGTTCCTTATCTTCTCCTAGTGTCTAAACTCTTCTCCATGGCTGGACCCCCAAATAATATTCCTTGACGTGCTAAGGGTTATCTAGAGAGTGGGATAGGTTTAATAACTACCCTAACCCTAACGCGTACCCTAACCCTAACCCCTACCCTAACCCTAACACGTACCCTAATCCTAACCCGTACCCTAAACGGAGCCCTAACCCTCAAACTAACCCTAACCCTAACACTAAACCATATCGTACGCCATACCCAAACCCGTACCCGAACCCGTACCCGAACCCGTACCCTAAGCCGTACCCTAACCCAAACCCTAACCCTAAGCTACCCTTGACTGCTTCTGCCTCCAATAGATTTCCTAAGCACTAGTGTTTTAAGGAACAGGTTAAAAATAGAATCCTAATGTGATTTATTGATAATGGGTGTGTTCCTTATCTTCTCCTAGTGTCTAAACTCTTCTCCATGGCTGGACACCCAAATAATATTCCTTGACGTGCTAAGGGGTATCTAGAGAGTGGGATAGGTTTAATAACTACCCTAACCCTAACGCGTACCCTAACCCTAACCCCTACCCTAACCCCAACACGTACCCTAATCCTAAACCGTACCCTAAACCGAGCCCTAACCTTCAAACTAACCCTAACCCTAACCCATACCCTACGCCGTACACGAACCCGTACCCGAAACCGTACCCTAAGCCGTACGCTAACCCTAACCCTAACCCTAAACCTAACCCTAACCCTAAGCTACCCTTGACTGCTTCTGCCTCCAATAGATTTCCTAAGCACTAGTGTTTTAAGGAACAGGTTAAAAAGAGAATCCTAATGTGATTTCTTGATAATGGGTGTGTTCCTTATCTTCTCCTAGTGTCTAAACTCTTCTGCATGGCTGGACCCCCAAATAATATTCCTTGACGTGCTAAGGGTTATCTAGAGAGTGGGATAGGTTTAATAACTACCCTAACCCTAACGCGTACCCTAACCCTAACACGTACCCTAATCCTAACCCGTACCCTAAATCGAGCCCTAACCCTCAAACTAACCCTAACCCTAACCCTAACCCATACCCTACGCCGTACCCGAACCCGTACCGAACCCGTACCCTAAGCCGTACCCTAAAGCTAACCCTAACCCTAACCCTAACCCTAACCCTAAGCTACCCTTGACTGCTTCTGCCTCCAATAGATTTCCTAAGCACTAGTGTTTTAAGGAACAGGTTAAAAAGAGAATCCTAATGTTTTTTCTTGTTAATGGGTGTGTTCCTTATCTTCTCCTAGTGTCTAAACTCTTCTCCATGACTGGACCCCCAAATAATATTCCTTGACGTGCTAAGGGTTATCTAGAGAGTGGGATAGGTTTAATAACTACCCTAACCCTAACGCGTACCCTAACCCTAACCCCTACCCTAACCCTAAGACGTACCCTAATCCTAACCCGTAACCTAAACCGAGCCCTAACCCTCAAACTAACCCTAACCCTAACCCTAACCCATACACTACGCCATACCCGAACCCGTACCCGAACCCGTACACTAAGCCGTACCCTAACCCTAACCCTAACCCTAAACCTAACCCTAACCCTAAGCTACCCTTGACTGCTTCTGCCTCCAATAGATTTCCTAAGCACTAGTGTTTTAAGGAACAGGTTAAAAAGAGAATCCTAATGTGATTTCTTGATAATGGGTGTGTTCCTTATCTTCTCCTAGTGTCTAAACTCTTCTCCATGGCTGGACACCCAAATAATATTCCTTGACGTGCTAAGGGGTATCTAGAGAGTGGGATAGGTTTAATAACTACACTAACCCTAAAGCGTACCCTAACCCTAACCCCTACCCTAACCCTAACACGTACCCTAATCCTAACCCGTACCCTAAACCGAGCCCTAACCCTCAAACTAACCCTAACCCTAACCCTAACCCATATCCTACGCCATACCCAAACCCGTACCCGAACCCGTACCCGAACCCGTACCCTAAGCCGTACGCTAACCCAAACCCTAACCCTAAGCTACCCTTGACTGCTTCTGCCTCCAATAGATTTCCTAAGCACTAGTGTTTTAAGGAACAGGTTAAAAAGAGAATCCTAATGTGATTTCTTGATAATGGGTGTGTTCCTTATCTTCTCCTAGTGTCTAAACTCTTCTCCATGGCTGGACCCCCAAATAATATAACTTGACGTGCTAAGGGGTATCTAGAGAGTGGGATATGTTTAATAACTACCCTAACCCTAACGCGTACCCTAACCCTAACCCCTACCCTAACCCTAACACGTACCCTAATCCTAACCCGTAACCTAAACCGAGCCCTATCCCTCAAACTAACCCTAACCCTAAACCTAACCCATACCCTACGCCGTACCCGAACCCGTACCCGAACCCGTAACCGAACCCGTACCCTAAGCCGTACCCTAACCCTAACCCTAACCCTAAGCTACCCTTGACTGCTTCTGCCTCCAATAGATTTCCTAAGCACTAGTGTTTTAAGGAACAGGTTAAAAAGAGAATCCTAATGTGATTTCTTGATAATGGGTGTGTTCCTTATCTTCTCCTAGTGTCTAAACTCTTCTCCATGGCTGGACCCCCAAATAATATTCCTTGACGTGCTAAGGGTTATCTAGAGAGTGGGATAGGTTTAATAACTACCCTAACCCTAACGCGTACCCTAACCCTAACCCCTACCCTAACCCTAACACGTACCCTAATCCTAACCCGTACCCTAAACGGAGCCCTAACCCTCAAACTAACCCTAACCCTAACCCTAACCCATACCCTACGCCGTACCCGAACCCGTACCCGAACCCGTACCCTAAGCCATACCCTAACCCTAACCCTAACCGTAACCCTAACCCTAAGCTACCCTTGACTGCTTCTGCCTCCAATAGATTTCCTAAGCACTAGTGTATTAAGGAACAGGTTAAAAAGAGAATCCTAATGTGATTTCAGGATAATGGGTGTGTTCCTTATCTTCTCCTAGTGTCTAAACTCTTCTCCATGGCTGGACCCCCAAATAATATTCCTTGACGTGCTAAGGGGTATCTAGAGAGTGGGATAGGTTTAATAACTACCCTAACCCTAACGCGTACCCTAACCCTAACCCCTACCCTAACCCTAACACGAACCCTAATCCTAACCCATACCCTAAACCGAGCCCTAAGCTTCAAACTAACCCTAACCCTAACCCAAACCCATACCCTACGCCGTACACGAACCCGTACCCGAACCCGTACCCTAAGCCGTGTCCTAACCCTAGCCCTAACCCTAACCCTAACCCTAAGCTACCCTTGACTGCTTCTGCCTCCAATAGATTTCCTAAGCACTAGTGTTTTAAGGAACAGGTTAAAAAGAGAATCCTAATGTGATTTCTTGATAATGGGTGTGTTCCTTATCTTCTCCTAGTGTCTAAACTCTTCTCCATGGCTGGACCCCCAATTAATATTCCTTGACGTGCTAAGGGGTATCTAGAGAGTGGGATAGGTTTAATAACTACCCTAACCCTAACGCGTACCCTAACCCTAACCCCTACCCTAACCCTAACACGTACCCTAATCCTAACCCGTACCCTAAACCGAGCCCTAACCCTCAAACTAACCCTAACCCTAACCCTAACCCATACCCTACGCCGTACCCGAACCCGTATCCGAACCCGTACCCTAAGCCATACCCTAACCCTAACCCTAACCGTAACCCTAACCCTAAGCTACCCTTGACTGCTTCTGCCTCCAATAGATTTCCTAAGCACTAGTGTATTAAGGAACAGGTTAAAAAGAGAATCCTAATGTGATTTCAGGATAATGGGTGTGTTCCTTATCTTCTCCTAGTGTCTAAACTCTTCTCCATGGCTGGACCCCCAAATAATATTCCTTGACGTGCTAAGGGGTATCTAGAGAGTGGGATAGGTTTAATAACTACCCTAACCCTAACGCGTACCCTAACCCTAACCCCTACCCTAACCCTAACACGTACCCTAATCCTAACCCGTAACCTAAACCGAGCCCTAACCCTCAAACTAACCCTAACCCTAACCCTAACCCATATCGTACGCCATACCCAAACCCGTACCCGAACCCGTACCCGAACCCGTACCCTAAGCCGTACCCTAACCCAAACCCTAACCCTAAGCTACCCTTGACTGCTTCTGCCTCCAATAGATTTCCTAAGCACTAGTGTACTAAGGAACAGGTTAAAAAGAGAATCCTAATGTGATTTCTTGATAATGGGTGTATTCCTTATCTTCTCCTAGTGTCTGAACTCTTCTCCATGGCTGGACACCCAAATAATATTCCTTGACGTGCTAAGGGGTATCTAGAGAGTGGGATAGGTTTAATAACTACCCTAACCCTAACGCGTACCCTAACCCTAACACGTAACCTAATCCTAACCCGTACCCTAAACCGAGCCCTAACCCTCAAACTAACCCTAACCCTAACCCTAACCCATACCCTACGCCGTACCCGAACCCGTACCTAACCCGTACCCTAAGCCATACCCTAAAGCTAACCCTAACCCTAACCCTAACCCTAACCCTAAGCTACCCTTGACTGCTTCTGCCTCCAATAGATTTCCTAAGCACTAGTGTTTTAAGGAACAGGTTAAAAAGAGAATCCTAATGTGATTTCTTGATAATGGGTGTGTTCCTTATCTTCTCCTAGTGTCTAAACTCTTCTCCATGGCTGGACCCCCAAATAATATTCCTTGACGTGCTAAGGGTTATCTAGAGAGTGGGATAGGTTTAATAACTACCCTAACCCTAACGCGTACCCTAACCCTAACCCCTACCCTAACCCTAAGACGTACCCTAATCCTAACCCGTAACCTAAACCGAGCCCTAACCCTCAAACTAACCCTAACCCTAACCTTAACCCATACACTACCCCATACCCGAACCCGTACCCGAACCCGTACACTAAGCCGTACCCTAACCCTAACCCTAACCCTAAACCTAACCCTAAACCTAAGCTACCCTTGACTGCTTCTGCCTCCAATAGATTTCCTAAGCACTAGTGTTTTAAGGAACAGGTTAAAAAGAGAATCCTAATGTGATTTCTTGATAATGGGTGTGTTCCTTATCTTCTCCTAGTGTCTAAACTCTTCTCCATGGCTGGACACCCAAATAATATTCCTTGACGTGCTAAGGGGTATCTAGAGAGTGGGATAGGTTTAATAACTACCCTAACCCTAATGCGTACCCTAGCCCTAACCCCTACCCTAACCCTAACACGTACCCTAATCCTAACCCGTACCCTAAACCGAGCCCTAACCCTCAAACTAACCCTAACCCTAACCCTAACCCATATCCTACGCCATACCCAAACCCGTACCCGAACCCGTACCCGAACCCGTACCCTAAGCCGTACGCTAACCCAAACCCTAACCCTAAGCTACCCTTGACTGCTTCTGCCTCCAATAGATTTCCTAAGCACTAGTGTTTTAAGGAACAGGTTAAAAAGAGAATCCTAATGTGATTTCTTGATAATGGGTGTGTTCCTTATCTTCTCCTAGTGTCTAAACTCTTCTCCATGGCTGGACCCCCAATTAATATTCCTTGACGTGCTAAGGGGTATCTAGAGAGTGGGATAGGTTTAATAACTACCCTAACCCTAACGCGTACCCTAACCCTAACGCCTACCCTAACCCTAACACGTACCCTAATCCTAACCCGTACCCTAAACCGAGCCCTAACCCTCAAACTAACCCTAACCCTAACCCTAACACATACCCTACGCCGTACCCGAACCCGTACCCGAACCCGTACCCTAAGCCATACCCTAACCCTAACCCTAACCGTAACCCTAACCCTAAGCTACCCTTGACTGCTTCTGCCTCCAATAGATTTCCTAAGCACTAGTGTATTAAGGAACAGGTTAAAAAGAGAATCCTAATGTGATTTCAGGATAATGGGTGTGTTCCTTATCTTCTCCTAGTGTCTAAACTCTTCTCCATGGCTGGACCCCCAAATAATATTCCTTGACGTGCTAAGGGGTATTTAGAGAGTGGGATAGGTTTAATAACTACCCTAACTCTAACGCGTACCCTAACCCTAACCCCTACCCTAACCCTAACACGAACCCTAATCCTAACCCATACCCTAAACCGAGCCCTAACCTTCAAACTAACCCTAACCCTAACCCAAACCCATACCCTACGCCGTACACGAACCCGTACCCGAACCCGTACCCTAAGCCGTGTCCTAACCCTAGCCCTAACCCTAACCCTAACCCTAAGCTACCCTTGACTGCTTCTGCCTCCAATAGATTTCCTAAGCACTAGTGTTTTAAGGAACAGGTTAAAAAGAGAATCCTAATGTGATTTCTTGATAATGGGTGTGTTCCTTATCTTCTCCTAGTGTCTAAACTTTTCTCCATGGCTGGACACCCAAATAATATTCCTTGACGTGCTAAGGGGTATCTAGAGAGTGGGATAGGTTTAATAACTACCCTAACCCTAACGCGTACCCTAACCCTAACCCCTACCCTAACCCTAACACGTAACCTAATCCTAACCCGTAGCCTAAACGGAGCCCTAACCCTCAAACTAACCGTAACCCTAACCCTAACCCATACCCTACGCCGTACCCGAACCCGTACACGAACCCGTACCCTAAGCCATACCCTAACCCTAACCCTCACCGTAACCCTAACCCTAAGCTACCCTTGACTGCTTCTGCCTCCAATAGATTTCCTAAGCACTAGTGTATTAAGGAACAGGTTAAAAAGAGAATCCTAATGTGATTTCAGGATAATGGGTGTGTTCCTTATCTTCTCCTAGTGTCTAAACTCTTCTCCATGGCTGGACCCCCAAATAATATTCCTTGACGTGCTAAGGGGTATCTAGAGAGTGGGATAGGTTTAATAACTACCCTAACCCTAACGCGTACCCTAACCCTAACCCCTACCCTAACCCTAACACGTACCCTAATCCTAACCCGTACCCTAAACCGAGCCCTAACCCTCAAACTAACCCTAACCCTAACCCTAACCCATATCGTACGCCATACCCAAACCCGTACCCGAACCCGTACCCGAACCCGTACCCTAAGCCGTACCCTAACCCTAACCCTAACCCTAAGCTACCCTTGACTGCTTCTGCCTCCAATAGATTTCCTAAGCACTAGTGTTTTAAGAAACAGGTTAAAAAGAGAATCCTAATGTGATTTCAGGATAATGGGTGTGTTCCTTATCTTCTCCTAGTGTCTAAACTCTTCTCCATGGCTGGACACCCAAATAATATTCCTTGACGTGCTAAGGGGTATCTAGAGAGTGGGATAGGTTTAATAACTACCCTAACCCTAACGCGTACCCTAACCCTAACCCCTACCCTAACCCTAACACGTACCCTAATCCTAACCCGTACCCTAAACCGAGCCCTAACCCTCAAACTAACCCTAACCCTAAACCTAACCCATACCCTACGCCGTACCCGAACCCGTACCCGAACCCGTAACCGAACCCGTACCCTAAGCCGTACCCTAACCCTAACCCTAACCCTAAGCTACCCTTGACTGCTTCTGCCTCCAATAGATTTCCTAAGCACTAGTGTTTTAAGGAACAGGTTAAAAAGAGAATCCTAATGTGATTTCTTGATAATGGGTGTGTTCCTTATCTTCTCCTAGTGTCTAAACTCTTCTCCATGGCTGGACCCCCAATTAATATTCCTTGACGTGCTAAGGGGTATCTAGAGAGTGGGATAGGTTTAATAACTACCCTAACCCTAACGCGTACCCTAACCCTAACCCCTACCCTAACCCTAACACGTACCCTAATCCTAACCCGTACCCTAAACCGAGCCCTAACCCTCAAACTAACCCTAACCCTAACCCTATCCCATACCCTACGCCGTACCCGAACCCGTACCCGAACCCGTACCCTAAGCCATACCCTAACCCTAACCCTAACCGTAACCCTAACCCTAAGCTACCCTTGACTGCTTCTGCCTCCAATAGATTTCCTAAGCACTAGTGTATTAAGGAACAGGTTAAAAAGAGAATCCTAATGTGATTTCAGGATAATGGGTGTGTTCCTTATCTTCTCCTAGTTTCTAAACTCTTCTCCATGGCTGGACCCCCAAATAATATTCCTTGACGTGCTAAGGGGTATCTAGAGAGTGGGATAGGTTTAATAACTACCCTAACCCTAATGCGTACCCTAACCCTAACCCCTACCCTAACCCTAACACGAACCCTAATCCTAACCCATACCCTAAACCGAGCCCTAAGCTTCAAACTAACCCTAACCCTAACCCAAACCCATACCCTACGCCGTACACGAACCCGTACCCGAACCCGTACCCTAAGCCGTGTCCTAACCCTAGCCCTAACCCTAACCCTAACCCTAAGCTACCATTGACTGCTTCTGCCTCCAATAGATTTCCTAAGCACTAGTGTTTTAAGGAACAGGTTAAAAAGAGAATCCTAATGTGATTTCTTGATAATGGGTGTGTTCCTTATCTTCTCCTAGTGTCTAAACTCTTCTCCATGGCTGGACCCCCAAATAATATTCCTTGACGTGCTAAGGGTTATCTAGAGAGTGGGATAGGTTTAATAACTACCCTAACCCTAACGCGTACCCTAACCCTAACCCCTACCCTAACCCTAACACGTACCCTAATCCTAACCCGTACCCTAAACGGAGCCCTAACCCTCAAACTAACCCTAACCCTAACCCTAACCCATACCCTACGCCGTACCCGAACCCGTACCCGAACCCGTACCCTAAGCCATACCCTAACCCTAACCCTCACCGTAACCCTAACCCTAAGCTACCCTTGACTGCTTCTGCCTCCAATAGATTTCCTAAGCACTAGTGTATTAAGGAACAGGTTAAAAAGAGAATCCTAATATGATTTTTTGATAATGGGTGTGTTCCTTATCTTCTCCTAGTGTCTAAACTCTTCTCCATGGCTGGACCCGCAAATAATATTCCTTGACGTGCTAAGGGGTATCTAGAGAGTGGGATAGGTTTAATAACTACCCTAACACTAACGCGTACCCTAACCCTAACCCCTACCCTAACCCTAACACGAACCCTAATCCTAACCCGTACCCTAAACCGAGCCCTAACCTTCAAACTAACCCTAACCCTAACCCATACCCTACAGCGTACACGAACCCGTAACCGAACCCGTACCCTAAGCCGTACCCTAACCCTAACCCTAACCCTAACCCTAACCCTAAGCTACCCTTGACTGCTTCTGCCTCCAATACATTTCCTAAGCACTAGTGTTTTAAGGAACAGGTTAAAAAGAGAATCCTAATGTGATTTCTTGATAATGGGTGTGTTCCTTATCTTCTCCTAGTGTCTAAACTCTTCTCCATGGCTGGACACCCAAAAATATTCCTTGACGTGCTAAGGGGTATCTAGAGTGTGGGATAGGTTTAATAACTACCCTAACCCTAACGCGTACCCTAACCCTAACACGTACCCTAATCCTAACCCGTACCCTAAACCGAGCCCTAACCCTCAAACTAACCCTAACCCTAACCCTAACCCATACCCTACGCCGTACACGAACCCGTACCCGAACCCGTACCCTAAGCCGTACCCTAAAGCTAACCCTAACCCTAACCCTAACCCTAACCCTAAGCTACCCTTGACTGCTTCTGCCTCCAATAGATTTCCTAAGCACTAGTGTTTTAAGGAACAGGTTAAAAAGAGAATCCTAATGTGATTTCTTGATAATGGGTGTGATCCTTATCTTCTCCTAGTGTCTAAACTCTTCTCCATGGCTGGACACCCAAATAATATTCCTTGACGTGCTAAGGGGTATCTAGAGAGTGGGATAGGTTTAATAACTACCCTAACCCTAACGCGTACCCTAACCCTAACCCCTACCCTAACCCTAACACGTACCCTAATCCTAACCCGTACCCTAAACCGAGCCCTAACCCTCAAACTAACCCTAACCCTAACCCTAACCCATATCGTACGCCATACCCAAACCCGTACCCGAACCCGTACCCGAACCCGTACCCTAAGCCGTACCCTAACCCAAACCCTAACCCTAAGCTACCCTTGACTGCTTCTGCCTCCAATAGATTTCCTAAGCACTAGTGTTTTAAGGAACAGGTTAAAAAGAGAATCCTAATGTGATTTATTGATAATGGGTGTGTTCCTTATCTTCTCCTAGTGTCTAAACTCTTCTCCATGGCTGGACACCCAAATAATATTCCTTGACGTGCTAAGGGGTATCTAGAGAGTGGGATAGGTTTAATAACTACCCTAACCCTAACGCGTACCCTAACCCTAACCCCTACCCTAACCCCAACACGTACCCTAATCCTAAACCGTACCCTAAACCGAGCCCTAACCTTCAAACTAACCCTAACCCTAACCCATACCCTACGCCGTACACGAACCCGTACCCGAAACCGTACCCTAAGCCGTACGCTAACCCTAACCCTAACCCTAAACCTAACCCTAACCCTAAGCTACCCTTGACTGCTTCTGCCTCCAATAGATTTCCTAAGCACTAGTGTTTTAAGGAACAGGTTAAAAAGAGAATCCTAATGTGATTTCTTGATAATGGGTGTGTTCCTTATCTTCTCCTAGTGTCTAAACTCTTCTGCATGGCTGGACCCCCAAATAATATTCCTTGACGTGCTAAGGGTTATCTAGAGAGTGGGATAGGTTTAATAACTACCCTAACCCTAACGCGTACCCTAACCCTAACACGTACCCTAATCCTAACCCGTACCCTAAACCGAGCCCTAACCCTCAAACTAACCCTAACCCTAACCCTAACCCATACCCTACGCCGTACCCGAACCCGTACCGAACCCGTACCCTAAGCCGTACCCTAAAGCTAACCCTAACCCTAACCCTAACCCTAACCCTAAGCTACCCTTGACTGCTTCTGCCTCTAATAGATTTCCTAAGCACTAGTGTTTTAAGGAACAGGTTAAAAAGAGAATCCTAATGTTTTTTCTTGATAATGGGTGTGTTCCTTATCTTCTCCTAGTGTCTAAACTCTTCTCCATGACTGGACCCCCAAATAATATTCCTTGACGTGCTAAGGGTTATCTAGAGAGTGGGATAGGTTTAATAACTACCCTAACCCTAACGCGTACCCTAACCCTAACCCCTACCCTAACCCTAAGACGTACCCTAATCCTAACCCGTAACCTAAACCGAGCCCTAACCCTCAAACTAACCCTAACCCTAACCCTAACCCATACACTACGCCATAACCGAACCCGTACCCGAACCCGTACACTAAGCCGTACCCTAACCCTAACCCTAACCCTAAACCTAACCCTAAATCTAAGCTACCCTTGACTGCTTCTGCCTCCAATAGATTTCCTAAGCACTAGTGTTTTAAGGAACAGGTTAAAAAGAGAATCCTAATGTGATTTCTTGATAATGGGTGTGTTCCTTATCTTCTCCTAGTGTCTAAACTCTTCTCCATGGCTGGACCCCCAAATAATATTCCTTGACGTGCTAAGGGTTATCTAGAGAGTGGGATAGGTTTAATAACTACCCTAACCCTAACGCGTACCCTAACCCTAACCCCTACCCTAACCCTAACACGTACCCTAATCCTAACCCGTACCCTAAATGGAGCCCTAACCCTCAAACTAACCCTAACCCTAACCCTAACCCATACCCTACGCCGTACCCGAACCCGTACCCGAACCCGTACCCTAAGCCATACCCTAACCCTAACCCTAACCGTAACCCTAACCCTAAGCTACCCTTGACTGCTTCTGCCTCCAATAGATTTCCTAAGCACTAGTGTATTAAGGAACAGGTTAAAAAGAGAATCCTAATGTGATTTCAGGATAATGGGTGTGTTCCTTATCTTCTCCTAGTGTCTAAACTCTTCTCCATGGCTGGACCCCCAAATAATATTCCTTGACGTGCTAAGGGGTATCTAGAGAGTGGGATAGGTTTAATAACTACCCTAACCCTAACGCGTACCCTAACCCTAACCCCTACCCTAACCCTAACACGTACCCTAATCCTAACCCTTACCCTAAACCGAGCCCTAACCCTCAAACTAACCCTAACCCTAACCCTAACCCATATCCTACGCCATACCCAAACCCGTACCCGAACCCGTACCCGAACCCGTACCCTAAGCCGTACGCTAACCCAAACCCTAACCCTAAGCTACCCTTGACTGCTTCTGCCTCCAATAGATTTCCTAAGCACTAGTGTTTTAAGGAACAGGTTAAAAAGAGAATCCTAATGTGATTTCTTGATAATGGGTGTGTTCCTTATCTTCTCCTAGTGTCTAAACTCTTCTCCATGGCTGGACCCCCAAATAATATACCTTGACGTGCTAAGGGGTATCTAGAGAGTGGGATATGTTTAATAACTACCCTAACCCTAACGCGTACCCTAACCCTAACCCCTACCCTAACCCTAACACGTACCCTAATCCTAACCCGTAACCTAAACCGAGCCCTATCCCTCAAACTAACCCTAACCCTAAACCTAACCCATACCCTACGCTGTACCCGAACCCGTACCCGAACCCGTAACCGAACCCGTACCCTAAGCCGTACCCTAACCCTAACCCTAACCCTAAGCTACCCTTGACTGCTTCTGCCTCCAATAGATTTCCTAAGCACTAGTGTTTTAAGGAACAGGTTAAAAAGAGAATCCTAATGTGATTTCTTGATAATGGGTGTGTTCCTTATCTTCTCCTAGTGTCTAAACTCTTCTCCATGGCTGGACCCCCAAATAATATTCCTTGACGTGCTAAGGGTTATCTAGAGAGTGGGATAGGTTTAATAACTACCCTAACCCTAACGCGTACCCTAACCCTAACCCCTACCCTAACCCTAACACGTACCCTAATCCTAACCCGTACCCTAAACGGAGCCCTAACCCTCAAACTAACCCTAACCCTAACCCTAACCCATACCCTACGCCGTACCCGAACCCGTAACCGAACCCGTACCCTAAGCCATACCCTAACCCTAACCCTAACCGTAACCCTAACCCTAAGCTACCCTTGACTTCTTCTGCCTCCAATAGATTTCCTAAGCACTAGTGTTTTAAGGAACAGGTTAAAAAGAGAATCCTAATGTGATTTCAGGATAATGGGTGTGTTCCTTATCTTCTCCTAGTGTCTAAACTCTTCTCCATGGCTGGACCCCCAAATAATATTCCTTGACGTGCTAAGGGGTATCTAGAGAGTGGGATAGGTTTAATAACTACCCTAACCCTAACGCGTACCCTAACCCTAACCCCTACCCTAACCCTAACACGAACCCTAATCCTAACCCATACCCTAAACCGAGCCCTAAGCTTCAAACTAACCCTAACCCTAACCCAAACCCATACCCTACGCCGTACACGAACCCGTACCCGAACCCGTACCCTAAGCCGTGTCCTAACCCTAGCCCTAACCCTAACCCTAACCCTAAGCTACCCTTGACTGCTTCTGCCTCCAATAGATTTCCTAAGCACTAGTGTTTTAAGGAACAGGTTAAAAAGAGAATCCTAATGTGATTTCTTGATAATGGGTGTGTTCCTTATCTTCTCCTAGTGTCTAAACTCTTCTCCATGGCTGGACCCCCAATTAATATTCCTTGACGTGCTAAGGGGTATCTAGAGAGTGGGATAGGTTTAATAACTACCCTAACCCTAACGCGTACCCTAACCCTAACCCCTACCCTAACCCTAACACGTACCCTAATCCTAACCCGTACCCTAAACCGAGCCCTAACCCTCAAACTAACCCTAACCCTAACCCTAACCCATACCCTACGCCGTACCCGAACCCGTATCCGAACCCGTACCCTAAGCCATACCCTAACCCTAACCCTAACCGTAACCCTAACCCTAAGCTACCCTTGACTGCTTCTGCCTCCAATAGATTTCCTAAGCACTAGTGTATTAAGGAACAGGTTAAAAAGAGAATCCTAATGTGATTTCAGGATAATGGGTGTGTTCCTTATCTTCTCCTAGTGTCTAAACTCTTCTCCATGGCTGGACCCCCAAATAATATTCCTTGACGTGCTAAGGGGTATCTAGAGAGTGGGATAGGTTTAATAACTACCCTAACCCTAACGCGTACCCTAACCCTAACCCCTACCCTAACCCTAACACGTACCCTAATCCTAACCCGTAACCTAAACCGAGCCCTAACCCTCAAACTAACCCTAACCCTAAACCTAACCCATACCCTACGCCGTACCCGAACCCGTACCCGAACCCGTACCCGAACCCGTACCCTAAGCCGTACCCTAACCCAAACCCTAACCCTAAGCTACCCTTGACTGCTTCTGCCTCCAATAGATTTCCTAAGCACTAGTGTTTTAAGGAACAGGTTAAAAAGAGAATCCTAATGTGATTTCTTGATAATGGGTGTGATCCTTATCTTCTCCTAGTGTCTAAACTCTTCTCCATGGCTGGACACCCAAATAATATTCCTTGACGTGCTAAGGGGTATCTAGAGAGTGGGATAGGTTTAATAACTACCCTAACCCTAACGCGTACCCTAACCCTAACCCCTACCCTAACACTAACACGTACCCTAATCCTAACCCGTACCCTAAACCGAGCCCTAACCCTCAAACTAACACTAACCCTAACCCTAACCCATATCGTACGCCATACCCAAACCCGTACCCGAACCCGTACCCGAACCCGTACCCTAAGCCGTACCCTAACCCAAACCCTAACCCTAAGCTACCCTTGACTGCTTCTGCCTCCAATAGATTTCCTAAGCACTAGTGTTTTAAGGAACAGGTTAAAAAGAGAATCCTAATGTGATTTCTTGATAATGGGTGTATTCCTTATCTTCTCCTAGTGTCTAAACTCTTCTCCATGGCTGGACCCCCAAATAATATTCCTTGACGTGCTAAGGGTTATCTAGAGAGTGGGATAGGTTTAATAACTACCCTAACCCTAACGCGTACCCTAACCCTAACCCCTACCCTAACCCTAACACGTACCCTAATCCTAACCCGTACCCTAAACGGAGCCCTAACCCTCAAACTAACCCTAACCCTAACCCTAACCCATACCCTACGCCGTACCCGAACCCGTACCCGAACCCGTACCCTAAGCCATACCCTAACCCTAACCCTAACCGTAACCCTAACCCTAAGCTACCCTTGACTGCTTCTGCCTCCAATAGATTTCCTAAGCACTAGTGTATTAAGGAACAGGTTAAAAAGAGAATCCTAATGTGATTTCAGGATAATGGGTGTGTTCCTTATCTTCTCCTAGTGTCTAAACTCTTCTCCATGGCTGGACCCCCAAATAATATTCCTTGACGTGCTAAGGGGTATCTAGAGAGTGGGATAGGTTTAATAACTACCCTAACCCTAACGCGTACCCTAACCCTAACACGTACCCTAATCCTAACCCGTACCCTAAACCGAGCCCTAACCCTCAAACTAACCCTAACCCTAACCCTAACCCATACCCTACGCCGTACCCGAACCCGTACCTAACCCGTACCCTAAGCCATACCCTAAAGCTAACCCTAACCCTAACCCTAACACTAACCCTAAGCTACCCTTGACTGCTTCTGCCTCCAATAGATTTCCTAAGCACTAGTGTTTTAAGGAACAGGTTAAAAAGAGAATCCTAATGTGATTTCTTGATAATGGGTGTGTTCCTTATCTTCTCCTAGTGTCTAAACTCTTCTCCATGGCTGGACCCCCAAATAATATTCCTTGACGTGCTAAGGGTTATCTAGAGAGTGGGATAGGTTTAATAACTACCCTAACCCTAACGCGTACCCTAACCCTAACCCCTACCCTAACCCTAAGACGTACCCTAATCCTAACCCGTAACCTAAACCGAGCCCTAACCCTCAAACTAACCCTAACCCTAACCCTAACCCATACACTACCCCATACCCGAACCCGTACCCGAACCCGTACACTAAGCCGTACCCTAACCCTAACCCTAACCCTAACCCTAACCCTAACCCTAACCCTAAGCTACCCTTGACTGCTTCTGCCTCCAATAGATTTCCTAAGCACTAGTGTTTTAAGGAACAGGTTAAAAAGAGAATCCTAATGTGATTTCTTGATAATGGGTGTGTTCCTTATCTTCTCCTAGTGTCTAAACTCTTCTCCATGGCTGGACCCCCAAATAATATTCCTTGACGTGCTAAGGGGTATCTAGAGAGTGGGATAGGTTTAATAACTACCCTAACCCTAACGCGTACCCTAACCCTAACCCCTACCCTAACCCTAACACGTACCCTAATCCTAACCCGTACCCTAAATGGAGCCCTAACCCTCAAACTAACCCTAACCCTAACCCTAACCCATACCCTACGCCGTACCCGAACCCGTACCCGAACCCGTACCCTAAGCCATACCCTAACCCTAACCCTAACCGTAACCCTAACCCTAAGCTACCCTTGACTGCTTCTGCCTCCAATAGATTTCCTAAGCACTAGTGTATTAAGGAACAGGTTAAAAAGAGAATCCTAATGTGATTTCAGGATAATGGGTGTGTTCCTTATCTTCTCCTAGTGTCTAAACTCTTCTCCATGGCTGGACCCCCAAATAATATTCCTTGACGTGCTAAGGGGTATCTAGAGAGTGGGATAGGTTTAATAACTACCCTAACCCTAACGCGTACCCTAACCCTAACCCCTACCCTAACCCTAACACGTACCCTAATCCTAACCCGTACCCTAAACCGAGCCCTAACCCTCAAACTAACCCTAACCCTAACCCTAACCCATATCCTACGCCATACCCAAACCCGTACCCGAACCCGTACCCGAACCCGTACCCTAAGCCGTACGCTAACCCAAACCCTAACCCTAAGCTACCCTTGACTGCTTCTGCCTCCAATAGATTTCCTAAGCACTAGTGTTTTAAGGAACAGGTTAAAAAGAGAATCCTAATGTGATTTCTTGATAATGGGTGTGTTCCTTATCTTCTCCTAGTGTCTAAACTCTTCTCCATGGCTGGACCCCCAAATAATATACCTTGACGTGCTAAGGGGTATCTAGAGAGTGGGATATGTTTAATAACTACCCTAACCCTAACGCGTATCCTAACCCTAACCCCTACCCTAACCCTAACACGTACCCTAATCCTAACCCGTAACCTAAACCGAGCCCTATCCCTCAAACTAACCCTAACCCTAAACCTAACCCATACCCTACGCCGTACCCGAACCCGTACCCGAACCCGTAACCGAACCCGTACCCTAAGCCGTACCCTAACCCTAACCCTAACCCTAAGCTACCCTTGACTGCTTCTGCCTCCAATAGATTTCCTAAGCACTAGTGTTTTAAGGAACAGGTTAAAAAGAGAATCCTAATGTGATTTCTTGATAATGGGTGTGTTCCTTATCTTCTCCTAGTGTCTAAACTCTTCTCCATGGCTGGACCCCCAAATAATATTCCTTGACGTGCTAAGGGTTATCTAGAGAGTGGGATAGGTTTAATAACTACCCTAACCCTAACGCGTACCCTAACCCTAACCCCTACCCTAACCCTAACACGTACCCTAATCCTAACCCGTACCCTAAACGGAGCCCTAACCCTCAAACTAACCCTAACCCTAACCCTAACCCATACCCTACGCCGTACCCGAACCCGTACCCGAACCCGTACCCTAAGCCATACCCTAACCCTAACCCTAACCGTAACCCTAACCCTAAGCTACCCTTGACTGCTTCTGCCTCCAATAGATTTCCTAAGCACTAGTGTATTAAGGAACAGGTTAAAAAGAGAATCCTAATGTGATTTCAGGATAATGGGTGTGTTCCTTATCTTCTCCTAGTGTCTAAACTCTTCTCCATGGCTGGACCCCCAAATAATATTCCTTGACGTGCTAAGGGGTATCTAGAGAGTGGGATAGGTTTAATAACTACCCTAACCCTAACGCGTACCCTAACCCTAACCCCTACCCTAACCCTAACACGTACCCTAATCCTAACCCGTACCCTAAACCGAGCCCTAACCCTCAAACTAACCCTAACCCTAACCCTAACCCATATCCTACGCCATACCCAAACCCGTACCCGAACCCGTACCCGAACCCGTACCCTAAGCCGTACGCTAACCCAAACCCTAACCCTAAGCTACCCTTGACTGCTTCTGCCTCCAATAGATTTCCTAAGCACTAGTGTTTTAAGGAACAGGTTAAAAAGAGAATCCTAATGTGATTTCTTGATAATGGGTGTGTTCCTTATCTTCTCCTAGTGTCTAAACTCTTCTCCATGGCTGGACCCCCAAATAATATACCTTGACGTGCTAAGGGGTATCTAGAGAGTGGGATATGTTTAATAACTACCCTAACCCTAACGCGTATCCTAACCCTAACCCCTACCCTAACCCTAACACGTACCCTAATCCTAACCCGTAACCTAAACCGAGCCCTATCCCTCAAACTAACCCTAACCCTAAACCTAACCCATACCCTACGCCGTACCCGAACCCGTACCCGAACCCGTAACCGAACCCGTACCCTAAGCCGTACCCTAACCCTAACCCTAACCCTAAGCTACCCTTGACTGCTTCTGCCTCCAATAGATTTCCTAAGCACTAGTGTTTTAAGGAACAGGTTAAAAAGAGAATCCTAATGTGATTTCTTGATAATGGGTGTGTTCCTTATCTTCTCCTAGTGTCTAAACTCTTCTCCATGGCTGGACCCCCAAATAATATTCCTTGACGTGCTAAGGGTTATCTAGAGAGTGGGATAGGTTTAATAACTACCCTAACCCTAACGCGTACCCTAACCCTAACCCCTACCCTAACCCTAACACGTACCCTAATCCTAACCCGTACCCTAAACGGAGCCCTAACCCTCAAACTAACCCTAACCCTAACCCTAACCCATACCCTACGCCGTACCCGAACCCGTACCCGAACCCGTACCCTAAGCCATACCCTAACCCTAACCCTAACCGTAACCCTAACCCTAAGCTACCCTTGACTTCTTCTGCCTCCAATAGATTTCCTAAGCACTAGTGTATTAAGGAACAGGTTAAAAAGAGAATCCTAATGTGATTTCAGGATAATGGGTGTGTTCCTTATCTTCTCCTAGTGTCTAAACTCTTCTCCATGGCTGGACCCCCAAATAATATTCCTTGACGTGCTAAGGGGTATCTAGAGAGTGGGATAGGTTTAATAACTACCCTAACCCTAACGCGTACCCTAACCCTAACCCCTACCCTAACCCTAACACGAACCCTAATCCTAACCCATACCCTAAACCGAGCCCTAAGCTTCAAACTAACCCTAACCCTAACCCAAACCCATACCCTACGCCGTACACGAACCCGTACCCGAACCCGTACCCTAAGCCGTGTCCTAACCCTAGCCCTAACCCTAACCCTAACCCTAAGCTACCCTTGACTGCTTCTGCCTCCAATAGATTTCCTAAGCACTAGTGTTTTAAGGAACAGGTTAAAAAGAGAATCCTAATGTGATTTCTTGATAATGGGTGTGTTCCTTATCTTCTCCTAGTGTCTAAACTCTTCTCCATGGCTGGACCCCCAATTAATATTCCTTGACGTGCTAAGGGGTATCTAGAGAGTGGGATAGGTTTAATAACTACCCTAACCCTAACGCGTACCCTAACCCTAACCCCTACCCTAACCCTAACACGTACCCTAATCCTAACCCGTACCCTAAACCGAGCCCTAACCCTCAAACTAACCCTAACCCTAACCCTAACCCATACCCTACGCCGTACCCGAACCCGTATCCGAACCCGTACCCTAAGCCATACCCTAACCCTAACCCTAACCGTAACCCTAACCCTAAGCTACCCTTGACTGCTTCTGCCTCCAATAGATTTCCTAAGCACTAGTGTATTAAGGAACAGGTTAAAAAGAGAATCCTAATGTGATTTCAGGATAATGGGTGTGTTCCTTATCTTCTCCTAGTGTCTAAACTCTTCTCCATGGCTGGACCCCCAAATAATATTCCTTGACGTGCTAAGGGGTATCTAGAGAGTGGGATAGGTTTAATAACTACCCTAACCCTAACGCGTACCCTAACCCTAACCCCTACCCTAACCCTAACACGTACCCTAATCCTAACCCGTAACCTAAACCGAGCCCTAACCCTCAAACTAACCCTAACCCTAAACCTAACCCATACCCTACGCCGTACCCGAACCCGTACCCGAACCCGTAACCGAACCCGTACCCTAAGCCGTACCCTAACCCTAACCCTAACCCTAAGCTACCCTTGACTGCTTCTGCCTCCAATAGATTTCCTAAGCACTAGTGTTTTAAGGAACAGGTTAAAAAGAGAATCCTAATGTGATTTCTTGATAATGGGTGTGATCCTTATCTTCTCCTAGTGTCTAAACTCTTCTCCATGGCTGGACACCCAAATAATATTCCTTGACGTGCTAAGGGGTATCTAGAGAGTGGGATAGGTTTAATAACTACCCTAACCCTAACGCGTACCCTAACCCTAACCCCTACCCTAACACTAACACGTACCCTAATCCTAACCCGTACCCTAAACCGAGCCCTAACCCTCAAACTAACACTAACCCTAACCCTAACCCATATCGTACGCCATACCCAAACCCGTACCCGAACCCGTACCCGAACCCGTACCCTAAGCCGTACCCTAACCCAAACCCTAACCCTAAGCTACCCTTGAATGCTTCTGCCTCCAATAGATTTCCTAAGCACTAGTGTACTAAGGAACAGGTTAAAAAGAGAATCCTAATGTGATTTCTTGATAATGGGTGTATTCCTTATCTTCTCCTAGTGTCTAAACTCTTCTCCATGGCTGGACACCCAAATAATATTCCTTGACGTGCTAAGGGGTATCTAGAGAGTGGGATAGGTTTAATAACTACCCTAACCCTAACGCGTACCCTAACCCTAACACGTACCCTAATCCTAACCCGTACCCTAAACCGAGCCCTAACCCTCAAACTAACCCTAACCCTAACCCTAACCCATACCCTACGCCGTACCCGAACCCGTACCTAACCCGTACCCTAAGCCATACCCTAAAGCTAACCCTAACCCTAACCCTAACACTAACCCTAAGCTACCCTTGACTGCTTCTGCCTCCAATAGATTTCCTAAGCACTAGTGTTTTAAGGAACAGGTTAAAAAGAGAATCCTAATGTGATTTCTTGATAATGGGTGTGTTCCTTATCTTCTCCTAGTGTCTAAACTCTTCTCCATGGCTGGACCCCCAAATAATATTCCTTGACGTGCTAAGGGTTATCTAGAGAGTGGGATAGGTTTAATAACTACCCTAACCCTAACGCGTACCCTAACCCTAACCCCTACCCTAACCCTAAGACGTACCCTAATCCTAACCCGTAACCTAAACCGAGCCCTAACCCTCAAACTAACCCTAACCCTAACCCTAACCCATACACTACCCCATACCCGAACCCGTACCCGAACCCGTACACTAAGCCGTACCCTAACCCTAACCCTAACCCTAAACCTAACCCTAACCCTAAGCTACCCTTGACTGCTTCTGCCTCCAATAGATTTCCTAAGCACTAGTGTTTTAAGGAACAGGTTAAAAAGAGAATCCTAATGTGATTTCTTGATAATGGGTGTGTTCCTTATCTTCTCCTAGTGTCTAAACTCTTCTCCATGGCTGGACACCCAAATAATATTCCTTGACGTGCTAAGGGGTATCTAGAGAGTGGGATAGGTTTAATAACTACCCTAACCCTAATGCGTACCCTAGCCCTAACCCCTACCCTAACCCTAACACGTACCCTAATCCTAACCCGTACCCTAAACCGAGCCCTAACCCTCAAACTAACCCTAACCCTAACCCTAACCCATATCCTACGCCATACCCAAACCCGTACCCGAACCCGTACCCGAACCCGTACCCTAAGCCGTACGCTAACCCAAACCCTAACCCTAAGCTACCCTTGACTGCTTCTGCCTCCAATAGATTTCCTAAGCACTAGTGTTTTAAGGAACAGGTTAAAAAGAGAATCCTAATGTGATTTCTTGATAATGGGTGTGTTCCTTATCTTCTCCTAGTGTCTAAACTCTTCTCCATGGCTGGACCCCCAATTAATATTCCTTGACGTGCTAAGGGGTATCTAGAGAGTGGGATAGGTTTAATAACTACCCTAACCCTAACGCGTACCCTAACCCTAACGCCTACCCTAACCCTAACACGTACCCTAATCCTAACCCGTACCCTAAACCGAGCCCTAACCCTCAAACTAACCCTAACCCTAACCCTAACCCATACCCTACGCCGTACCCGAACCCGTACCCGAACCCGTACCCTAAGCCATACCCTAACCCTAACCCTAACCGTAACCCTAACCCTAAGCTACCCTTGACTGCTTCTGCCTCCAATAGATTTCCTAAGCACTAGTGTATTAAGGAACAGGTTAAAAAGAGAATCCTAATGTGATTTCAGGATAATGGGTGTGTTCCTTATCTTCTCCTAGTGTCTAAACTCTTCTCCATGGCTGGACCCCCAAATAATATTCCTTGACGTGCTAAGGGGTATTTAGAGAGTGGGATAGGTTTAATAACTACCCTAACTCTAACGCGTACCCTAACCCTAACCCCTACCCTAACCCTAACACGAACCCTAATCTTAACCCATACCCTAAACCGAGCCCTAACCTTCAAACTAACCCTAACCCTAACCCAAACCCATACCCTACGCCGTACACGAACCCGTACCCGAACCCGTACCCTAAGCCGTGTCCTAACCCTAGCCCTAACCCTAACCCTAACCCTAAGCTACCCTTGACTGCTTCTGCCTCCAATAGATTTCCTAAGCACTAGTGTTTTAAGGAACAGGTTAAAAAGAGAATCCTAATGTGATTTCTTGATAATGGGTGTGTTCCTTATCTTCTCCTAGTGTCTAAACTTTTCTCCATGGCTGGACACCCAAATAATATTCCTTGACATGCTAAGGGGTATCTAGAGAGTGGGATAGGTTTAATAACTACCCTAACCCTAACGCGTACCCTAACCCTAACCCCTACCCTAACCCTAACACGTAACCTAATCCTAACCCGTACCCTAAACGGAGCCCTAACCCTCAAACTAACCGTAACCCTAACCCTAACCCATACCCTACGCCGTACCCGAACCCGTACCCGAACCCGTACCCTAAGCCATACCCTAACCCTAACCCTCACCGTAACCCTAACCCTAAGCTACCCTTGACTGCTTCTGCCTCCAATAGATTTCCTAAGCACTAGTGTATTAAGGAACAGGTTAAAAAGAGAATCCTAATGTGATTTCAGGATAATGGGTGTGTTCCTTATCTTCTCCTAGTGTCTAAACTCTTCTCCATGGCTGGACCCCCAAATAATATTCCTTGACGTGCTAAGGGGTATCTAGAGAGTGGGATAGGTTTAATAACTACCCTAACCCTAACGCGTACCCTAACCCTAACCCCTACCCTAACCCTAACACGTACCCTAATCCTAACCCGTACCCTAAACCGAGCCCTAACCCTCAAACTAACCCTAACCCTAACCCTAACCCATATCGTACGCCATACCCAAACCCGTACCCGAACCCGTACCCGAACCCGTACCCTAAGCCGTACCCTAACCCTAACCCTAACCCTAAGCTACCCTTGACTGCTTCTGCCTCCAATAGATTTCCTAAGCACTAGTGTTTTAAGGAACAGGTTAAAAAGAGAATCCTAATGTGATTTCTTGATAATGGGTGTGTTCCTTATCTTCTCCTAGTGTCTAAACTCTTCTCCATGGCTGGACCCCCAAATAATATTCCTTGACGTGCTAAGGGTTATCTAGAGAGTGGGATAGGTTTAATAACTACCCTAACCCTAACGCGTACCCTAACCCTAACCCCTACCCTAACCCTAACACGTACCCTAATCCTAACCCGTACCCTAAACGGAGCCCTAACCCTCAAACTAACCCTAACCCTAACCCTAACCCATACCCTACGCCGTACCCGAACCCGTAACCGAACCCGTACCCTAAGCCATACCCTAACCCTAACCCTAACCGTAACCCTAACCCTAAGCTACCCTTGACTTCTTCTGCCTCCAATAGATTTCCTAAGCACTAGTGTTTTAAGGAACAGGTTAAAAAGAGAATCCTAATGTGATTTCAGGATAATGGGTGTGTTCCTTATCTTCTCCTAGTGTCTAAACTCTTCTCCATGGCTGGACCCCCAAATAATATTCCTTGACGTGCTAAGGGGTATCTAGAGAGTGGGATAGGTTTAATAACTACCCTAACCCTAACGCGTACCCTAACCCTAACCCCTACCCTAACCCTAACACGAACCCTAATCCTAACCCATACCCTAAACCGAGCCCTAAGCTTCAAACTAACCCTAACCCTAACCCAAACCCATACCCTACGCCGTACACGAACCCGTACCCGAACCCGTACCCTAAGCCGTGTCCTAACCCTAGCCCTAACCCTAACCCTAACCCTAAGCTACCCTTGACTGCTTCTGCCTCCAATAGATTTCCTAAGCACTAGTGTTTTAAGGAACAGGTTAAAAAGAGAATCCTAATGTGATTTCTTGATAATGGGTGTGTTCCTTATCTTCTCCTAGTGTCTAAACTCTTCTCCATGGCTGGACCCCCAATTAATATTCCTTGACGTGCTAAGGGGTATCTAGAGAGTGGGATAGGTTTAATAACTACCCTAACCCTAACGCGTACCCTAACCCTAACCCCTACCCTAACCCTAACACGTACCCTAATCCTAACCCGTACCCTAAACCGAGCCCTAACCCTCAAACTAACCCTAACCCTAACCCTAACCCATACCCTACGCCGTACCCGAACCCGTATCCGAACCCGTACCCTAAGCCATACCCTAACCCTAACCCTAACCGTAACCCTAACCCTAAGCTACCCTTGACTGCTTCTGCCTCCAATAGATTTCCTAAGCACTAGTGTATTAAGGAACAGGTTAAAAAGAGAATCCTAATGTGATTTCAGGATAATGGGTGTGTTCCTTATCTTCTCCTAGTGTCTAAACTCTTCTCCATGGCTGGACCCCCAAATAATATTCCTTGACGTGCTAAGGGGTATCTAGAGAGTGGGATAGGTTTAATAACTACCCTAACCCTAACGCGTACCCTAACCCTAACCCCTACCCTAACCCTAACACGTACCCTAATCCTAACCCGTAACCTAAACCGAGCCCTAACCCTCAAACTAACCCTAACCCTAAACCTAACCCATACCCTACGCCGTACCCGAACCCGTACCCGAACCCGTACCCGAACCCGTACCCTAAGCCGTACCCTAACCCAAACCCTAACCCTAAGCTACCCTTGACTGCTTCTGCCTCCAATAGATTTCCTAAGCACTAGTGTTTTAAGGAACAGGTTAAAAAGAGAATCCTAATGTGATTTCTTGATAATGGGTGTGATCCTTATCTTCTCCTAGTGTCTAAACTCTTCTCCATGGCTGGACACCCAAATAATATTCCTTGACGTGCTAAGGGGTATCTAGAGAGTGGGATAGGTTTAATAACTACCCTAACCCTAACGCGTACCCTAACCCTAACCCCTACCCTAACACTAACACGTACCCTAATCCTAACCCGTACCCTAAACCGAGCCCTAACCCTCAAACTAACACTAACCCTAACCCTAACCCATATCGTACGCCATACCCAAACCCGTACCCGAACCCGTACCCGAACCCGTACCCTAAGCCGTACCCTAACCCAAACCCTAACCCTAAGCTACCCTTGACTGCTTCTGCCTCCAATAGATTTCCTAAGCACTAGTGTTTTAAGGAACAGGTTAAAAAGAGAATCCTAATGTGATTTCTTGATAATGGGTGTATTCCTTATCTTCTCCTAGTGTCTAAACTCTTCTCCATGGCTGGACCCCCAAATAATATTCCTTGACGTGCTAAGGGTTATCTAGAGAGTGGGATAGGTTTAATAACTACCCTAACCCTAACGCGTACCCTAACCCTAACCCCTACCCTAACCCTAACACGTACCCTAATCCTAACCCGTACCCTAAACGGAGCCCTAACCCTCAAACTAACCCTAACCCTAACCCTAACCCATACCCTACGCCGTACCCGAACCCGTACCCGAACCCGTACCCTAAGCCATACCCTAACCCTAACCCTAACCGTAACCCTAACCCTAAGCTACCCTTGACTGCTTCTGCCTCCAATAGATTTCCTAAGCACTAGTGTATTAAGGAACAGGTTAAAAAGAGAATCCTAATGTGATTTCAGGATAATGGGTGTGTTCCTTATCTTCTCCTAGTGTCTAAACTCTTCTCCATGGCTGGACCCCCAAATAATATTCCTTGACGTGCTAAGGGGTATCTAGAGAGTGGGATAGGTTTAATAACTACCCTAACCCTAACGCGTACCCTAACCCTAACACGTACCCTAATCCTAACCCGTACCCTAAACCGAGCCCTAACCCTCAAACTAACCCTAACCCTAACCCTAACCCATACCCTACGCCGTACCCGAACCCGTACCTAACCCGTACCCTAAGCCATACCCTAAAGCTAACCCTAACCCTAACCCTAACACTAACCCTAAGCTACCCTTGACTGCTTCTGCCTCCAATAGATTTCCTAAGCACTAGTGTTTTAAGGAACAGGTTAAAAAGAGAATCCTAATGTGATTTCTTGATAATGGGTGTGTTCCTTATCTTCTCCTAGTGTCTAAACTCTTCTCCATGGCTGGACCCCCAAATAATATTCCTTGACGTGCTAAGGGTTATCTAGAGAGTGGGATAGGTTTAATAACTACCCTAACCCTAACGCGTACCCTAACCCTAACCCCTACCCTAACCCTAAGACGTACCCTAATCCTAACCCGTAACCTAAACCGAGCCCTAACCCTCAAACTAACCCTAACCCTAACCCTAACCCATACACTACCCCATACCCGAACCCGTACCCGAACCCGTACACTAAGCCGTACCCTAACCCTAACCCTAACCCTAACCCTAACCCTAACCCTAACCCTAAGCTACCCTTGACTGCTTCTGCCTCCAATAGATTTCCTAAGCACTAGTGTTTTAAGGAACAGGTTAAAAAGAGAATCCTAATGTGATTTCTTGATAATGGGTGTGTTCCTTATCTTCTCCTAGTGTCTAAACTCTTCTCCATGGCTGGACCCCCAAATAATATTCCTTGACGTGCTAAGGGGTATCTAGAGAGTGGGATAGGTTTAATAACTACCCTAACCCTAACGCGTACCCTAACCCTAACCCCTACCCTAACCCTAACACGTACCCTAATCCTAACCCGTACCCTAAATGGAGCCCTAACCCTCAAACTAACCCTAACCCTAACCCTAACCCATACCCTACGCCGTACCCGAACCCGTACCCGAACCCGTACCCTAAGCCATACCCTAACCCTAACCCTAACCGTAACCCTAACCCTAAGCTACCCTTGACTGCTTCTGCCTCCAATAGATTTCCTAAGCACTAGTGTATTAAGGAACAGGTTAAAAAGAGAATCCTAATGTGATTTCAGGATAATGGGTGTGTTCCTTATCTTCTCCTAGTGTCTAAACTCTTCTCCATGGCTGGACCCCCAAATAATATTCCTTGACCGTGCTAAGGGTATCTAGAGAGTGGGATAGGTTTAATAACTACCCTAACCCTAACGCGTACCCTAACCCTAACCCCTACCCTAACCCTAACACGTACCCTAATCCTAACCCGTACCCTAAACCGAGCCCTAACCCTCAAACTAACCCTAACCCTAACCCTAACCCATATCCTACGCCATACCCAAACCCGTACCCGAACCCGTACCCGAACCCGTACCCTAAGCCGTACGCTAACCCAAACCCTAACCCTAAGCTACCCTTGACTGCTTCTGCCTCCAATAGATTTCCTAAGCACTAGTGTTTTAAGGAACAGGTTAAAAGAGAATCCTAATGTGATTTCTTGATAATGGGTGTGTTCCTTATCTTCTCCTAGTGTCTAAACTCTTCTCCATGGCTGGACCCCCAAATAATATACCTTGACGTGCTAAGGGGTATCTAGAGAGTGGGATATGTTTAATAACTACCCTAACCCTAACGCGTATCCTAACCCTAACCCCTACCCTAACCCTAACACGTACCCTAATCCTAACCCGTAACCTAAACCGAGCCCTATCCCTCAAACTAACCCTAACCCTAAACCTAACCCATACCCTACGCCGTACCCGAACCCGTACCCGAACCCGTAACCGAACCCGTACCCTAAGCCGTACCCTAACCCTAACCCTAACCCTAAGCTACCCTTGACTGCTTCTGCCTCCAATAGATTCCTAAGCACTAGTGTTTTAAGGAACAGGTTAAAAAGAGAATCCTAATGTGATTTCTTGATAATGGGTGTGTTCCTTATCTTCTCCTAGTGTCTAAACTCTTCTCCATGGCTGGACCCCCAAATAATATTCCTTGACGTGCTAAGGGTTATCTAGAGAGTGGGATAGGTTTAATAACTACCCTAACCCTAACGCGTACCCTAACCCTAACCCCTACCCTAACCCTAACACGTACCCTAATCCTAACCCGTACCCTAAACGGAGCCCTAACCCTCAAACTAACCCTAACCCTAACCCTAACCCATACCCTACGCCGTACCCGAACCCGTACCCGAACCCGTACCCTAAGCCATACCCTAACCCTAACCCTAACCGTAACCCTAACCCTAAGCTACCCTTGACTGCTTCTGCCTCCAATAGATTTCCTAAGCACTAGTGTATTAAGGAACAGGTTAAAAAGAGAATCCTAATGTGATTTCAGGATAATGGGTGTGTTCCTTATCTTCTCCTAGTGTCTAAACTCTTCTCCATGGCTGGACCCCCAAATAATATTCCTTGACGTGCTAAGGGGTATCTAGAGAGTGGGATAGGTTTAATAACTACCCTAACCCTAACCGCGTACCCTAACCCTAACCCCTACCCTAACCCTAACACGTACCCTAATCCTAACCCGTACCCTAAACCGAGCTCCTAACCCTCAAACTAACCCTAACCCTAACCCTAACCCATATCCTACGCCATACCCAAACCCGTACCCGAACCGTACCCGAACCCGTACCCTAAGCCGTACGCTAACCCAAACCCTAACCCTAAGCTACCCTTGACTGCTTCTGCCTCCAATAGATTTCCTAAGCACTAGTGTTTTAAGGAACAGGTTAAAAAAGAGAATCCTAATGTGATTTCTTGATAATGGGTGTGTTCCTTATCTTCTCCTAGTGTCTAAACTCTTCTCCATGGCTGGACCCCCAAATAATATACCTTGACGTGCTAAGGGGTATCTAGAGAGTGGGATATGTTTAATAACTACCCTAACCCTAACGCGTATCCTAACCCTAACCCCTACCCTAACCCTAACACGTACCCTAATCCTAACCCGTAACCTAAACCGAGCCCTATCCCTCAAACTAACCCTAACCCTAAACCTAACCCATACCCTACGCCGTACCCGAACCCGTACCCGAACCCGTAACCGAACCCGTACCCTAAGCCGTACCCTAACCCTAACCCTAACCCTAAGCTACCCTTGACTGCTTCTGCCTCCAATAGATTTCCTAAGCACTAGTGTTTTAAGGAACAGGTTAAAAAGAGAATCCTAATGTGATTTCTTGATAATGGGTGTGTTCCTTATCTTCTCCTAGTGTCTAAACTCTTCTCCATGGCTGGACCCCCAAATAATATTCCTTGACGTGCTAAGGGTTATCTAGAGAGTGGGATAGGTTTAATAACTACCCTAACCCTAACGCGTACACTAACCCTAACCCCTACCCTAACCCTAACACGTACCCTAATCCTAACCCGTACCCTAAACGGAGCCCTAACCCTCAAACTAACCCTAACCCTAACCCTAACCCATACCCTACGCCGTACCCGAACCCGTACCCGAACCCGTACCCTAAGCCATACCCTAACCCTAACCCTAACCGTAACCCTAACCCTAAGCTACCCTTGACTTCTTCTGCCTCCAATAGATTTCCTAAGCACTAGTGTATTAAGGAACAGGTTAAAAAGAGAATCCTAATGTGATTTCAGGATAATGGGTGTGTTCCTTATCTTCTCCTAGTGTCTAAACTCTTCTCCATGGCTGGACCCCCAAATAATATTCCTTGACGTGCTAAGGGGTATCTAGAGAGTGGGATAGGTTTAATAACTACCCTAACCCTAACGCGTACCCTAACCCTAACCCCTACCCTAACCCTAACACGAACCCTAATCCTAACCCATACCCTAAACCGAGCCCTAAGCTTCAAACTAACCCTAACCCTAACCCAAACCCATACCCTACGCCGTACACGAACCCGTACCCGAACCCGTACCCTAAGCCGTGTCCTAACCCTAGCCCTAACCCTAACCCTAACCCTAAGCTACCCTTGACTGCTTCTGCCTCCAATAGATTTCCTAAGCACTAGTGTTTTAAGGAACAGGTTAAAAAGAGAATCCTAATGTGATTTCTTGATAATGGGTGTGTTCCTTATCTTCTCCTAGTGTCTAAACTCTTCTCCATGGCTGGACCCCCAATTAATATTCCTTGACGTGCTAAGGGGTATCTAGAGAGTGGGATAGGTTTAATAACTACCCTAACCCTAACGCGTACCCTAACCCTAACCCCTACCCTAACCCTAACACGTACCCTAATCCTAACCCGTACCCTAAACCGAGCCCTAACCCTCAAACTAACCCTAACCCTAACCCTAACCCATACCCTACGCCGTACCCGAACCCGTATCCGAACCCGTACCCTAAGCCATACCCTAACCCTAACCCTAACCGTAACCCTAACCCTAAGCTACCCTTGACTGCTTCTGCCTCCAATAGATTTCCTAAGCACTAGTGTATTAAGGAACAGGTTAAAAAGAGAATCCTAATGTGATTTCAGGATAATGGGTGTGTTCCTTATCTTCTCCTAGTGTCTAAACTCTTCTCCATGGCTGGACCCCCAAATAATATTCCTTGACGTGCTAAGGGGTATCTAGAGAGTGGGATAGGTTTAATAACTACCCTAACCCTAACGCGTACCCTAACCCTAACCCCTACCCTAACCCTAACACGTACCCTAATCCTAACCCGTAACCTAAACCGAGCCCTAACCCTCAAACTAACCCTAACCCTAAACCTAACCCATACCCTACGCCGTACCCGAACCCGTACCCGAACCCGTAACCGAACCCGTACCCTAAGCCGTACCCTAACCCTAACCCTAACCCTAAGCTACCCTTGACTGCTTCTGCCTCCAATAGATTTCCTAAGCACTAGTGTTTTAAGGAACAGGTTAAAAAGAGAATCCTAATGTGATTTCTTGATAATGGGTGTGATCCTTATCTTCTCCTAGTGTCTAAACTCTTCTCCATGGCTGGACACCCAAATAATATTCCTTGACGTGCTAAGGGGTATCTAGAGAGTGGGATAGGTTTAATAACTACCCTAACCCTAACGCGTACCCTAACCCTAACCCCTACCCTAACACTAACACGTACCCTAATCCTAACCCGTACCCTAAACCGAGCCCTAACCCTCAAACTAACACTAACCCTAACCCTAACCCATATCGTACGCCATACCCAAACCCGTACCCGAACCCGTACCCGAACCCGTACCCTAAGCCGTACCCTAACCCAAACCCTAACCCTAAGCTACCCTTGAATGCTTCTGCCTCCAATAGATTTCCTAAGCACTAGTGTACTAAGGAACAGGTTAAAAAGAGAATCCTAATGTGATTTCTTGATAATGGGTGTATTCCTTATCTTCTCCTAGTGTCTAAACTCTTCTCCATGGCTGGACACCCAAATAATATTCCTTGACGTGCTAAGGGGTATCTAGAGAGTGGGATAGGTTTAATAACTACCCTAACCCTAACGCGTACCCTAACCCTAACACGTACCCTAATCCTAACCCGTACCCTAAACCGAGCCCTAACCCTCAAACTAACCCTAACCCTAACCCTAACCCATACCCTACGCCGTACCCGAACCCGTACCTAACCCGTACCCTAAGCCATACCCTAAAGCTAACCCTAACCCTAACCCTAACACTAACCCTAAGCTACCCTTGACTGCTTCTGCCTCCAATAGATTTCCTAAGCACTAGTGTTTTAAGGAACAGGTTAAAAAGAGAATCCTAATGTGATTTCTTGATAATGGGTGTGTTCCTTATCTTCTCCTAGTGTCTAAACTCTTCTCCATGGCTGGACCCCCAAATAATATTCCTTGACGTGCTAAGGGTTATCTAGAGAGTGGGATAGGTTTAATAACTACCCTAACCCTAACGCGTACCCTAACCCTAACCCCTACCCTAACCCTAAGACGTACCCTAATCCTAACCCGTAACCTAAACCGAGCCCTAACCCTCAAACTAACCCTAACCCTAACCCTAACCCATACACTACCCCATACCCGAACCCGTACCCGAACCCGTACACTAAGCCGTACCCTAACCCTAACCCTAACCCTAAACCTAACCCTAACCCTAAGCTACCCTTGACTGCTTCTGCCTCCAATAGATTTCCTAAGCACTAGTGTTTTAAGGAACAGGTTAAAAAGAGAATCCTAATGTGATTTCTTGATAATGGGTGTGTTCCTTATCTTCTCCTAGTGTCTAAACTCTTCTCCATGGCTGGACACCCAAATAATATTCCTTGACGTGCTAAGGGGTATCTAGAGAGTGGGATAGGTTTAATAACTACCCTAACCCTAATGCGTACCCTAGCCCTAACCCCTACCCTAACCCTAACACGTACCCTAATCCTAACCCGTACCCTAAACCGAGCCCTAACCCTCAAACTAACCCTAACCCTAACCCTAACCCATATCCTACGCCATACCCAAACCCGTACCCGAACCCGTACCCGAACCCGTACCCTAAGCCGTACGCTAACCCAAACCCTAACCCTAAGCTACCCTTGACTGCTTCTGCCTCCAATAGATTTCCTAAGCACTAGTGTTTTAAGGAACAGGTTAAAAAGAGAATCCTAATGTGATTTCTTGATAATGGGTGTGTTCCTTATCTTCTCCTAGTGTCTAAACTCTTCTCCATGGCTGGACCCCCAATTAATATTCCTTGACGTGCTAAGGGGTATCTAGAGAGTGGGATAGGTTTAATAACTACCCTAACCCTAACGCGTACCCTAACCCTAACGCCTACCCTAACCCTAACACGTACCCTAATCCTAACCCGTACCCTAAACCGAGCCCTAACCCTCAAACTAACCCTAACCCTAACCCTAACCCATACCCTACGCCGTACCCGAACCCGTACCCGAACCCGTACCCTAAGCCATACCCTAACCCTAACCCTAACCGTAACCCTAACCCTAAGCTACCCTTGACTGCTTCTGCCTCCAATAGATTTCCTAAGCACTAGTGTATTAAGGAACAGGTTAAAAAGAGAATCCTAATGTGATTTCAGGATAATGGGTGTGTTCCTTATCTTCTCCTAGTGTCTAAACTCTTCTCCATGGCTGGACCCCCAAATAATATTCCTTGACGTGCTAAGGGGTATTTAGAGAGTGGGATAGGTTTAATAACTACCCTAACTCTAACGCGTACCCTAACCCTAACCCCTACCCTAACCCTAACACGAACCTAATCTTAACCCATACCCTAAACCGAGCCCTAACCTTCAAACTAACCCTAACCCTAACCCAAACCCATACCCTACGCCGTACACGAACCCGTACCCGAACCCGTACCCTAAGCCGTGTCCTAACCCTAGCCCTAACCCTAACCCTAACCCTAAGCTACCCTTGACTGCTTCTGCCTCCAATAGATTTCCTAAGCACTAGTGTTTTAAGGAACAGGTTAAAAAGAGAATCCTAATGTGATTTCTTGATAATGGGTGTGTTCCTTATCTTCTCCTAGTGTCTAAACTTTTCTCCATGGCTGGACACCCAAATAATATTCCTTGACATGCTAAGGGGTATCTAGAGAGTGGGATAGGTTTAATAACTACCCTAACCCTAACGCGTACCCTAACCCTAACCCCTACCCTAACCCTAACACGTAACCTAATCCTAACCCGTACCCTAAACGGAGCCCTAACCCTCAAACTAACCGTAACCCTAACCCTAACCCATACCCTACGCCGTACCCGAACCCGTACCCGAACCCGTACCCTAAGCCATACCCTAACCCTAACCCTCACCGTAACCCTAACCCTAAGCTACCCTTGACTGCTTCTGCCTCCAATAGATTTCCTAAGCACTAGTGTATTAAGGAACAGGTTAAAAGAGAATCCTAATGTGATTTCAGGATAATGGGTGTGTTCCTTATCTTCTCCTAGTGTCTAAACTCTTCTCCATGGCTGGACCCCAAATAATATTCCTTGACGTGCTAAGGGGTATCTAGAGAGTGGGATAGGTTTAATAACTACCCTAACCCTAACGCGTACCCTAACCCTAACCCCTACCCTAACCCTAACACGTACCCTAATCCTAACCCGTACCCTAAACCGAGCCCTAACCCTCAAACTAACCCTAACCCTAACCCTAACCCATATCGTACGCCATACCCAAACCCGTACCCGAACCCGTACCCGAACCCGTACCCTAAGCCGTACCCTAACCCTAACCCTAACCCTAAGCTACCCTTGACTGCTTCTGCCTCAATAGATTTCCTAAGCACTAGTGTTTTAAGGAACAGGTTAAAAAGAGAATCCTAATGTGATTTCAGGATAATGGGTGTGTTCCTTATCTTCTCCTAGTGTCTAAACTCTTCTCCATGGCTGGACACCCAAATAATATTCCTTGACGTGCTAAGGGGTATCTAGAGAGTGGGATAGGTTTAATAACTACCCTAACCCTAACGCGTACCCTAACCCTAACCCCTACCCTAACCCTAACACGTACCCTAATCCTAACCCGTACCCTAAACCGAGCCCTAACCCTCAAACTAACCCTAACCCTAAACCTAACCCATACCCTACGCCGTACCGAACCCGTACCCGAACCCGTAACCGAACCCGTACCCTAAGCCGTACCCTAACCCTAACCCTAAACCTAAGCTACCCTTGACTGCTTCTGCCTCCAATAGATTTCCTAAGCACTAGTGTTTTAAGGAACAGGTTAAAAAGAGAATCCTAATGTGATTTCTTGATAATGGGTGTGTTCCTTATCTTCTCCTAGTGTCTAAACTCTTCTCCATGGCTGGACCCCCAATTAATATTCCTTGACGTGCTAAGGGGTATCTAGAGAGTGGGATAGGTTTAATAACTACCCTAACCCTAACGCGTACCCTAACCCTAACCCCTACCCTAACCCTAACACGTACCCTAATCCTAACCCGTACCTAAACCGAGCCCTAACCCTCAAACTAACCCTAACCCTAACCCTATCCCATACCCTACGCCGTACCCGAACCCGTACCCGAACCCGTACCCTAAGCCATACCCTAACCCTAACCCTAACCGTAACCCTAACCCTAAGCTACCCTTGACTGCTTCTGCTCCAATAGATTTCCTAAGCACTAGTGTATTAAGGAACAGGTTAAAAAGAGAATCCTAATGTGATTTCAGGATAATGGGTGTGTTCCTTATCTTCTCCTAGTGTCTAAACTCTTCTCCATGGCTGGACCCCCAAATAATATTCCTTGACGTGCTAAGGGGTATCTAGAGAGTGGGATAGGTTTAATAACTACCCTAACCCTAATGCGTACCA